>NW_006208752.1:1149027-1229171 GCF_000334495.1 Tupaia belangeri chinensis
GATTGGGTAAAAAAAAGTTTTTTTTTTTTTTTTTTTTTTTTTTTTTTTTTTTAGGGATTCATAGCTCCTTTAGAGCTCATCTAGTCCCACTTACATATTTTACATGAAGAACAGACCCTGTGGTTTCACAGTTAATAAATTAAAAAGTAAAATTTAGGCCTATTACGGTATTATTTCCATTACCCTATGGTTTCTATAGAATTCATGTCCTCTTTCCTAACTCATTTGGTTATTTCTGATATCCATGTCTTTTTTTTTTACCCTTTTGGTTCTTTCTATAAATAGTTCTGATGTAATACACCTTTCATCTTCAGAACACTACCTATATTTCCATAAGTTATGGATTTTTCTAGGAAGAGGAAGTATCAATAGAAACAGGAAGAGATTAGCACTCTTTGGAGTGTCCATCTGTAAAGTAGTGATGATATTAGTGAGGTGAACTCCCTCTGATCAGAAGGGACAACTGATGAATCGGAATACTACATTAGAAATGTTAAATACTGGGGCTGGCAGGTGGTGTGGTGGTTGAGGTGCTGGACTCCCATATGGCCAACCATGGATCAAGTCCTAAATCTGGCAAGCTTGCTTTCTCACTCTCCCTTTCTCTCCGTCTCTCTGGTCAAAATTGAACAATAATGATAATAGATAAAATTAAAAATAAATCTTTAAAAAAAGGTGTCCAATAGAGGTTATTGAATGTTCATTGTAAATTCAGATTTTTGGCTTCTACCATAGGAAGTTTTGACTTCTAAAACTAAAGCAGAGTCATAAAATGTCTTTGGAGTGTTGCAAACCAAATTTTCTTTTATTGTAATGGAAGCTTTTATTGATATTTAAACAAAAATCTTAAAATATATACCATCATTGGCCTAAGGCAGAATATCAAAGTATAAATATAAATCTTCTAAGACTAAGACACTGACATTGTCTAAAAGTAAGCTGTTGGTGAGATACATCTGTATGACCTGGGTGTAGATCTACACTGTGAAAGGAGCTTTCTCTCTTGATTTTTGATTACTTATTTGGAAAGGTGTTCAGAAACATTGCCAAACAGTTTTTTTCAGTAACTGTTATCTTAAGCTTGTCCCCACACAGCCATCTGTTATATAGTATTGAGGTAAGGTCAAGCCACAAACCATGGTGTGATTTCTGCTTTACATACTTTCTTTTGATGTAATTAAAAGTATTTCACACTTCTTTTAGAATGTGAAACCTATAAGGGATCTTTTTTTTTTCCAGACATCTTTCAAAGACAAGATACAGTAATTTCCAGGGCAAAAGATCTTATTAATTCATAGCCCTTCTTTCTTGCAGCTACACCTAAACCCATTAGAGAGCCAAGATAAAAATTTTTAAGTGAGGCTTATGCAAGTGTTTATACCAAGTACATTTTCACATCCTGAGTTATTACTGCTCTGTTTTTCCCCCTCTTATTTTAGATTATTTTTCTTCCTATGCCATATAAATATTACTTTATTGCTGGTGTTCCATCTTCAGATCAACCTTCTGATATGCACCTTCCACAGTCCTTCAGGTTTAGTTTGTTTGGAGTTTGTCAAGTCAGGCCTTGACTTTCTGACCCATACCTCTCTTCTTTGACAAAAAAAAAAAAAAAAAAAAAACTTCTGTACCTGTCCTAAAAGGTTAAATTTTTTAAAAAAAAAAAAAAAAAAAAAAAGGGAAGAAGAAGAAGTAGAAAAGTGCTTCTTTTCTTGATCCAAAAGTCTTCTTTAAAAAAAAAAAAGTGAATTATTTATTTAATAGTATTTATTCATTTATTTATTTTAATTTTGGCCAGAGAGAGGGAAAGTGAGAAATCCAGTCACCAGGTCCGGGACTCAAACTGTAGTTGGTCATGTGGGAGTGTCCAACACCTTAGCCATTACGCCACTTGCTGGTCCCCCAAAAATCTTCATTTAGGCCACTAGAGTTAAAAAGGAAAACATTTTCCAATCATGAAAGTTTATGCGTATGTGTGTATATATGTATATACACTTCTAAATGCTTACTAAACTCATATCTGCATGTTTTCTTTTAAATTAAGTGGGGGTGGGAGTGAACTTCTAAGGAAATGAGTATACAAGAAAAAAACATCAGCAGTACCAACCTGTTTAAACCAGGAAGAAAGTCTTTGGTAGCAATGACTTCCTTACTCTTGACAAAGTGGCTTAGGATGTAAGAATGTGCTGTTAAATGATTTACTGGTGCTACAATTAGGATACCGAAAACTAGCCTATCCATGAGCTTTGCTGACTTGGACTTCATTAAATGATCTCACTAAGCACATTCACTTTCTTCTAGAGTTCAGTGAGTAGGAGAAAGCTTCATTTGCATGCTGACTTCACCAGTGTTTGTCCTTACTGAGTGCTCAGTGCTCATTTAAAAGGTCAGGCTTCACTATTTGTTTTCTGGTCAGTCCAACCAGATGCTTGATAGCAAATGTTCCAACCGTAAATGTAAATTTAAGAAACACATATTTAGTCTCTGCTCTCAGAAGAGAAGAAATTTCTTTTATAAGCCTCTTCAGACCAGCTGACCTGAAGGATCTCAGATAGGGACCCTGATCATAACCAGAACCATATTATGGCCTGCTAGAGTACAATGCACTCAGATTTGCATGCATAATCTTCCCATGGACCTGCAAGATCCCGAAAACTTAGAAAATTTTTAAAGATTATGTGAAAGGATATCTCTGCACTTGATTTATCAAAGCAAATATAAATAAGCACTCGACAAATTACAGGCAGTATTTTATTTGTTTTATCCATCAATACTTTGAAAACTCTGAATGCAGGTTTTCTATTCAGATGGCTCAGACATTTTGAAACATACCGTTCCAAGAGCGATATCGGTGCATTGCATTTTTGTGTGTTAACTATATATGGTTTGTCTTATTTCAGCCATATTTTCAGAAGACAAAAACACCACAGAGCCTGCTTATAAGGTTAAAAATGTCCCATCCATTCCCAACACTCCAGAGCCAACAGCCATGCAAGAACCTTTGGTGGGCAGCCAAAAGAGAAAAGCAAGGAAAACCAAGATCACACACCTTGTCAGGACAGCAGATGGCCGGGTATCACCAGCAGGATGTACATTAGGTAAGAAAAGGGAGCTTTAGACAGAGATAACCAAAGCCAGCAGTTGACCATGTTAGCCTCATTGGCCAGTGAATGACTGTAAGCCAACAGTGGTTCCTTACTGAAAATTGGGCCTGTTCTGTAGCATTCTGCAGACTTCTAAAAGTGCATTTTTATTCCATGTTTTAAGAATTATAGCAAGTTTTCCAAGAGCATATTTGAATTCCTGGAAAGGAAAGGTAATTTTTAGGACTGTCAGCCTCTCCTTTTCTTTCTCAGCATGCACAAAAACAGTCTTGATTAAATAAATTCCAGAAAAGCCTAGGTTTTAAGGATACTGTATGAATCAGTGTTTCTCCATGGTCAGCAATTCAAGTCACTAAATACCAGATTATCAGATATTCAAGCCAGTGGATTAAGGATTCTCAAAAATGTATTGAGCATTTCCTATGAGGCAGAGTCAGGTCATTAAGGGAACCTCGAGTTCTGGGTTTTTTTAGTTCTTTTCTCTAATCCAATTAGCAGTGAATTTCCCTATTTTCATTTGTGGCCTGCCCTATGTTTGTTTTTCCTGGTGGCCTTCATGTTAGTAAACTAATTTGTAAGGCCTAAGGTAAAGGGTGAGGTCAATGAGTGATACTGAGTATCCCCCACCCTCCACCCAGAATCTTCGGGTACTATACCAAATAAGCATTACTAGTCTTAGCTGTTGCCTTTCTGCTTTTCAGACCTACAGCATTTCATTGTATCTGATTTAGATTGATTTAAGTGTTAATAGAGATGAATTGTTGGCTGAGTTAGAAGTAGAAAACAGTTAATGAATTTCGTGCACTTGTGTTTTGCACATATAGTTAACGATCATTAAGCATATTATAGACCCTGTATTGTACTGTGTCATGTAAGAGATGAAACTCAAAAGAGGTAGAATTTTGTATCTAAGTACATAGAACTAAGCAGAAACAGGGTAAGGACTAAAGCCTGTGTCCAACTCTGTAGTCCTGCAGAAACCTCCCTTGTTCCCATTTTTTTTTTTAATCTTTTAGAGATTTTTGCTATAGGGTGCATATACTCACCCAAGAGACAGAAAGAGAGAAAGTGAGAAATCATCCCCTTGGGGGGGGGATGGCCTTTCAGCAATCCCTTATCCTCCATTCTTTTGGGATTTGGGGCATGCCCTTGCTCTGGCCCAGCAAGAGTTTCAAGCCACCAGGTCCGGGATTCAAAGTGCATTTGGCCATGTGGGAGTCCAGCATCCCAATCACCATACCTAACCTGCTGACCCCTCTCAGAGCTTTGCTTTTCAGTCAGGGTTCTGCTCTGTGATTTGTTTTGTAGATTGTTAGATCATCGTGCCTTATGTCTTCATTCATCTTTCACTTGTAGGAAAAGTGAAAGCTCTTTAGAAAAGACTCCTTTTTGTGCAGAAGGGCATCATATATGACATTTATAGCTTTTATCAGTTGCTTTCTGTATTTAAAATGTTTTTAAAACCAAGATAAAAATTCTACCTCCTCCATAATGAACACATAATGAACAAAAGTATACTCATTTCCAGGTATATTTTCATAACATTTCATCCACCTCTTTATAAACACCAGACAACCCTTTGGTTGTTTTCCAGTGAGTCTTCAGAGCAAAATAACAATTTGGGATCTCACTCAGACAGATTACTCTGATGCTTGGGCACATTAAATGTTGGTATCACAGAGTACCAAATACTATGGTTGCCATAGTAGGGCCTGGTACTACTGAGAAATTTTTAGTCCATTGGTTTTTTAAGGGCTCTATCTAACAGCATCTGCATCTTTTCTGCAGAAATCTCTTGGGATTTATTTTGGTCAAGGCTCATTTTTGCTACTCACTCCAAGACTTCTCTATGCTGAGACCTGGGATTTAAAAAAAAAAGAAAAAAAAACCCAGCTTCTCCAGCTCAGCTTCAGGGCACCGCACTGTCCATAGTTGCAATTGAGCTTAATAAAAGAGCTTTGTTACTGTGGGAGAAGAGATCGTGTAAAAGCCTTAATATTTGATGGATGGCAGAAGTGAACAGTAAGAATGTTAGCGGTTTTCACATTGTCTGGCGCAGTACTTTTTCAGTGTCCTTTCTCCGGAGAGAACAGAGTGAGCTTCTCCTGATGGATCTCTCCTTTGTTATAGATGACAAACCAAAGGAGCAACTGCAGAGGAGTCTCCCTAGAGCAACCGAGACAGACTGCAATGACGAATGCTCACACAACACGGAGGTGGAGGAGACACGGAGCAGTACTCCAGAAATGCCTGCCGTGTCGGCGTTCTTCAGCCTCGCTGCGCTGGCTGAAGTGGCAGCCATGGAAAATGTGCACAGGTTAGTCATGGAACACAGATGTAGTAAACAACATGGAAACCATGTCAACCTTTCTGATGTGATTTGTGTCATTTTCCGCAACGCACTAGGTTTCAGACCTGGTTCAAGAACACTGTTGTTTGTGTGAAGTGTTACAAAAGTGTATTGTGCTAATTAGCCATGTGGGAAACTGTATGGGAATACACTAAGTGTTTTATTTTGAATATATCATCTCGTAGCTAAACTTTATTTCTGTACAGAGCCTGAGAGCAGGGGAGCAGATTATCAAACCATTATACGTGAGTTTTAGAGTCAGTTTTAATTTATCATGTGGGGAACACCCTCTCTGAGGATGGTGTTGATGGAGGCAATGGTACCAGCTATCAAAGGACAGTGTGGTTCAGGAGAAAGAGCATCCTGGCATCTGACTCAAGGCAGATAGAAACCTAGGTTTTTCTTCAGTTCTGTGATTTGCTACAAAGTAATTTATTTCTCTGGACTTTAGTTTTCTCATCTTATGTTGAGCATAATGATGTCCCCAAAGAATTATAATGTGGGAAGGATCAGAGGAGATCACAGATGTGAAAACCCTTTGAACTTAACAAAGCCCCACAGAAAATATATTAAGTTCTAAGTGTATAATTGGGTATTCTGCTACTTAATGGATCCTTTGGGAAGGCAAAAAAAAAATCCTTTAGTAAATTCAGGTGTTTCATATTTTTATTCAAAATGGATTATCCACAGATGAGTTATTTCCTTAGACTCAATCTTCAGTTCAAAAGACCTAGCACAACTTGTGTAGCCACCTGTAGGCTTCCATGTTTCTTTTTCACACCCTGTAAACCTAGAGGTCCTAATATGAGCTTTGTTGGCTTCTTGATCTTTACCTGTCATATTACAGTTCTAGTGCTTCCTCACAGATAGCCTCTAGATACTTCTAAGAAGTCAAATTTCTTTTGATGTGTACACAGCAAGTTCCTAATAGCAAGTGAATGCTGACAGACATTGTTACAATCCATATAGTCTCTAAGGGAGATAATGCACAGTCAGATCTCCATTCATGGAGTTCTACAGTCAAGAACAGAGCACAAGCCATACACATGCAAAGAGAATAAAAAATACCTGCCTGAATGAGACTCAGTGTCCCTGTAAATTGTGGAAATTAAAGTTAATAGAAGAATTCAGAAGGGGATCCAAATTTAGGGCTCAGAAAAGGCCACCACATCATCATACTTGCTGCTGCCTGCATTCTCTTCTTAACATGACTGTCATCACACTGTTGCCCTGTTCATTAACCTTCCATGACTCCCTGTTAGTCACAGGAGAAGGCCCTTGTAAACCTTCCCACTCTCATCTCTTCCTACCTGTCCACATTCCTGTCCTGCAGTCACATAGAGTCACTTGCTCCTTTCCAGATAAGGCAAGGCCTTGCCCTTGTGGTCCTCCTTGCCTGTGGACCACCGCCCTCTTCCAGCCCTTGTCCTTGACCCCCTTCTTTCAGTCCTCCTGATGCCCGGGGCTACAAGGTCCTGCAGCTGTACACCCTGCAACCATGTACCCTGCGTCCGTGTGCCCTGTGCAATGCCTCTGACCATTGTTGGCTTATAACTCTCTTTGTTGATGCTTCTGTCTCCCTCCAGTATATTTTGAAAACAAAGCACTGGTTTTATTGTTCATGTCTCCAGCTTGTGTAGACAATTTCCGTTACATCAGTGGATAAATGAACAAATAAATGGGCAAAAGAGTAAATGAAATAGATCTTGAAATGTGACTTCCTTGGTTAGGTAGCAAGCATAGAAAAAAATAATGTGAGAAAAGGTTCTTTTTCTTCACATACTGCTAGAATAATATTGATTACTAGTATTGTACCATCAACCTAATAAATGGTTACTATTCTTAATATCTAGAAAGACAGAACACCCTGGGGAATATTAGTTGTAACTTTATTCCTTATTTGTTAAAGCAGACCTACCAGCCAGCTCTCTGCCCATAGGCTTAATGTAATTGTACCTGGTTTGCACACCAATTAATTGTTACTTAGGCATCACCTAGGTTCATAATTTAAGAGGGTGGCCCATGGAGTTAGGGGCAGGAATATATTACCTGTACTCTTGCCATGAAAAATCTAGCATTAAGTCTAGAAACCCAACGTAAAAGGTAATTTTATAAAATGCTAAAAATATAGAGTGGAAACAATCCTTTCTTATGAGCCTGTTTATTTATTGGGAGTTTTTAAGGAGGAAAGCTCATTAAACTTAATCCTTAAATTAGTCCTCCTAGGTGAGTCATTTTAGTCCTCTTTTAATGATGGTTTAGACAGTTAATTAACTTGCCAAGTGTACACAGCTAACCCACTCCTGAGTCAAGATTTCATCTGAAGTCTTTGGACATCAGTTTTGCTCTTTGCTCTAGCTTGCTGCCTAAGAAGGTATTGATTATGTTACAGAAAGGCATGAAGAATCTCACCTGACCCTTAACACTAGGTATTAGACCATCAATTCACTCCCATTGTGTTCCTTCTGTTACCATTAAGTTGGGCTTTCACCCCAATTGCTCTTTCTCCTTCTTGCTTTCATTTTTTACATTGTACTTTTCATCTTCACTTTTTTTTTCTTTTACCAATATTTATTAGAATTATTTTGGGTCTTATCAGACATTCAATCTTTTCATATTTTTAATTGCCAAGAGTGTATGTGTGCTTCTAGAAAGAGAGAGAAAGCATACCTGCCCCACCACCACCAGGTCCTTTTTCATGCATACACCTGGCATGTTTTTCAAGGCACCGGAGCCAGGATTTGAACTACAGTATGCCATGTAGTACTCAATTTCCTCTGCACAGCATTTAATCACTGTGCTATAGGGCTAGCCCTGATAATCTTAGAGATTTTTTTTAATGGTATTTTAACTTATATTTTTTTAACAAAGGGCTCCACATAGAAACACTGGGGCTGATGGCATCCATATATAAATAAACAAAATTCCAGACGTGTTTTTTTGGTTGGTTGGTTCGTTTTTGCCATAGGGCACTTACACTCACCAGAGTGACAGAAAGATGGTCATGCCACATTCCCTTCTCCTCTATTTTCCTCTTAAGATTTTGGGCACGTAAGCACATGCACCCACTATGATTTTTCAGGCCTCCAGGTTTGGGACTCAACTGTGGTTGGCCATGTGGAAGCCAGTGCCTTAACCACCATACCACCTGCTGATCCCCTATTTTATTTTAACACATTTTGTTTTTCTAAAATCTTAAATATCTTGGGCTATTAAGTGGCCATTGGATTCTGAAACCCCTAAATGTTAGAATTTGTCTACATTATTTTTCTTTTTTGTGCAACAAAAGAAACTTGTGTATAATTATATAGCAGATATTATTTGAATCTTAAAAAACAGCTCTTTTTGTTATATGTGATCTGAGGAAGATACTACATTAAAAGGTTAAACCATGAAAACATTGCTGCTTCTTCACATATTTTTAGTGCAGTGTTATGTACTACAGACCACTTGAGGGATCAGAGCAGATTGTGCATCACCTAAACTTTGTAGGCCTGTGGACTAATGTCAAGAAGGTGGCTAAGCCTATCTTTTTAGAATGAGAAGTTCTATAAGATTAATGAAGAATTTTGAATAGTTTTTTCTTAACTATGAAGTAAATCCTAATTTTTACTATCAATTACACAAAGCAGAATGAAAAATAGACTATGTTTGACTTAACCTAGTTCCAATCCAAAATAAAGGAAATTTCCATGAAATTGTTAACCCTGCAAGGAAGTCCCCCTGCCCCATGTATGTTGACCTTTGGCCCAAGTAGGTTGGATTTTCTTACAATCTAAAATCCAGAGTCAGTTCTTTCTTCCTATGTACTCTCTTTCTGTATACCTATGAGACTTTTCTTTAGTTAGGAGGGTTTTTTGGTTTTCTTCTTTCCTTTTTAAGAGTTTTTGTTGTGTGTTGTTTTGTTTTTTAAGTGTGTTTGTTTTTTAAGAGTGAAAGAATTAGACAGGACCACAGTAGGATCTTCTACTGTAATCCACCCTCAGCCTCAGTCAGCCCTGGATCATGGGCACATGCATGCTTGGTATACTCAGGAGGTCTCTGGACATGAACCAGAACCTTCCCAAGTGGATTAATCTCGCAGAGCATTATATTTTATTGCTGTGCCACCATTCAGCCCCCATTTTGTTGATCCTTAATCATCATTTATTTTGTTGTTGTTGTTTTGTTTTGTTTGTTTTTGTTTTCTGTTTTGAGAGATTTCTTTGCTATAGAGCAGGTGTGCCTGTTGGAGAGAGACAGAGACAGAAAGTGAGACATCACTCTCCTGGATGATGGCCACACCACAATCCCTTCTCCTCCATTCTCCTCTTGGGATTTTGGGCACACACTCACACCCCTGGTGTGAGTTTCAAGCCACCAGGTCCAGGACCCAAACCACAGTTGACAATATGGGAGTCTGGCACCTTAACCACTATGCCGCCTGCTGGCCCCCTTTGTTTGTTTCCTTTTTTGTTTTGTTAGGAGTCACCTGCTGTATCCCTTTCTCTTCAGGAGTTATTGCTTTCATTGGCCTTACATTTTTAATAGAGTGTATCTTACATACCTTACGAAATGAGCCTGGAGGTTACCAATTACTATAGAAGGATTTTTTCCCTTTTGGCAAGTCAAGGAAAGAAATGTGTTTTTTGTTTTTTTGTTTTTTTGTTTTTTTGTTTTCATATCAGTGGATCAAGAGGAAAGGTGTTATTCCAGAACCTTGAGTGGAACTTTTCCACTTTTGTAGGGAGCAGCCCAATCTGAAAAAGCATGGTGACCTTCAGACACATGCAAAAACGCTACTCTATGAGCTTTATTTGCATAGCAATGAAAACATTAACATACTAATATGCTAGCTACTGATACTGCAAAGCAGTATCTGTCTGAGGAAGCCACATGTGTTATTTAGATTTTGTTTTAAAAAATCAGAAGAAACTAAATGATGATAGTCTTTTTTTATATTATCAGGCGATTAGCATTTGAAAACAACTGGCTTTGTATTTTATTTATTTTATTTTTATTTTATAAAATAATAAATCTGAGGCTCATTTGAGGTTGTGGCTTTGTTTTTTATCAGAGAAGTTGGTTTGTAAGGAGTTGTCCTTAATGTTTATTCTTCAGGTTTCATCTCTACAAGATAGAAGTGGTTGATTATTTGAGGCCAGAAAGTGTGTATGGGTTGTATGAGGGGAAGTGAGATAGGAACTAGGAAAGGAGGAAGAAAAAGAACTTTAAGGACAGAACAATTTTAATTAAATGATGTAAATAGTCATCAGTAGCTATTAAATAAGATATTAGAAAGCTTTCATTTGTTATTCATCATCCTCTGCTATGGCTAATAACACACCCTAAATAAGTGATTATTTCTTTTCTTCTTGTTTTGTAGAGGTCAGAGGTCAACTCCACTCGCCCATGATGGACAGCCAAAAGAAATGCCACAGGCTCCTGTACTTATTTCCTGTGCTGACCAGTGAAGCGCCCTTTAATTGTAAAACATTGTGCTTTACCTACTACCCTAGCCTTGTCTTTACCAAGGGATGCTAGTGAGTCCATGCGGTGAAAAAATATAGACTGCAAACAAGTGCTTGTTGCCCTACACGGCCCAGATTCACTTGAAGCAGAAGTTAGCATCCTGGGCCAGTTTGTTCTTTCAGCACCCAGTCTTTGAGGGCGATGTTGTCTGTCTGATACTAAGCAGAAACAGAATGATCCTAGAGCTTTGCTTTCTGTTGAAGGCTTTTGATGGTAATAGGTGGTAACTTGGTAAAAGGCTGCCTTTACTATAGCTCATCCAGCATCTCTTTTACCAACCAGAGAGTGTGAAACTAGTTTCATATATTACCTAGTTATTCTTTCAAAACAAAACAAAAAACAAACAAAAAAAACAAACAAAAAACTGACGCACTGCACTAGTTATTATTAGATATTCTTAGTCTTTTTTGTACATGGAGATTTAAGTTCTAAGATGGTTTATATAATAGGTTATACCTACATTTATATTGTAGAATAAATATTAAGAAGCCTGTTCCAGAGACTCCCAAGCAGCACGAGCAGGCAGATGTACCATTGTTAGCGGTGTATGCTCGGCCTCGTGGTCCATATATTCTGCACTTTTATATTTGCCACCAGAGTGTAGTTTGTTGGCAAAAAAGAGAGAGAAAGAGAAAAAAAAATTAACAGTTCTTACAACCTGAATTGTTTTCTTAGCCTTGAGTGACCAAGAATTTGCTTGGGGCAAATTGTGGCAAATATTTTCCCAGCCAGGGAAAGAAGATTACTGATGTTTTCATGCCTTGAGGATTCTTTTATTTTTACACAGGGGTCTAAGTGACCAATGGATCGTTCATACGAACAGACAAAAAAAGACAAAAATATTATTCAAAAGTGACCTTAGTATTACTTCACTATTCTAACACATTGAAGACACTCACTTCACGTGGACTTGGAGCTACAGACCTTTTACATCCATCCCAGACAGACCGGACGGGTTGCGATTGCTATGCACAGCCTAATTGGCACTGCAGGTTTTTAGAGCCATTTTGAGTTTGTGTTGTGAAGGAGGTATTTAGTAGATGATGAGGGAGGTATGCCTGACCAGAGTGGGACTCTTAGTCATAGATCTACCTGCAAGTTTTTGTTTCCTTTTCGTGTTTTGTTGCTTTTGAACATAAAACCAACCATACATATGCCAGTGCCAAGTGGATTAACTGGCTTAGAACATTCAACATATTGACTTAGCCACCTGATGTTCACAGTGTCTTGTTTCCTAGCAACAGATGCAAAGTGATAAATCAAAATTAGTCTGAGGCTACAGATTTTACAGGGTATTTGTTCCATAGCACAAAGTATTTCCCCACTCTTGCATCACAGCACAAACTACCAAATTTTAATTTTTGGATTCCAGCAATAATTTTTAATGGTTTTCAAACTGGCTGATTTTGATAGTGCTAGTTCGAGTTTGAAGCTTTTGAATTAGATCTCTAAATGGTGACAGTTTACATGGTTTTATCTAGCTTTCTTATTTATACTTGACTGAATTGTAATGATGATTTTTTTTCTAATTGTAATTTGACCTAATAGCCATACAAAAATGACTCTATTAATACTGACTAGATTTAGTTTCTGATGGTTGTAGATATTACTTCAGTTTCGGTGCTGGAAAATATGTACAACATACTAACAGGATTTTAAAAAAAAACTGCTGAGGTTTTTCTTTTTTTTTTTTTCCCCAAAGTAGGTAAAGAGAACAATAGAGCTTTAGAATGGTGTCCTCAAAAATGCATATTCATTGTGGGGAGGGAGGAAAGAAGGAATTGGTGAAAGGTTAATTAGAAGTTACAGCTTAACCCCATTCACCTAGAAATAAATCAAGTGAGCAGCCCCCAGATTTTAGTAATATTTAGTAATATTTTTACTATGATACTGTTTTATTAATATTTTCTAAATTTCAAAACAAAAAAGTGAATGTTTGAAAATTGCTGGGTCCTGATGTTGGTGGCTGTTGGAGTTTTGGACCACTAACTAGAGGCGATTTAAGAATTATGATTAGCTAAAATCCAAAAAAAAAAAAAAAATGAAAAACCAACAACAATTGTATGGTGCAGAACATGCACCTTGACAATGGTACTAACTTGTTATTCTATAGAACATGTTAGAATAGGTCTATTTTTGCCAGAGCACCCTCCTTCAGTCCTCCAATCACATTTCACTAGAGTTCCTTAAGAGATTGCTGTATATTCATGGGACCTTTTTTAAAAAAGAAGCAAAACAAAAGATTACTTTTTTCTATGTGATTAATATCTTACTTGATCTGCTTTTCCTAAACCTCAGTGGCTTTTCCCTTAGGGAAGGGTGGGGGGGGGGGAGGGCAACCTACTGGATATGACTGTTTTCAGATACTTTAAAACAAACCTTTTTGTAGAAATGCTTAATTTTTAAGCGGTTAGGCACTGAGAGTAGCAGAAATCCTGCAAAGCTTTATAGTTCTTTAGATACTCGCCTTGTCGTTCCTCTGAGTGAAGTCTTGATTTCAATAATCGTGTTTCTCATGCCCTGAATCTGTTGGGAGGGGTGTTGGTATTTTCAGGTAACAACATTGTCAGCACAAATATTTCATACCAATATGTAGTGCTCTCCCCCAAGTTATCATTTTTTATTTCATTTTCCTCATTCCTTCTTATTTTGGAAAATCATATTGCTATGGTGTGTCCTTTAATCTGCCAGCAAACACCATCTACACTAACATTTGTCCCACAGCATCTTCAAGAGAAAAAGTTGTTGCACCTTATGTATATCTCAAGCAAACCAAAATATACTCGCCTGCTTTGTTTTTTTCCTAAATTGTTGTATCATATCTTTCTGAGACCATTCTGAACTTAGTTGAAGTGATCAATATTTATGCTTTTAACCTTAACTTCTGGATTCAAACCTGTATATAAATCTCTTGAAAAAAATTGTCCTAGCCCTTCTCTGCGATGCTGGAAGTGGAAGATTTCGTCTCAGATGGAGACGTAGTACTGTTCCAGTTTTCTTTAGCCTTTTATTTATTTAGTTATTCTGAGTATTTCCTATGTAATTTTGAAGTGTGTAGAGTATATTATAGTGACTGAAGCTGCAGCTCAAAGAAGCTGAGTGAAAGAAAAATTACTGTAAGACATCCTTTTAAGTTTTTATTTGTTTGGGTACTGTATATGAGATCGGGAAAAAGAAAAGTGTGTCCCACAGCCACATTGGAAATACAGGTCCTTGTCCTCAAATTAGGGTAGCTTCCAGATTTTAGATCAAAGCTGTTAATGTTAATTCATTAAAACCCTTTTAAACACATAAATCCCACTGTTGTAATTCTGACAGCCTCTTTCCCACAAATGTCAAAAGTATATATATTTATTTAATTCTGTCAGATGAGCTTTCTACCAATGCCATGTCCCAAAGCCATGCTGAAATAATTCCCTTGTTATCATTATTATTCTAGTTCTGGCCTCTAAAATTGTTAGAGAAAAAAATTGTGATGGAACACTATGAACAAAGACGAGCATCTGAACTGGTCTGGCTATTTAGAATCCAGCGTGTTCAATCCGTGTCATCATCTTAGTATGTCAGATGCTACTCTTAAAATGTTGTTTGCACTCTGCAGTCTTTGGCTCAATGTAAGGAAATGTTTGCACCTCTGTAAAATTTCAAGCAAATTACAAATTGCTATAGAACAGGAGTAAGCTGAAAACTGAATGATATGTTTTGCTTATGGGATAGGGTGGGTTGGGGTGGGAGATTCCAAATAGCTCTCTTCCAAGTTTGGCATCTGGCATCAATGTGAAGCAGTGGGACCATGCTGCCTGCTAAACTACTGTATGAATCCCAAGTGTTCTGAAGACCAGCAGCTGGAGGCTGGAGGACAGCATCCTTACAGCAGAGGAGAAGCACCACCGCCGCATTGGGGGAAAGAAAGGAAATCAGGGGAGACCTGGGGCCATCGTTTGTACAGGGAGTGTGGGAGTGTACGTGATGCTGTTGAGATTCATCTTTGATTGCACTGCTCCACAAAGCCCTCATGTAAGGCCAATCCTAATGGGCTACCTCGGCTTTAAAAGTTCATTTCAGTAAGTCCTGTTTCTAAAGTTCGTCTTGTTTCGTTTCTACCTTCAGTGCCACTGTATTCCACTGCAGTGTTTTGACTTCACAAACCGCCTTCTCCAGAGAGAACAATACTGTATTGCTGAAAATGGGTAGTAAAAGCAAATGCTCTTATTACGTTTGACCTATAAGTATTCAGAGTGACTGCTAGGTGGAATTGAAAACAGCTTTCTCCACAGAGCTTGTTTGGTATAAAAAAGTATACTGATTGTTAATTAGATGTAGCTTTTATTTATACAGGCATTCCCAAAGAACTAGATTTGGATTTTGGTAATTTTTTTGAGTTTTAGGATTTTTTTTAATGATCTTTTTAGATTGACTAACTGAGTACTCATAGAAAAAGAAGCAGTTACTCAGTTCATCTCACTAGCTGTGTCTGGTGGAGTATTCTGGATTTGATGGACTGCTTTGCTCTAACTTGGAAGTGATAGCTCAGTTTATTATACTCCATATTGAATGACTTTGTTCTTTTCACTAGGGACATTATCTTCCTTACCTCTCAGAACAAAGAAGCAACAGAGTGAATAACAAGACAAATGTATTTGACTCCCTCATACAGCTCCATCTGTCTGTGTTCCCCTTTCCTTCAAATATATAAGTATTCATGCTAAAGAAAGCAAGAAAGGTTTCCTCTCCTGGCCAAATTTCATCTGTGGTAGTTTGATTTATACTAATACGTTTAGAGAGGAAACCTCATAGTTACAAGTCCTATGGCCACCATTTTCCTTCTGCACTAGGTGGCCAACACTGACCATGCCCTCCAATTGATTTTGATGCACAGAACTAGCGATCGTGAATATCACTACTCCTTCCAAAGATTGCCTGTTAACTTGGGCCGTAACTGGTTACCGAGTAACAGGGATCAATTCAATCCTCCAAACCCTTCCAGTGGCAGCAAATCTTACCTCACAAGCTCTAACCTAAATCACAGAGACTCGCTTGTTCATGAGCTAACACTGATTTTGCTTTGCAGCCCACCAGAGGGCAAGCTCACGTCCCCGACACCTCACATTAGTGCCTCAGCTCTAGGAGTGGCAGAACTGGGGGAAGGCAAGGTTTGGGATCTGGAGCTCAGCAACTTGCTCAGCAACATTTTTTTTTTTTTAATTTCATTTCATTATAACTAAATAAGTCTCTTGCTCTCAGGAATTTGTCAGAAAACAAATACAACCACCTGAGATTCCACATACCAGATTATGAACTTTTCTCATAGGTTTGAATTGCTTACTTACATGTCATAAATTAACCATAGCTTCATTTGACCACCAGGTCTGAAATCTGTTGACACTTTCAGCATGACCGAATCGCTCATTTTTTTTTGTTGTTTTTGCTTTCAGAAATTGGCTTGGTTCTCTTTAGAGTTGGTGTAAACATGCCATGTAATAAATGATTTCCACTTAATGGTACAACAGAATTATTGCTTTCTTAGATGTATGTGTAGTAAAAGTCAATATACACATTTATATCATTTCTTTCTTCAAAATCTTATACCTAATTTGATATTTCTAAAAATTGCACATGTAAGTCATGTGTATAACATGCTAAAGTACTTTAACTGTGATCTTAAAACTGAATAAAAATATTTAATAAAAATTTGAAATATTTTAAAGATATTATTCAAATATATTTCTTTATGTTCACACTACCAGCCTAGAGTATGTGCCTTCAATGTACAACATCCACTAAAAACAGTAGGAAAAAATACTTCAATAAAAGTAAGATATTTCACCTAAAGTAAGATATTTCACCTATCTTAGAACATTGAATGATGGTCTCCCCCTAAACTGTGTTTGTCTGAGATTCACCATTTTCTGAGCAGTTTGGGTTGCTTTTTCCAAACATGTAGAGTGGAGATCAGCCCAACAGAAGAAAGAAGACACGCATCAGTCTGCCATTTGGGACAAGGGCTTTGGGGCTCCTCCCTGGAAAAAATGTTACTGAAACACACCATCTTTCCATGAACTCTATAGCAAAACTATGGAAGTGATATTATTAAGACTCAAAGCTGAGACCAGCAGTTAGCGTAATGGCTATGTCACTGGACTCCTGGACCCGGTGGCTTAAACTCACGCCAGGCACGTGCACATGCGTGCCCAGGATCCCGAGAGGAGAAGGGATTGTGGCATGGCCATCCCCCTGGGGGGTAATTTCTCACTTTCTGTCTCTCTGTCTCTCTCTGTCTGTCTGGCGAGCACACGCACCCTATAGCAAAAACTTCTCCAAATAAAAGAAAAAAAAAAACCTAAAAGCTGAAGTATAAACTCAAACCTTAGATTTCTGAATAAAATATTTCTGATCCTTAGTTTTTATTTTTTAATCTTGAAAACTACACAGAGAGAGAGAGAGAAAAATTATCATCAAATGGGTTTTGCATTAGAAAGACTTCAAGTTCAGGCACCACCCGTTTACCATTAGGTTTTTTAACCTCTTTGTGATCACCCTTATCTAAATGATGGTGATGATGAGACCTCCTCATCATTGCTGTAGAGATGGAAAGTATATTTTGGCATGTCTTACAGTGTAAATAGTAAGTGTTGATGATAGTATTTTTGCTCCAGTTCTAAGGTTAGCATGTTGCTATGTAAGTACATTAAAAAAGATGCTTCAAAATAAACGTGTGAGGGTTTGATGCGTCAGAGGCTTATTGTTTCAGGAAATGTGATGGTATAAGAAAGTCTAGATAGGTAAATTCACGTTAGTAAGCTCATCCTTTTATGTAAGTAGCATTACATATGATTTTTAAAATAAAATTAGCCTACCTAATGAATTAAACAAGATACTTCAGAACACTTTGCATTCCTGAGAATAAAATGTGTGTGGGGTTGGGGTGGGGTGATAGAGGAAGACCTGCATTTCAAAGATAAGTTCAGTTAACAAAGTGACTGTATACATATATGTGATTTTATGGTCCTACATGCATTATACAGTTATATCTGTCCTTTTGAATAGAACATATTTTGCAAGGAAAACTGAAGTGTTTGGGTTGCTTTTTCCAAACATGTAGAGTGGAGATCAGCCCAACAGAAGAAAGAAGACACGCATCAGTCTGCCATTTGGGACAAGGGCTTTGGGGCTCCTCCCTGGAAAAAATGTTACTGAAACACACCATCTTTCCATGAACTCTATAGCAAAACTATGGAAGTGATATTATTAAGACTCAAAGCTGAGACCAGCAGTTAGCGTAATGGCTATGTCACTGGACTCCTGGACCCGGTGGCTTAAACTCACGCCAGGCACGTGCACATGCGTGCCCAGGATCCCGAGAGGAGAAGGGATTGTGGCATGGCCATCCCCCTGGGGGGTAATTTCTCACTTTCTGTCTCTCTGTCTCTCTCTGTCTGTCTGGCGAGCACACGCACCCTATAGCAAAAACTTCTCCAAATAAAAGAAAAAAAAAAACCTAAAAGCTGAAGTATAAACTCAAACCTTAGATTTCTGAATAAAATATTTCTGATCCTTAGTTTTTATTTTTTAATCTTGAAAACTACACAGAGAGAGAGAGAGAAAAATTATCATCAAATGGGTTTTGCATTAGAAAGACTTCAAGTTCAGGCACCACCCGTTTACCATTAGGTTTTTTAACCTCTTTGTGATCACCCTTATCTAAATGATGGTGATGATGAGACCTCCTCATCATTGCTGTAGAGATGGAAAGTATATTTTGGCATGTCTTACAGTGTAAATAGTAAGTGTTGATGATAGTATTTTTGCTCCAGTTCTAAGGTTAGCATGTTGCTATGTAAGTACATTAAAAAAGATGCTTCAAAATAAACGTGTGAGGGTTTGATGCGTCAGAGGCTTATTGTTTCAGGAAATGTGATGGTATAAGAAAGTCTAGATAGGTAAATTCACGTTAGTAAGCTCATCCTTTTATGTAAGTAGCATTACATATGATTTTTAAAATAAAATTAGCCTACCTAATGAATTAAACAAGATACTTCAGAACACTTTGCATTCCTGAGAATAAAATGTGTGTGGGGTTGGGGTGGGGTGATAGAGGAAGACCTGCATTTCAAAGATAAGTTCAGTTAACAAAGTGACTGTATACATATATGTGATTTTATGGTCCTACATGCATTATACAGTTATATCTGTCCTTTTGAATAGAACATATTTTGCAAGGAAAACTGAAGTGGTTCTTATTGATTATATGTGAGCTGAAACTAATACTACTGACTCCATCCCATACATACTAAAGGTATTTCTACTAAGGAAAATTATTTATTTTTTTTCTTTTTTTGGCTATAGGGCACGTGTGCTCACCAGACAGAGACAGAGAGACAGAAAGCGAGAAATCACCCCACAGGGGGGATGGCCACACCGCAATCCCTTCTCCTCCCTTCTCCTCTCAGGATCTTGGGTACGCGTGCACATGTGCCCGGTGTGAGTTTTAAGCCACCGGGTCCAGGACGTGAACCGCGGTTGACTACATGGGAGTCCAGCGACATAGCCATTATGCTAACTGCTGGTCCCAGAAAATTATTTTGATCATAATGTAGTATAAATGTTTTCACCTGTTTGAAATCATGGATGTTTTCAATTAAGTGTGAAAGAGTGGTTAGTATTTTGAACTCCAGATATGCCCATCCTCCAGCTAAAACAGATACTAAAATTTTCATAATTTCTGTTTCACCCATGGAGTCCCGCACATTGTTTTTTCACCTCATACCTCTACTACAGAAGATAAGTAAATACTTAAAACATTTCAAACTGAAAGTTCGGATAGGATCACATTACCTCTTCACAATTCCAAGAAGGTATGTTTTGTCCAAAGCAAAAGAAACCCATGAACCCAAAGACAAGTGCTGACAGGAAGGTCATTTGGAATTGGAAACGCTACAGATATCTCTAACTTTTTTGACCTGCAGTTTTCAGAGAGATGTTTAACTTACTTGCCTTTTCTTATGATGCAGGCTTTTTTTTTTTTTCTTTTTCCAGGCTTCTTGACTAAAAAGGCCCAAGGGCTAAAACGTGTGTGTGTGTGTGTGTGTGTGTGTGTGTGTGTGAATAGTATGGCTTTATACTTTTCCTGAAACCTTATTCCTACTGCATTTTCTTCCTCTCTAGACTCAGAAAATTTACTGAAGAGTAGAAACAAAATTTTAGGTGAGCTCTGAAAGACAAATGGCCAAAGGTTTAAAAAATCTGAAACCCAAGATCAACAGGCCAAAAAATAAAGCATAAGATGAAATCCCTTTCAGAGAGAGAGAAATGACCATTTAAAAACTTACCCTCCTAGAGATTTCTTACCCTACAGAATTTTCCAGAAGGTTCTTATATTGGAGAGTCAGAAGAAAAATGTGAGGATTCAAATTCCCTTGAATTTGAAGAATGAAAGGGGGGGAAGGGAAAAGTTCATATAAATAAGTCCCAGTCATTCTATGTTTAGAAATCAAAATGGTTTTAAGGCCAGTGTGAATATATATACCAAATAATGCTGAAGTGTAATTGTTTTTTCCTGATCTTTTCTAATACTGAGCATCAATATTTGTGGTGCTTATGAAAGGCCAGTTAAACAGATACAATTCATAAGTCCCAAACATGAAAGCACTATTTTTAAACAATAGGAAAAAATAGGTATAAAAGTTGGTAGTGATTTGCTATATACTTTGAAGTATTTATTCAAATATACTTGATAGAAAACCAATATAGGCATAACTTTTGTCTCCAAATCAAGGTGTAGTATATAATCCTTGAATAAATATGGGGGGATTAGGTACTATTACATAAAATGATTTGAAATCTTCACTTCTCTCAAACTATATTTGGCTTGAGTATTTAGCAGTGTGTTATGTAATAAGAGCAATGGTCTGCACATGAATCCTTGAAAATTTAAAGCTTTTTAAAAAATAGAATATCAAGTATTTAACACACTGATGCCTCATATGCATTAACACCTGTATGGTATATCAATCAAAATCAAATTGTATTAGAATAAAATCTCTTACAAACAGTGCTTTGTTCCATTACTCTGTTTAAAAGTCAGTGCTTTGCTTTGGCCTTTGAAAACTTCTCTGTTACCCACAGCTCATGTCCATAAAATTGCTTCTATCATGCTCTCATAACAGTAATCCTTTCAGCAAATCTGTGCTGGGTGCCTACTATGTATCAGTACCAACAAGACAGTCTCCTGGGGTTATGTAGTCTGGGAGGGGTTAGAGACAGCCCACTGAAATGCAATACAGATGAGGCTACTGAAAAAAATCAAGAGGCTATCAAGCAGAAATGACGCACATTCTCATGGGAATCTTTTTTTTTTTTTTTTCAGTGCTCTACACGATCAGAAAAACTTCTCTAGTAACGTACTATAGAAATGATCCCTGAAAGTATAGTCTTTCTCATGGGAATCTTGATGCTCTGCATTTTAAAGACTTTTAACAATTTTTATTTTTAAAACTCTTTTTCACAAAAGAGGTCTTAGCACAAGGAAAGAAGGAGCTGTTGCGACAAGGCCACAGAGCTCCAAGTCTGACAGGTGAAATAAGTCAAGGGAAGGTCCATGATGCAGTGAAGGTTTCCTTTCTGTGTCAGGGTATGGAGCATCTCATACTGATTTCAGGACTCATGTCATTCTGGGGTTAGATAACCCCAACAGCTACAAACAAGGCCTGGTCCAGGAATATTTGAAAATGTAGAGCCAGTAAGTATAGTTTAAGCATTTAGTCTTGGAATTAGGTGATTCTGGTAAACCAAAGAGATGATTCCTTGATTCTCCTTTCTCTCTGCTGTATCCTACTTGCCTCACCTTAGTCCCAACTTTTGCATATTACTGAAACTTAACTTTTTCAATCATTATTTTTCAGCAATGGCAACTCCCCCCACCCCACCCCCCTCTGCTGCAGGCAAATATTTTAAATTTCCTTTTCGGGACCAGCAGTTAGCATAATGGCTATGTCGCTGGACTCCCATGCAGTTGACTGTGGTTTGTGTTCCGGACCCGGTGGCTTAAAACTCACGCCGGGCGTGTGTGTGTGCGTGCCCAAGATCCCGAGAGGAGAATGGAGGAGAAGGGATTGCAGCGTGGCCATCCCCCCGAGGGGGTGATGTCTCACTTTCTGTCTCTCTGTCTCTGTCTGTCTGGCGAGCGCACGCGCCCTATAGCAAAAACTTCTCCAAAAAAATAAATAAAATTTCAATTTTTTTTCCCCACTGAGAAGAGTTGTAAAGTTTTTATGACTAGCAAATGACAAAAAATCCTTTGCTCTAGGAGGATTCCTGGAACAATAAAGGCATTGCTGGGGGAAAGTCTCATTTGTGCTGTGTGCTGTCCTAGTTCATTTGGGGTCTAATTTTGACACACAGCCCTGCCTTTGCTAATTCTCAACCTTTAAAATGGACTTTACTATTCTTTTTTTAAACTTTATGCATTAATTTTCATGAGAGAGAAAAGGGAGGCAGGCACCCTCAACGGGATCTCAAGCCAGGATCCGCCCCTAAACTGCCACAGCTGAGCCACATAATTCACACTTTTATTTGGAAGTTAAAACTTGGAAATGTGAATGTTAATCTCATCTTTGCTTTTCTTAAACTACTTTTTCTTCTAAACATATACATACATGTGAAGTTTTGAGCCCTCCCAGTCAGCCAGGATCATAGGCACATGCGTGTTCAGCATCTACGGGTCAACCCGATAACTGACCCCCAGCCTCTCATATGGGTTGAGCACACCAGAGCAGACACTGCAGCTGTGCCATGGCAGCTCGCCCTGGACTTAATTCTTTCAGGCCTCAGCACCATCACTTACCCTTGGGGAAGTCTTGAAAGCTTTGTACCAACTTTGTTTTTTTTTTAAAGAAATTTATTTATTTTTTTAATTTGACCAGAGAGAGAGACATGGAGAGAGAAAGCAAGAAAGGTGAGAAAGCAAATCGCCATATCTGAGATATGAACCTTGGCTGGCCATGGGAGAGTCCAGCATCCCAATCACCGTGCCACCTTCCAGCTCCTATATCTACTTTTTAAACTAAGCCTTCACCTCAGTATGGCTAAGTCAAAATACTCTTTTTAGGAACTGATAGAGGAGCTCTTTCAACTCCAAAAACATCTGCTTTAAGCAGCTGGGTCATCTTTGTTAGGTATGCTAACTGCACTCTGATATATGAACTCAGAAAGGTTTTATAAATGTGTGGATTTCATTTGAAGTTCATCAGACACCTATCTGTGGCCCCTCAAAACTCAGACAATTAAAATCTGCGTGGCCAAGGCTTCATTTGAGTTGCTTCTCCCCACTTCCCCAAGTTCTGGCTTTAAGTGAGTGGATAACATACACAGCACCATTTCCTGAGGGTAGGAGGTGCAGAAGACAGTGACTGAAGCAACAGGTAAGGTGGCTGTCTTCCAGTGCTCACAGGCCCATGATTCAGCCCCTAATATCCTAACCAGTATGCATAGGGGTTGACTGTTATTAAGTACACTGCATTCCTCCTAGGACATTTTGAAACTGGAATGAAACCAAGACGTTTTTTCTTCTGTACATGGGCATTTATCCATGTGAATTACTTTTTTTGGGTTCCTCTTTTCACTGCTGCCCACACATCCAATATTCCATATGTCTTCTTTTAAAAAACAAATGGTTTTCTGGTCTGGGCGTGCACTTCTCTGAGTTCCCTTTGTGTGACATTCTAGCCTGCCACCACCACCACCTGCTCCTCAGCCAGAGATCTATTTTGGATAGAATCTGTCCCTACTTTTGAGCCCACTGCAGAGAGCAGCAGAAGCAGTAATTGGTGGAGGCAAGATGAACTAAGTCATAAATTAGCCGATGGAAAATATCTCCTAGGGAATAGCATGGCGTTGCTCGCATTCAAAGTCTAGGCAGAACCGACCAAGTGGCGAGATGCCATAGCAGGCAGGACCCAGTCACCATGCAGAGAGCTACTCTTCCCGACAGTTCACCTGGCCCTGCTGAGGAGCGCTGGTTGCTGTCGCAGCCCTGCACCACTTGGAACAGAGCTGGGGTTTCCAAGATTAAACTGCTACAGCTGAGCCACACAATTCACACTTCAAGTCCCTTTTATTTTTTTCCTAGTCAATTTTATTTGGAAGTTAAAACTTGGAAATGTGAATGTTAATCTCATCTTCGCTTTTCTTAAACCACTTTTTCTTTTAAACATATACATACATGTGAAGTTTTGAGTTTGAAAATCGGGCAGGAAGGTGATCTATTTTCATGTAAACCATGGTCCCATTGTATCCCCAGGTTAAAGGCCAAGAAGTGGCCACCCCTTCTACCCTCTTTGCCTCCTTTTTTTTTTTTTTTTTTTTTAAGATATTTTGCTATAGGATGCGTGTGCTCACTAGAGAGACAGAGGCAGAAAGTGAGAAATCACCCCCTGGGGGGAACAGCTATGCCACAATCCCTTCTCATCCAGTCTCCTCTCAGGGTTTTGGGCATGCATACACATGCAACCAGGCTGAATTTTAAGCCATCGGCTCTCGGACTCAAACCATAGTCAACAATGTGGGAGTCCAGCAACATAACCATTACACCATCTGCAGGTCCTCCATTTTTTTTTAAAGCTTTGAATTTAAAAACATATTTTATAGCACTTGTTTTGTACTAATTAGCCCAGATGTTTAGTTATAAGGGCTTCACATTCACTCAACAGCCTGATCCACCTTTTCCAGTTTTAAAAAATAGGTTCTTTTTCCGCTTGCCCACAAGCTGCTGGTTTACTGAGCAGCCGCTGCTACAGGATTGTCTAAAGCTAATTATGTACGTTTCTACAGAGCCTCCTTTTCTTTGACATCCATGCTACATAAGTGTGCCTCAGTTTATAAATCATTTGAAGAGAGTCTCAACCTCCTTGCCCTTCTGATACCAGACATGGAGCACTATTTCTCATGTACTGTCGGAGGCTGAATGTCTGGCTGCCTCCCAGATCAATAGGTGTGCCGTCACCCTGCAACGGGCCTCTGGGGAACCAGAGACAGAGGAAGTGCTAGACGCTTCGGTTCACTTGTACATTCCACTTGGCTGTGATTATCGGCCAGAAAATATTCTCCTGAGATGGCTGAGACCAGGTCTATTTCAAATGACTTCGAAAGGACAGTGCTCTCATTGCATACTTGAAGAAATTACCAGCTGTACAGAGGAAGAGAAGCGACATTCTGAAATGTGATAGTGAGGCATAACTCTAAAATGGAAAGCTATTTAAATGTATTACTGGACAAAAACCATTAGCCCAATGAACATAAATAACCTCACCAAAGAAGGGCACTGTTCCCAGATAATTTCTCCCTGAGTTTAGAGGAAATTTGTCTCTTACTGGAAGGCCTTTGAGTGTCATTAGAGCCTTTTGCAACTGAAACGTGTTATCAAGGAGTCAGATTTTTCCACTTGTGTAAACAACTCCATTGGAATTACTGTGACATTTTTGTAGGCAGGGAATCCAATAACAACTGGGATCACCAGAACCAGGCAATTTTGCTTTCTGAAAGGGTTGTCAACTCCTGATTGATCCTCTTAGATATTTGCAGCAGCTGCTGCCAGATTCTTATTGACATCACCCACGCCATTAACCACTCTGTTAAAAGTCTTTGCATTGTTAATGCTGTCCTTATTTAATCTGCTTCAGCAAGAACTAGAAAACAGAGCTCCGGACTCTGGAAAGGTACGTAGCTCAGAGGCCCCCATGACTGCTTTCAGCTGGACCTGCTCCATCTAGGTGCTGAGTTGTGCTTGTAGGTCTCAGATACATCACAGAGGTTACCCATAGTGCATTGTTACGAAGATTACTCCTTTGCTAACGAACTAGTGATACTAGTTTATACAACTTCCCAGTGCGCCCCTGAATCTCCAGGTGTGGCACACTTCTCCCAAGAATCTGAAGATGTTATCACAGCCCTCAGTAAATGTGTTCACAACCAAGCCCAAATGCAGTATGTCTGTTCATAGGAAGGCTTTCTCCTTTTTTGTTTTGACCACAAAGGCAGAGAGAGTTTCCAGGACAATCACTTTGGATAAAAAAAAAAAAAAAAAAAAAAAAAAAAAAAACTTCTGAACTCCCCTTTTACAAAATATCCTCCCCATATGTATTCTCAATGGAAAAATCTCATTTTGTATGCTATAATAATGTACAGTGAAAAAAATTTTTTCAGAAAAAAAAATGTTGAAAAAAAAAAAAAAAAAAAAAAAAAAAAAAAAACTTCTGAAGTCTCTCATTTCAAGATATCTGCTCCTGAGTAGGAGCTAAACCACAGGCACACCAGGCCGCTGAGAATTGCGTGGAGGTCATTGCCTCCACGCATCGTTAGAGATGGGGTGAGACTGTGAGATGTGGGCTCTGAAAATTAGTATCCCCTTAATACGAAGTGTCATCCCACACAAGCAGAAAATACACATCGCCCAGGAGTCAGACAGACATACTGGGAAGAGGAGCAGCTCTTTCACACTGTCCTGTAACCCTTAGCTAGCACCAGAGTGCATAAGACCAACAGGCGACCACAGAATGCCACTGATGAGAGCAAAATCTTGCCCCTGCTCCATCATAAATACCTTGTGTAACCAGAATCAAATCCTATCACCTCAGTTTTCATATCTCTAATGTGGCTATGGTAACATCTACTTCACAGGTCACTTCATGATGCTAGGAGATACTGCATTCAAACCAATTTTGTAAACTTTAAAATGCTATGTACACAGGGACCAACAGTTATCGTAATGGCTATGTCACTGGACTCCCATATAGTCGACCGTGGTTTGTGTCCCAGACCCGGTGGCTTAAACTCACGCTGGGCACGTGTGTGTGTGTGCCCAAGATCCTGAGAGGAGAATGGAGGAGAAGGGATTGCGGCATTGCCATCTCCCCTGGGGGGTGATTTCTCACTTTCTGTCTCTCTGTCTCTCTCTCTCTCTCTGTCTGTCTGGTGAGCGCACGCACTCTATAGCAAAAACCTCCCCTCCCAAAAAAAATGCTATGTATACACGAAATGATTAAAAATTAGAAAGCTTTAAAAGAATGAAAAGACAAGCCGATGACTGAAGGGGAGGGAGGGAGCAAAACATATATCTTATAAAGGACTTGTATCCAAAATATACGAAGAACTCTTAAAACTCAACAATTAGAAAAAATAATCAGGGCTGTTCTGTGATGTGGTGGTTAAAGGAGTTAAATCCCACATGGTCAACTGCACAGTCCTGGACCCAGAAGCTTGAAAAATATGCTGAGTTCATGTGTGTGTGTGTTCAAAATCCCAAAAGGATGGAGAAATGGAGGCAAAGGGATTGTGATGTGACAATACCCCATTAGGGGATGCTTTTTCCTCTCCGTTTCTCTCTGTCTCTGGTGAGTGTACACGCTCTGGCAAACTCTAAAGAAAAGAAAACAACACGGTTTGAACCTCATGAAAGAGGGTCTACAGATGGCAAGTAAGCATATGAAAAGATCCTCAACATCATAAGTTAGCAGGGAATGCAAATTGGCACAATGAAATGCTGCTATTGTATAACCCTGCAAGAATGGCCAGAATCCAAAACACTGATAATAATGCTGGAGAGGATGTGGAGCTACTGGAATGCTCTTCGCCTGCTGATAGGAATGCAAAATGTGTAACCACTTTGCAAGAGTTAGGCAGTTTCATACAAAACTAAACACAGTCTTAACACACACTCCAGCAATTGTTCCCTAGATATTTGCCTAAGTGATCTGAAACTTACATCCATGCAATTATTTGCTCATGAATGTTTGTAAGCAGCTTTATTCATAAGTGCCAAGAACTGGAAGCAGCCAAGATATCCTTCAATAGGTGGATAAACTATGGTGTATCCAGACAATGGAATATTACTCAACAATAAAAAGAAATGGGCCTTCAAGCCCCCTAAAAACATAGAGAAACTTTAACTGCATGCTGCTGGGTGAAAGCAGTGGATCTGAAAAGGCTGCATGCTGATCAACTATATGACATTCTGGAAAGGCAAAGCTAGAGATGTAAGCAATCTGTTTACAAGGTTTGGGGTTGAGGGTAAATAGGTAGAGGCAGTGGGTTTTTAGAGCAGTAAAACTGTTCTGTATGATACTGTAATGGTGGATATGTGACATTATGCATTTGTCAAACCCTATAAAATGTATAACACAAGAAGTGAAGTTTTAGGAATATGCTATAAGCTTCAGGAAATAGTGATGCCACCATCAACCGTAGCAAAGGCTCCACGTTCATGCAAGACGTTAATGACAGAGAAAACTAGGGGTGAGGGCGGAGGGACAGGAAGAGGAAGGGGGATCTGTGAGTATTCTTTACTCTCTGCTCAGTTTTTCTGTGACCCTTAAACTACTTTTAAAAATAGTCTGTTATTTAAACAAAAAATATTAGTAAGCCTCCTTCAAGTGCCTGCTTCTCATATATCACCAAAGAGGAACAGTTTAGTGACTGAAAAGCTATGTTAATATTCTCATTGTTTCTAGTTCATAAAGTAGGTAATGTAATGGAGGGAAATTGATTTTCCTCTTTTGAGGCTCAAAAAGGCTAATTAAAAAAAAAATTAAGTGGCCTTTCCGTCCTCTTCCCTTCTGGCTGCTGGCTGTGCCTCGGTGCCCTCTCCCCAACGCTCCCTGTGGTGCCTCAGAAACTTGAGGAAATCAAAGACTTTCTGTTAACAGCTCCAAGAAAGGATGCCAAATCTGTCAAGATCAAGAAAAATAAGGATAATGAGAAGTTTAAAGTTCGATGCAGCAGATACCTTTCCACCTTGGTCATCACAAAGAGAAGGCAGAGAAGCTGAAGCAGTCCCTGTCCCCAGGTTTGGCCGTGAATGAGCTAAAATGAACCAGATGCTGTTTAACCGATATCGAACATTTTTTTAAATTCAAAAACAAAACAAACAAACAAAAAACAAGCAAACAAAAATTTAAGTGGAAAAAATTAGTCATTGCTAAATCTTTTTTTTCTGAATTGGTCCATATACACACAAAAAAATTGGTAAACACTGTATCTAAATGAAAAAGACAAGTAACCTCTGAAAGGACAGCTATCACATTTTACACAAACTCTAACTTTGTTCCACATATGGTTATATTTAAAAAATATAATCATAAGGACCAGCAGATGGCATAATGCTTACATTTTGGACTCTTATATGGCTCACTGCGGTTCAAGTCCTGGATGCAGTAACTTGAAATTCACACTGGGTGTGTGTGCATGCATGCGCCAAATCCTGAGAGGAGAATGGAGGACAAAGGAAAGCTGTGAGGTGGGGTGGGGGATGGGGGGTGAGGGGTGGTTAACTTCTCGCTTTCTCTCTCCCTGGCAAGCACACATGCCCTGTAACAAAAATCTCTTGGGACAGCAGATGGATGTAATGATTATGTTGCTAGACTTCTATGTAGCTGACCATGGGTTGAGTCCCAGACCTGGCAACTTAAAACTCACACTGGGTTCAAGTATGTGTGTGCCCAAAATCCTGAGATGAGAACAGAGGAGAAAGTATTGAGGCTTGGCCATCACCTCTGGGATGCTTTCTGTCTCTCTGGTGAGCACACACACCCTATAACAAAAATCTCTCTAAAAAATAAAATAACATTGAGGCCAGCAGGTGGCATGGTGGTTAAGGGTGCTGGATTCCATATGATCGACCATGGCTTCAGTCCTGGACCTGGTGGCTTGCTTTCTCATCTTTCCTCTCTCTCTCTCGCTCTCTCGCTCTGTCCCTCTCTGGTCAAATTAAAAGTAAAATAAATAAATAAAGTTGAATAAAATATTTTTTAAAATATTTAATAAATAAAACTTTTTCTAAAAAACGAAAACAAAAACGAAACAAAGGTATAATCATCAGAAAATCCTGATGCAGTTCAAAGGAGAGGTAGTTGTCCTAGTGGTATTTGACCAAACCACTTCAGTGTTTTAGGTTTGGAAAAAACGACTTACAGACTTTGCCTCTATTGTGACACCCTCTATTGTTTCATATCAGGTGTACAAGTAACAGGTTTATTAAAACTTGGAAGACACTGAAAGCATGGATCCAGTCTGAGAAGTGACATACCTTCCCTCTCACACCGATTCACTTACCCATCCTGGACTTGATTTTTATGTGGGAGATAGTAAAGAAAAGCTTTGTCTCTGTCCTCAACAAAATCATGATGCTGGGAGGTTGGAAGGACAAGGAATCTGATTATTCAATATGAAATAATAATGTTTTAGGGGTGCATTGTGGGGAGCTGCTCCCCTTGCCTGAGGGAAACAGAAAGGCTTCCTGCTGGAAGACGGGGTTAGCTGAGCCAGGATGAGTCATCTACAATCTATTTCTTTTCTTTTCTTTCCTTTCTTTTTTTTTTTTTTTTTTTAAAAAAGGATATAAAAGGCATACAAATGTATTTAAAATATATATAATATTAACATATATATATATATAATATACACACACACACACACACACACATGTAACATACATATGAACCATTCAAAATATGAACTCAAAGAAGGGCTTCATGTTGAGGATCAAACAATCTTTTTTATTTTTTAAAGCAATTTTTGTTAAAGGGCACATGCACTCACCAGAGACACAGAAAGTGAGAGATCACCCTCCAGGGAGGATGGCCATGCCACAGTCCCTTCTCCATCCTCCTCTCAGGATTTTGGGCATGCGTGCACACATACCCAGTATGAGTTTTAAGCCACCAGGTCCAGGGCTCAAACCGTGGTCAACTGTGTGGGAGTCCAGCAGTGTAACCAGTATACCATCTGCTGGTCTCAAGGCTCAGTCTTTTTGGGGGAAAAGGAGATGAAGAATGGATAGGCTCAACGTTGACTCTGGTTACTAAATTATTGTCTTTGGGTGCTGAGTGGGATCAAGAAGCTATGCAGGGACCTAAAGGGCACACACACCCTATAGCAAAACTCTCTAAAAGAAAAAGAAGCTATGGGAAGGTGAAGGGTGAAATTACACAGGAAAAGGTCTTAATTGTGCAGGTAAAAGTCTGTAGGAATCTCTGGCAGCTCCTTCAGAAGAACAAGTAGAAGAATTATCAGGGTGGGGTGTCCTATGTGTGGAGACCTTTTTTTTTTTTTCATTTCTTGTGCTTGCTGAGATTCCTAGGGAGGGTGTGCATGATTATTGAGATCTATTTCTGACCAGCGGAGTCAGAGTTCGGCCGTGAAGGAGCTATCTGCAGACCAATACCCCCGTCACTGTTGGAGATAAGGTAGCCTTTGCTTCTCTTCTCAGCAAACAGCAAGACTCTGATAGCATGAGGACAGGGAAACATGAATGGATTTCCAAGTAATCAAACTTATGAAATTTGATAATTAAATTTGATAATGTAATCATATCTTCTTTAGAATGTTTTAGGCCTTTTATAACATTTCAACTGGCAGTGCTGAAATTCAAATAATTTTTATTTAATTAGATTGTGGTAATAAAATTACTTATGATATTTGTAGTACCATAATAACTTAGAAATTGTGATCGTTCTTTGGCTTTTTGTAAGAAAAGTACTGATACTTTTGCCTTTTACTGTCCGCATCCTGGCTTCCTACACTGGTTGTTCGTGGCCCTCTGCACATACACTCATCTACGCTGGCTTAATTATACAGAGCAGATGCTCCTGCCTAGGAAATGCGAGACCTGTTCATTTATACTTCAAACCTGAGGCACTGGAATACCAAGAAAAAAACAAAACAAAACAAAACACAGTATATTCTTAAGGCATCAACAAAACTGAGGCACCAAAGAAACATTTTTGAAATAATTTAGTATTAAAGGGGAGGAAAAATATTTTTTCCACGCACATCCTAGTTTTATGACTGAGGCCTCATAATTAAAAACAGATTGATAAAAGTACACAAGGGCCAGCAAGTGGCATGGAGATTAAGGTGCTGGATCCCACATGGCCAGCTGTATAATTCAAGTCCTGGAACTGGCAGCTTGAAAATCAGCCCAGGCACATGTATGTGTATGTCCAAAATCCTAACAGGAGACTAGAGGAGAAGGAATTGAGGTGCGGCCATACCCCATGGAGTGATTTCTCACTTTTCCCCTCTCCCTCTGTCTCTGGCAAGCACGTGCACCCTATAGCAGGAAAAAAAAGAAAAAAAATCAAAAAAAGTTAAAGTAATAAAAGTACACATATGTATCTGGTGTAAGTTTTATATGACCCCGAAAACTTACTAAGGAAATAAAGACCTGAAGCAAGAGTCAAATCTGGGACCAGCAGTTAGCATAATGGCTATATCACTGGACTCCCATGTAGTCAACTGTGGTTAGAGTCCCAGACCCAGTGGCTTAAACTCACGCCGGGCGTGTGTGTGTGTGTGTGTGTGTGTGTGTGCCCAAGATCCCTAGAAGAGAATGGAGGAGAAGGGATTGTGGTGTGGCCATCCCCCCTAGGGGGTGATTTCTTGCTTTCTCTCTCTCTCTGTCTTCCTGGCAAGCACACACACCCTATAACAAAAAAAGAAAAAAAAAAAAAACAAGAAAGGGTCAAATCTCTGCATTTTGTGCTGGGTGTGATGAGGGGTGGACATCATGGAGAAAGACACAGGGCAGGAAGGCAATGCATTAATGGTGACATGCTGTGGGGTACTTTGCAAGACCTGCTTGTTTAGATTCCTCTCTGTGACCTTTCCTCCTCAGAGGAGGATGTTTCTTTCCTCTGGGTGTAGGGAAGGCACCTGTCACATGGGGGTCTTAAGACCTGCTTCAGAGGAAGGTCAGGAAATCCTGTCTAGGTTCTGCGGTTTACCTCAGGGGAGGAGGGCAGGGGGAGGTGAGAATGACCTTCTTGCTTCTGCTTAAAATATTCACTATGTCAAGGTGTTGCATTTATGTGTCTTCTGGCCTAAACCCCATTGATACTGTACTAGTTCAATTTTATAGGCAATTGATGCATAACCAAATTGGGCAAATTTGGGTTTCATAAGGGTGTAGCAGGAAAGCCACAGAACACTGCCAGGTGCTAGCATGGGTAACAAGGAAGTGTATCCCTGTCCTCCCAGGCTTGAAGAGTTGAGGTTCTTGAAGTAACAGAACATGCAGAAACAGGCACCCAGGACACAAAGCGGGGCAGAACAGAATAAAGATTGGGACAGGACGGCAAATGGAAGCTATCTGGCTCTGAATGGCACCCATCAGTGGTATCAAAAGAGTTTTCACTTATTTTACTCATTAGTATATTATTATTATTATTGTTTGTTTTCCAGAGAGCATGTATGCTCACCAAGGAAAGACAGAGAAAAAGCACCCACCCAGTGGAGCATGATCACACCACAATCCTTTTCCTCCATTTCTCTGCCCCTTCAGGGTTTTGGACATGTACACATATGCACATGACCTGATTTTCAAGTCACCAGGACTGGGATTTGAACCGCAGTTAGTCATTCAGACCCAGCTCCCTAAGCATTGCACCCAACTGCTGTACCACAGGGCTGGCAGATCTGCTTACAATGGGGTCCACTGATGATTTTAAGCCCAGTGTTGAGAATTCCTGCTTAGAAGAAAAAAGGTTACCTTGGGAATCAGCAGTTAACGTAATGGCTATGTTGCTGGATTCCCACGTAGTCGACCGCGGTTCGTGTCCCGGACCTGGTGGCTTAAAACTCACGCCGGGCGTGTGTGCGTGTGTGCCCAAGATCCCGAGAGGAGAATGGAGGAGAAGGGATTGCGGCGTGACCATCCCCCTGGGGGGTGATTTCTCGCTTTCTGTCTCTCTGTCTCTGTCTGTCTGGCGAGCGCACGCGCCCTACAGTAAAAATCTCTCCAAAAAAAAAAAAAAAGGTTACCTTCAAAATATTACCACTCCTTGGCAGTGCACCTGGTCACGTAAGAACTCTGAGGAAGACATGCAACGTTATCGTCATTTGCAAGTCTGCTAATCCAGCATTCATTCTGTAGTACAAGGACCCAGGAGTCATGTTTCCTTTTTAAGTCTTATTGTTTAAAAAATACACTTCGTGAGGCTCCAGCTGCCATGGATGGTGATTCCTCTGACAGATCTGGACAAAGAAAATTGAAACACTTCAGGGAAAGATTCACTTTTCTACATGATATTTAGAACATTTATGATTCATAAGAAGAGGTAAAAAAAAAAAACAAACTAAGATTAACAGGAGTTTGGAAGAAGTTCGTTCCCACCCTCATGGATGACTTTGAGGGGTTCAAGGCCTCAGTGGAGGAATAGTGATGTGGAGTTAGCAAGAGAACCAGAACTAGAAGTGGAGCCTGAAGAAGTGACTGAATTGTTGCAATCATGATCAATCTTTAACATACGAGGAGTTGCTTCTCATAGATAAGCAAAGCAAGTGGTTTCTTAAGATGGATTCTTCTCCTAGTGAAGATGTTGTGAACATTGTTGAAATGGAAGCAAAGGATTTAGAATAACATAAACTTAGTTGAGAAAGCAGAGGGCTGACTCCAATTTTGAAAGTCGTACTGTGGATAAATGCTATCAAACAGCATCTTGCGCTGCAAAGAAGTGTTTTGTGAAGTAACAGCCAATCAAACTTCATTATTGTCTTATTTTAAGAAATTGCTACAGTCACTCTGAACTTCAGCAACCACCACCCTGATAAGATCAGCATTGAGGCAAGATTCTCTACCAGTAAAAACATTATGATTTTGCTGAAGGTGCAAATGATAGCACTTGTTAGCAATAATTAAGATATGTGCATTGTTGGGACCAGCAGAAGGTGTAATGATTACGTCACTGGACTCCCACGTAGTTGACTACAGTTCTAGTCCCAGAGCCAGCAGCTTAAAATCAGGTGTGTGAATGTGCATGCCCAAAATCTTGAGAGGAGAATAAAGGAGAAGGGATAGTGGCATGGTCCACTGTGTGTGTGTGTGTGTGTGTGTGTGTGTGTATGGGGGGTGATTTCTCACTTTCTGTCTGTCTCCAGTGAGCATACACGCCCTATAGCAAAATTCTCTCTCTAAAAAATAATAAATTAATGCACATCGTTTTTATAGGCACGATGCTGTTGCACACCGAATAGCATATAACTTTATCTGCACTGGGAAATAAACAATTTGTATGACTAGTTTTATTGCAATATTTGCTTTATTGTGATAGTCTGGAACCAAACCCACAATATCCCCGAGATATGCTTGAATTTTGAAGTATATATGGTAGGATAGCAGACATAGTTTTTTTCTCATGCCTCTAAAAGTCTTCATTAGACCTCCTTATTTAATGTGTCTGACCTCGAGGAGTAAGAATATTATAATTAGGTGTTTTCCAGTCCACTCCAGCTCAGAATATCAGAGACCCCTGAGGAGAGGACCATATGTTTTGCTCAGCTTGAATACATTAGGCTCTGACCTTGAAAAGGGCTCTGCTGTCATTCTGAAGGGCAGGGCATGGCTGCAACCTGCCAGCCAGACCACACAGCCCCTACCACCAGTACAGCCCTCTCACCCTCACCCACCTATGTCTGCCTAGTGACAGTGGCACACTTCAAGCCTGTCCAGATTAGAGAGATGCATACTTAGGAAGCAAGCTGTCCCACTGGAGAGAGAAAAAGGGAAAAAGCTAGAGTCAACACACAGCCAATTTAAAAACTAATCGGGGTCAGTACGTGGCACCCCTGTGGATTTTTCCAGGGGAAAATGTTTGTGTTATTTCGTGACGTTGGTATCTCTCACTAGCTGTCAGCAGTGAAAAGCAGCAAAGCGTGTTCGTCTGCACTTGCTACCCAAACAGAGCCTTTATGTTTAAATATTTGGGTTAAACATATCTCCTGTTTGTAGAGCATTAATGCTGTTGACATTGTTTCATAGCTGCACTCTTTAGGGAGTCAGGATCTGCCTTCAATATTAGACAACAAACTTTAGAAAACACTTTAATAGGAATGAGGACCCTGTAAGCTACTCAAAGGGGTCCTCGAGTTGGAGAAAGGAGATTACACGGGACGGTGACAAAGCCAAGGATCTTAGAGAGGCACCAGCTGCTATTCTGGCGACTGCTAATTTCACGGTAGAGGGTGTGCATTTGCCCTTAGATGGTACATGAGCTCCTCTGAGAAAGATATGGTTCTTTCCCAGAGTGAGACATCCCTGTCCCTTTCATCTGAATATGCAGCTTGAATGAATTCCTAGAACACTCATCTCTGGCTCGTGGACACTGGCATCACACTCTTCACTCCACCGTTCTGTTTCGCCTGGCCCCAAATTCAGAAACCACGCCTGCATGCTGAGGGAGAGAAGTGATTCAGCAGCTAGGAGCTGAGCCGATAAGCCGTGAGTGAGGTGGCAAAGGTGCCTGGGTTGAACCTTCGTGTCTCGGGCCATCCCTCTACCTGTCGTGTCCTATCTCACTATCCCTGTTTCAACTCTAGGACCCTGCATGGCAGCTGAGGTTCAGGTGAGAGAGCGCCACTCCCCAACACCAAGGAAGGCAAAGAACGAATTCGCTACCACCTTGCCTATGCTGACCACGCAGGCCTGTGAGACATTTCTGTTTTAAGAGCCTGAGTTTCAAGAGTGCTTAATTTAATTGGCCTCATGCAGGTTAAAAAGGAAATTAGCCAACCGAGAGTTCTAAGTTTCCATCAATGACTGGACCCTGACCTAGGGCATCTGGTTGGAAGAAGGGAACTAACTAGATCAAATCTGTGTTAGTTAAAAGCTTGGAGGGGCACAGTAGGATGGAGAGGAAGGCAGTGGGGTCTAACATCAGGGATGGGAGCAGACCTGGGAGAGACCAGATGAGTGCTGTTAATCACGTCCACTCTCTCTTCCCTTGTGGTCCCCAGTCTTCTCCCTGTCTCCTTCCCCTGCAGCCCCTACCCCAACTCAATCCCTCTCCAGGACTGGATTGCCCTGCTCTCTGTGGTGGAGGAGAGAGGACGGGGATAATTTCCTGTCATTGCAATTTGACACCAGAGGCCAGTAGGGAGGTCAGTGTGTCCTTTCAGGAATACATGAGTGGCAGGCCAGCCTGTCCTGTGGTGACTAAGGTGACTAGATCCCAGATGGCTGACTGCATTGTTTGAGTCCCAGACCCAGCAGCTTGAAAAATCCACCAGGCGTGTGCATGTATGCCCAAAATCCTGAAGGAAAGGACAAATAGAACAGAAGGGATTGCAGCATGATCATTCTCTATAAACGTCGCTTTCTTACTCTCTTCTCTCTCTGTCCCTGGGACACTCATGAACCCTCTGAAAAATTAAAAAAAAAAAAAAGAGTTGAGTGGTAGCAGTTGCCCCAGTGTCCAGTAGAAATGCAGGAGGCAAGTGCCACTGTGGTGCTAGGTCTTGGGGCTGAGTGAGAAAGGACATTTCCTGTCACTCACTAGAGCCCAAAGATAGGACCTGTGCCATGATATTCAAGGTCTGTTCTCCGGAGAAGAGGAGTGCTTACCCAGAATGGGAAACACATACTTGCCTCATCCAACACTAGAGAACAACCCATAGCTCCCCAGCCCCATAAACACCCCTCAAGGGACCCAGACCTCCTTTCTAGGCTCAGAAGCCTCCAGGAACACAAATATCCAATTCTTACCCCCCTTGAAGTGCTTCTCTGGAAGAGCATCCATTTCCACAAAATTATTGCTATTCCTAATGCCATTAATAATCAGAACCCCAGTCTGGAGGTGTAACCTCAGAGCTCAATGCCCAGGATTCTTAGCTGTTTCATTGGTGGACTCTCCGCCTTCACAGCCTTGCTTCCCTATGACGTTCCCAACCGTCCAGCACCCTGCCTTCTCCCACCTGCCCAGCTAAGCCCACTCTCACCTTCACCGTTTCCACTAGGTTATTGAGGGCTTTTGGTCACGAGCTCCTTCCACCAAATCAGTGTCTGAGACTGCTGCATAACAACCTCCTTCCTTGATTAGAGCATCTTAATTATGCTCTAGGAATTTGCTTAAACAGATTAATCATTCTCGAGGACAAATTTAGAAGCTGTGCTTGCTGAGGGATCTGCTCTGAATGTCCCCTGGGAAATTCTGATTACATCTGCCTGTTGGGCCCTTGCCAGGGCCTTGGGTGCGGCAGGGACTTGGACACTGGCTGCAAGCTGTATGCCACCCATCCAGGACAGCAGAGCAAGTGCTCAAAAGGGGTTAAGGCCTGGATGTGGACTGTGACTGGAGTTTGAGTCCTGGTGTCCTCTCTCCTTTCTGGAGTACTCCCACTCTCCGAGGAGTGGATTATGGCTCTCTTCAATGCCAGGAAAGTCTTAGTGTACTTACTCCTGGCAATGCGGACACCACAGTAGTTCTCAATAGAATCCTTAGACACTCCCTGCCTCTTTTTGTTTTGGTGTTTGCCATAGGGCACATGCACTTGCTGGAGAGAGACAGAGAGAAATGATGAGAAATGACCTCCAAGAGGGAATGGTCACATCACAATCCCCTTCTCTCTATTCTTCTCTTGGGATTTTGGGCATGTTCACACACACACACACACACACACACACACACACACACACACACACATACACACACACACACAGAGCATGATTTTTAAACTGCCAGGTCTGGGACTTTTTTTTTTTTTTTTGAGAGGTTTTTGCTATAGGGCGCATGCATTCACCAGACAGACAGAGAGAGACAGAGAGACAGAAAGCAAGAAATCACTCCCCCCCAGGGGGGATGGCCATGCCACAATCCCTTCTCCTCCATTCTCGCTTGGGATCTTGGGCACGCACGCACACGTACCCGGTGTGAGTTTTAAGTCACCATGATCGACTACATGGGAGTCCAGCAACATAGCCATTATGCTAACTGCTGGTCCCCCAGGTCTGGGACTCTTAACCACAGTTGGCCATGTGGTAATCCAATGCATTAACCACCATGCTGCCTGCTGGCCTTAGAATCCTTGGCCTTTAAAACTACTAATAGTGGAGGGACCAGCAGTTGGTGTAATGGCTATGTCACTGGACTCCCATGTAGTCGACTGTGGTTCGAATCCCAGACCCAGTGGCTTAAACTCACACAGGGCATGCAGGCGTGCATGCCCAAGATCCTGAGAGGAGAATGGAAGAGAAGGGATTATGGCATGGCCATCTCCCCTGTGGGGGAGGGTGACTTCTTTCTCTTTGTCTCTCTCTTTCTGGCAAGTGCACGCACCTTATAACAAAAACCTCTCAAAAAAAAAAAAAAATCCAAACACTGAAAACACTGGTAGTGGAGCCTCACCTCAGACCAACTTAATCAGGAGCTCCAGAATCTCGCATCTCTGTTTTGCAAGAGCAACAAAGGGCCCACCAAGTGGTTCAATATGCATTTGGTTGGAGGAGCCACAGCACGATCTGAGTGCCATCAGATAGGTTTCTTCTGTGGACATAGTGTGGGGAGTCAGCCCTAGTCCCTTTGGCACTGAGGACGGATCTGGTACTAATGAAAAACAGTGTGTGCTCTAATCTTCCCAACGTAAGTGTTCACAGCCCCTTGATGGAGGGGAGGCAATGTTTCATGACGGTTAACAGCCATGCTTTGGATCAGACTACATGAATTTAATGCTGCCCCACCATTTTCTGACTCTGTGACTTTGAATAAGTAAACTTCTCTGAGCCTCGGTTTTCTGTACCCACTTCATGGGGATATAGAGGAAGGGGAATAAGAGCTTAGAACAGTGGCCAGCGTAGAGTAAGCTCTTAGTAAAAGCTAGCTTTTGGTGTTTTCCTCATTATTCTCCTCAGCATCACCATTTGGCTCAAGGGTAAGAGAGAATGGTTCACAAGAAGCCCAGTCAAGAGAATTTCCAGTGACAGTCCATGAGGCTCAACTGGAACTGATCAGGCAGTCAGCCATTCCTTTGTCAGTAGTCTCCCTACATGAGGAATAATCAGGAATCAAAATGTGTTCCTGACTGAAAGACTGAAAGGTCTAACAGCAGAGAGTAGCTACCAGAGACAGTATGGGAGGGAGTGGGTAATAAGGGGTGGGTTATAGAGGGTGGGAAGTAGGGGATCAGGAAAAGAAAAAACAACACATTTAATAGACACAAAAGTGAAAAGTTATCTACCAATAAGGTACGTGGTGATGGCTTTGATTTGACTGATATGTACTGTATTCATGCTGGGATAAAGCCATGTACAATGTAAAAATGTACAGTGATTAAATGTAAATACACGTTTTAAGAGAGATTTTTGTTACAGGGTGTGTGTGCTCACCTGAGAGACAGAAAGTGAGAATCAACCCCCGCCCCCAACCCTCAGGAGATAGCCACACCAAAAATCCCTTCTCCTCCATTCTCCTCTTGGGATCTTGGGCACGCACACATAAGCGCCCAGCTGAGTTCTGAGCCACTGGGTCGAAGACTCGAACAGTGGTCGACTACATGGCAGTCCAGTAATGTAACTGTTACACTATCTCCTGGTCTCTAAAATTTTTAAAAATGTATTCCTTGCAGGGTTTATAGTCATAATGTTGTAGAATGCCATGGAATGAATGACCACCAAAGCCAGACTGAATTTAAAGGGAGTCTTCATTAGCTGGCCAGTGACTACAATCTGAGGCTCGGGCGCCAAGAGTCAGAACTGTAGCCCTGACCGAAGATGGAGTAGTCTTTTTAAAGGGGGTCAGTTACCAGGGGTTTCTATGCAAGCAGTTACAGAAGCTGAATCAAACAGGTTAATTATTTCTGAGGGGAGTGGGGTTTCCATGTAAGTAGTCACATTGCTAAACAAAAGGGTTTCGGGCTAGTTAGCAAAGACAGTAGCAGGTACAGGATGTTGTTCTGGACACAGTTTTCTGTAGGGCTAGCACAAGCTATTTTCTCATGGGAAGAGCAAGCAGCTTTACAGAAGCAGACAGCCATGTTAGGGTAAGGGAACAAAATGGACAAACAGTTGTTCATGGGCAAGATCTAATATGCAGCCTTCCACAATGTGAAGAACCAGATGAGTCTAGTGTTTGATGGTTGTCTTTTGGAAATTTGCTTAAATAGTTTTGAAGAGAATGAAAAAGCAAAGCTAATCTAGTCAAAAGAGAGCATTCAAAAACAAACATAAAGAATGGTCCTCAGCAGAGCACACTTGTTTTTCAAGTCATCATGGCCCTGGTGGAACTGGGCTTTGTTCTTTCAATCTTGCCATGTGAGACACTGCCCAAATCCCATGGCGGTACAGGATGGTGCAAGGAATGCCAAACAAGACAAGTGTGCCTTGGTGGGCCTGGACTCCAGAGGCTACGAGACCCTACCTAGTGTTCAGGAAGAGCAGTATAAAAGGGGTACTGTTCTTGGAGGAAAGACAGATGGAAAGCAGAGAAACTCATCGGGAAACATGTTTAATCAGAGAAATAGACAAATACAAAATGTTGGGCTTTGTTAGAATTGTATTTAAGGTATTCATGTCTTTAGAATAAACATACATGATACAGTTTCTTTCTTTCTTTCTTTTTTTTTTTTTTTAAAATTTTGTCTTTCAGTTTTATGTACTCACTGGAGAGACAGAGAGATAGAAAGTGAGAAATCACCTCCTCAGGGGGCATGGCCATGCTGCAGTCCCTTCTCCTCCAGTCTCCTTATGGGATTTTGGGCACACATAGACACACGACCAGTGTGAGTTTTTCAGTTGTCAGGTCCAGGACTCAAACCGCGGTCAGCTATATAGGAATCCAGTGAGATGTAACTAACCATTATGCCACCTGCTGGTCCCAAGTGATACAAGTTTTTAACTAAGACATATCTTTGGCTGTGTGCTATGTGTCTGTGTGCTATGTAACAAAAAAAAATTTAAAAAGTAGGAATTACAGGGGGCTGGCAGGTGGAGTGGTAGTTAAGGGCACTGGACCCCCATGTGGTCAGTCGTGGTTCAAGTCTGGGACCTGGCAGCTTGCTTTCTCACTTTTCTTCTCTCTGACTCTGTCCCTCTCTGATCAAATTAAAATAAACAAATAAAATAAAGCTCAATAAAATAATCCTTTAAAAAAAAAGAAATTACATTCCTAGATTGAGATAATTTATTTTATGTTAATCTTTGTTGCTTCTGTAGACATGTCAATAAATAGTTCCTGAAAATCTCAATATGTATGCTCTGATGGAAAATTTTAGATGACATTCAACGTCCTAATAAGGGATGTGAGAGAAAGCAGGTGAGCAGTTCACTCCCTGCAGAGTGCTGGCATGGGGGCAGTACCCTGGGTGTTGACGTGGAAATTCTGAAATAGCTTAATGGACTGGAGTGTGGCATTGGGGAGCACTGGCAAGAAGACAAATTGGATATAATATGATTTGGACTAGTCCTCATTGGGGATTGGCATTGTCAGCTCTAGGTTAGTTCATGTTTTTCAGCCTCAACTTCCTCTTCTATCAACTAGAGCTAAAATATGTGAAAATAATGTTTTTCCAATCTTGTATTTATGCATCTTACTTCTTAGGCCCCTATAGACAACTTTATACTTATCTCAATAAAATTCCATCTTGGGAGCAATTTTCAAATATGTGAAGAGTCGGTTTATTTGTGGGGGATTAGACATGGTCCATGAGACCAGAGGCTAGGAGCAAGACAGGCATAGGCAATAGGAAGAGAGATAAAGGGTCAAAATGAGAAAGTAATTTCCTAACCTTCAGGACAAAACTCAAATGTATCCTCATGGTCAGGAGGGGGCGGTTGCATGTCACTGGAGTGATCAGTACTGGGTTGGAGATAACCAGAGGAGGATTCAAGCATCAGATAACATCTTTTCCAAACAAAGTAGAATTAAACATGGCACTGAATGAAATCCTATCTGCGTGCAATGAGAGCACCTAGGGGAGGAGGCCTCCTAGCTGACGACTACTGAGGAGGCTTCAATTTAGCAGGCTTTTACCACGGTGAGCTTACTTCACATCTAATACTTTCTCTGCTTACTTTTTTCTGAGATAATTCTATTTTAAATCATTCTTGAAATATATTTGCTGGGTATAAATATAAGGCCTCCTTCCTTTCTGAAGGAAGTGATTTCAGTCAAAAGTTATTTAACCCTAATATGCCAAAAGTAAGCTTGAACATACTAAATAATTTTAGAAGAAATTTTTTGTTGCTACCTAGGAAGAGATATATGTATGCATTTTATGTACACACACATATGTGAATATATTTATTCATTATTTTATAGAACTCACACACTTTTAACTACTAAATAGGCCTTTAATTTTTCATGCATTTAGTTACCATGAATTTATTAAGGAGAATTATTTGTAGGTAACTTAAAACTGACCCAAATCAGTATTTTTCCACATACCTCTTAGCTTCTTACAGACCATACTTAGGGCTGGCTCAGTAGCTCAGTGGTAACACTCAAGTGAAGCTGGATCCATGTGGAGGATCACGGGTTCGGCTCCTTGGTTGACCCTGGGTGCATTGCCTCTGACCCCTGCTGGTTGAGAAGGGTAAGAGTAGGGAACAGGGATTGTGGGATGGGATCCTGTTAAGGGTGCTTGTCTTTCTCTTACTGTCATGAAGAAAAAACCCTGTAAAGGCCCATTCCTGAGGTAATGAGTTTTAAGATAATTATTGAAAATGATTTATTGTTTTCAATCTGAATGCTTGATGAACTGGAAGCATTTATTGCTTTGTCATAATTATGTATTTATGTGAATTTTCTTAAAGGCAATCTCTTGGAATATTTATTTTAATGAAACATATTAGGTAAATGTTTATATAAAATATGCATATATATTTATATTTATATTTATATATAAATACATAAAATATTATGCACATGAAATCCCAAACTCATCCATCTGGTCTAAAATACTCTCTACAAAGGTAGGGCTTTAATGTCTAACCTTGTGATTGTGTCCTGAAACCTCTGACTAGTCATTCTTATCACCTATATCCTGACCAGGGAAGCAGGTCGTACATGCCAGACCTCTGGGTAATGTCCCATGAATGGCGAATGGAGATGGCCACATCTATTCTGGTCATTAAGCATGACCTCAGCAGGCCACCATGACTGGTTTTGTTCACAGAGGTGATGCATTTGTGGGGTCAGGGACAACTTTCCCATAGATAGAAGCTTTATATGCTTTTCTATTCCAGCAGTGTCTTCCTCTTTCACACCTCTGAAGTCATACAGTAGTATTATCTCAAGGATTCTCAGCTCGGGATGAACATTTTTATCTCTGGTGGTTTTAGAAAACAACAAATGTTGGTACTTAGAGCAGTCGTTCTCAAACTTCAGAATCAGAATCACCTGGAGATCTCGTTAAATACATATGTCTGACCCTCAAGCCTACCTCCAACTTAGAAATAGGATTCAGAAGGTCTGAAGTGGGCCTGAAAACTTACATTTCTAAAAAGTTACCGGGTGACATGGCTTCCCATGGTTTGAGTCCCATGGTGGCTTGCTTTCTCACTTTCCCTCTCTCTTTCTCTCTGTCCCTATGTAGTCAAATTAAAATGGGTAAATAAATAAATAAACTTAAATAAAAATACTTCTTTAAAATAAATAAATAAATGCTTCTCAAAAAAAAAAAAAGTTACCGGGTGATCCTGAAGTTTTTGGTGCAATGAACCACAGACCCAGAGAACTAGGATTAATTGGTTTTAGATGGAGCCTGGATGTGTATAGTTTTAAAAGCTCCACAGATGAGCCTAATGTGTAATTAGTGTTGAGGATGGCTATTAAATCTGGTAGACTTCTTTCTTAGAAACATGCACTTTTTTTTTTTTTTTGGGGTTTTTTTTTTTTTTTTTTTTTTTTTTCGGAGTGTGGCATTGGGGAGCACTGGCAAGAAGACAAATTGGATATAATATGATTTGGACTAGTCCTCATTGGGGATTGGCATTGTCAGCTCTAGGTTAGTTCATGTTTTTCAGCCTCAACTTCCTCTTCTATCAACTAGAGCTAAAATATGTGAAAATAATGTTTTTCCAATCTTGTATTTATGCATCTTACTTCTTAGGCCCCTATAGACAACTTTATACTTATCTCAATAAAATTCCATCTTGGGAGCAATTTTCAAATATGTGAAGAGTCGGTTTATTTGTGGGGGATTAGACATGGTCCATGAGACCAGAGGCTAGGAGCAAGACAGGCATAGGCAATAGGAAGAGAGATAAAGGGTCAAAATGAGAAAGTAATTTCCTAACCTTCAGGACAAAACTCAAATGTATCCTCATGGTCAGGAGGGGGCGGTTGCATGTCACTGGAGTGATCAGTACTGGGTTGGAGATAACCAGAGGAGGATTCAAGCATCAGATAACATCTTTTCCAAACAAAGTAGAATTAAACATGGCACTGAATGAAATCCTATCTGCGTGCAATGAGAGCACCTAGGGGAGGAGGCCTCCTAGCTGACGACTACTGAGGAGGCTTCAATTTAGCAGGCTTTTACCACGGTGAGCTTACTTCACATCTAATACTTTCTCTGCTTACTTTTTTCTGAGATAATTCTATTTTAAATCATTCTTGAAATATATTTGCTGGGTATAAATATAAGGCCTCCTTCCTTTCTGAAGGAAGTGATTTCAGTCAAAAGTTATTTAACCCTAATATGCCAAAAGTAAGCTTGAACATACTAAATAATTTTAGAAGAAATTTTTTGTTGCTACCTAGGAAGAGATATATGTATGCATTTTATGTACACACACATATGTGAATATATTTATTCATTATTTTATAGAACTCACACACTTTTAACTACTAAATAGGCCTTTAATTTTTCATGCATTTAGTTACCATGAATTTATTAAGGAGAATTATTTGTAGGTAACTTAAAACTGACCCAAATCAGTATTTTTCCACATACCTCTTAGCTTCTTACAGACCATACTTAGGGCTGGCTCAGTAGCTCAGTGGTAACACTCAAGTGAAGCTGGATCCATGTGGAGGATCACGGGTTCGGCTCCTTGGTTGACCCTGGGTGCATTGCCTCTGACCCCTGCTGGTTGAGAAGGGTAAGAGTAGGGAACAGGGATTGTGGGATGGGATCCTGTTAAGGGTGCTTGTCTTTCTCTTACTGTCATGAAGAAAAAACCCTGTAAAGGCCCATTCCTGAGGTAATGAGTTTTAAGATAATTATTGAAAATGATTTATTGTTTTCAATCTGAATGCTTGATGAACTGGAAGCATTTATTGCTTTGTCATAATTATGTATTTATGTGAATTTTCTTAAAGGCAATCTCTTGGAATATTTATTTTAATGTATCATATTAGGTAAATGTTTATATAAAATATGCATATATATTTATATTTATATTTATATATAAATACATAAAATATTATGCACATGAAATCCCAAACTCATCCATCTGGTCTAAAATACTCTCTACAAAGGTAGGGCTTTAATGTCTAACCTTGTGATTGTGTCCTGAAACCTCTGACTAGTCATTCTTATCACCTATATCCTGACCAGGGAAGCAGGTCGTACATGCCAGACCTCTGGGTAATGTCCCATGAATGGCGAATGGAGATGGCCACATCTATTCTGGTCATTAAGCATGACCTCAGCAGGCCACCATGACTGGTTTTGTTCACAGAGGTGATGCATTTGTGGGGTCAGGGACAACTTTCCCATAGATAGAAGCTTTATATGCTTTTCTATTCCAGCAGTGTCTTCCTCTTTCACACCTCTGAAGTCATACAGTAGTATTATCTCAAGGATTCTCAGCTCGGGATGAACATTTTTATCTCTGGTGGTTTTAGAAAACAACAAATGTTGGTACTTAGAGCAGTCGTTCTCAAACTTCAGAATCAGAATCACCTGGAGATCTCGTTAAATACATATGTCTGACCCTCAAGCCTACCTCCAACTTAGAAATAGGATTCAGAAGGTCTGAAGTGGGCCTGAAAACTTACATTTCTAAAAAGTTACCGGGTGACATGGCTTCCCATGGTTTGAGTCCCATGGTGGCTTGCTTTCTCACTTTCCCTCTCTCTTTCTCTCTGTCCCTATGTAGTCAAATTAAAATGGGTAAATAAATAAATAAACTTAAATAAAAATACTTCTTTAAAATAAATAAATAAATGCTTCTCAAAAAAAAAAAAAGTTACCGGGTGATCCTGAAGTTTTTGGTGCAATGAACCACAGACCCAGAGAACTAGGATTAATTGGTTTTAGATGGAGCCTGGATGTGTATAGTTTTAAAAGCTCCACAGATGAGCCTAATGTGTAATTAGTGTTGAGGATGGCTATTAAATCTGGTAGACTTCTTTCTTAGAAACATGCACTTTTTTTTTTTTTTGAGAGTTTTTTTTTTTCTTTTTTTTTTTTTGCTATAGTGGGTGTGTGCTCGCCAAAAAGACAGAAAGATAGAAAGCGAGAAATCACCCCTCGGGGGGATGGCCACACTGCAATCCCTTCTCCTCCATTCTCCTCTCAGGATCTTGGGCATGCACACTCATGCGCCTGGCATGAGTTTAAGCCACCGGGTCTGGGACTTGAACCACAGTCAACTACATGGGAGTCCAGCGACATAGCCATTATGTTAACTGCTGGTCCTGAAACATGTACTTTTTAAATTTTACATCAAAGTTATGTGTGATGTGGAAAATTTGATGCCAAATACAGTCAGTATATACGAATGACTGACTGTGGAGTGTGACCTAGTTTTAAATGCACTTATTGACTTAACTATTATGCCAACAATAGCTCTGGTTATTAGCACACAATAGCACTTGTAAGGCTATAAATATCTTTCTTGAAATAATTCTTACTGCACATTTGAAAAAAATAAACAACAGGTTCACTAATTGCACTTCCAAATATATTTCAATTTGCTCAACTCAGATCTCACTAAGGTACTTATAAGATGTGAATAAAATGTTGAACAAACACGGAGAAGCTAAACAAACATGTGTTACTGACTGTAACGTGGGAGCAATATAAAACATTTTAGATGAAATAGGCTCCTCTCAAATTAATGCCATCACTGAAGAGCCTATAAAATCTTGATTTAGAATTAAATTGTAAGTTGTTATGATGTATCACACTGGATCGATAAAGACAACATAAGCAGATAGATTTTGGACGTTCTTTTATTATTCATTGATAGATTATTGAGAAAGAGTACCAGGCAAATAGCGTCAAAGATCCATGGGTGTGTTTCTCTACATACGTGTCCTGGGAACCCTACATCTGAACTCCTTTTGGGTATAACAAATATCTCCAATGGAAATTATCCTAGGTTTTTTTTTTTTTTTTTTTTTTTTACCAGAAGGCTGAGAAGTTCTTATTAGAATATAGCCTTGGCTTTTAGGGATCGTTAGGATTCCAGGGTGAGTACTATGTGACTTTATACAATAGACAAATACTCTCAATGGGATTCTTTTTTTTTTAGAGAGATATTTTTGCTATAGTGTGCGTGTGCTCACCAGACAGAGACAGAGAGACAGAAAGTGAGAAATCACCGTCTGGAATAGTTACACTGTAATCCCCTCTCCTCCACTCCTCTCAGGGAATCTTGGACACACACACTCACACACACACACACACACACACACATGCCCGGTGTGAGTTTTAAGTTTCGAGTCCAGGACTCAAACTGTAGTTGACTACATGGGAGTCCAGCAACGTAACCATTATGCCGTCTGCTAGTCCCTGGAATTCTTTTATTTTGCTATAGGACTTGTGAATTCACCAGAGACAGAGAGAGACAGAGACAGAAAGAGAAAATGAGAAAGCACTCCTGGGGCGAAGGTAGCCATGCCTTAACCCCTTCTCCACTCTCCTCTTGGGATATTGGCATACACTCACATGCATCCAGTGTGCTTTTCAAGTCACCAGGTCCAGGACCTGAACTGTGAAGTCTGCCATGTGGGCTCCAGCCACGTTAACCACCATGCCACCAGCTGGAATTCTTTAAGACAGATATGATGAGAATAAGACGAACTTTTAAATGTTAAGTGGCACTTGAATTTCAAGAATTGTTTGGAAAAATAAAAAACTAAAATGAGTAGATAGATCTCTTATAAGAGCTTTATTTCTACCTGTCATTCCAGAAGAATTCCTCCACGTGGAATGCCAAAGCGAATGTTTATGCAGCACTTGATGTTTTTTAAGGCACTTCTACACATATTATTCATGGAATCAAAGCTTAATTTAAAAAAAAAACATTTTAGAAATACTAATTTCTAAAATGTATTCTTCTACATTTCCCAAGACGGAAATGTACAAAATACTCTCTCTGCTTTTGCTTAAGTGTCTATGAACTGTTTGGTAGCAGCTGAATTCTAGGAGGGGGAAGAGCACAGAAAGGCCTAGTAGGAGGGTGGGGTGGGGAGAGAGATGGCACCATTTACAGATAAGATGAGGGTAGTATCCGCCGCCCTTGGTGACATTGTCTAGATGCTCAGTTCCGGAGCTGCACTAGTCTAGGGGCTGCAGATGACCCAGCCCAAGTGAGTACAGAACCTTGGCAGGATCCCAGGGGTCTGTCATCATCTAGGAAAGGGTCTAAAGCCAGATGAACTCAACGGACACTGAGTGAGATTCAAGATGAGGGGCAACAAAGCCAGAGGACTGAGGGAAGGAAAGAACATAGAATAAGGACTCCTCGGACTCCGGGGCACTGAGACCCAGCTGTGGTGGCCAGACCAGACTCTATGCCTCTGCAGCTCGGTACCCCCTTCCTGTGGCATGTCTGCTCCCGTGCTCAGCAGCTTCCTTGGTTTGGAAGAATCAATGCCATGATTTCAAACTGAAACTTTCCCACTGGCTCTTGTCTTGATTTTATAAGTGAAACTATTCCTAGGGGAGCAGCTTATTTTAAATTGGGGTCTGTTGTATACTTCAATGTTTTCTTTTTTCTGTCTTTGCCAGAGAGAGACAGAAAGATAGGGAGAGGAAAAAGCCCCCCCACTCCCCCACTCCATGGGGAATGATCATACTGCAATCCCTTTTTCATTTCTCCCTTCTTTGAGGATTTTGGGCACACACGCATACACACCTGGTGTGTTTCTCAAACCACTGGGTCAAGGACTTGAACCATGTAGGAACTGGCTTTCTTAACCACCAAGCCATGGAGCTGGCCTGTCTTCTTTTACTAAAATAATATATGAATATCTCAAGGTGTTTTTTTTTTTTTTTAAGTTTATTTATTTCTTCCTTGAAAGAGGGAGTGAGAGACACCTCCCAACAGGGACTTCTTGTCGCAGTCCACCCCCAGCCAGGATCACAGGTATACGTGCACACCCACTGTGTACATGTACGGGGGACCTCAGGTCACTTATCTGGGACCTTCCCCTGAGGCCTCAGGATCATGGAATCTTGCATTACCACTGCCCCACCTTGGCTGGCCATTAGATTATCTTAATATGCTTAAGTCATATCAACTCATAACTCCTTTTTTAAAAATAATTTTTATGTGGTGGGAAGCTGGGCTCAGGTTAGCCTATATCCTTTCAAACTGCCATAGAAAATATTTTTTAAAAGAGCCCACACAGTTCTGAAAGCGCAATTTTAATCCCCTTCATTACTAAACTAGAAAGGGTATCAGTTCTCTTCTTCCTAGACATACAATAATGAGTCCCAGGCACGAGTCCTTATCGCTGCCCTCATTCCTATGCACTAAACAGCTTACCAAGCCCAATCCTCTCCACGTGACTCAGCTCCACGCTGCAGTCACAGAAAAAAGTCCGGTGCCGCTTCCTATTTGCAAGACCTATTCTTTTCACCTTCCGAGCACATTAGACTTTGTTATCGCTCTTGTCACAGAAGCTGATGTGACAAACACACACTCAGTTATACCCTCCCCTTCATCTCACGCAGCAGCCAGAGCGAGGCTGGGATGAACATGGCATTTAAACCCCAGGCCCCGAAATGCCTGCGCGTGCGGCTTGCAGAGCCCGCTAAGTACTCACGTACCAGCAGCTCTGTGACAGCTACATTTTGGTAAACAGAAGAACTGGCTATTTCTCTGCAGCCGTGATCTCATACTGGTAATTCTCTGCGCTGAGGCTCTTCCTCAGTGGTGCTTTGAAGAACAGGCCCAGCGGTTCTGCACTCAGCCCAAATACCAGCATCGCTTTTGTCCATTGATCTAATCCTGCTGCTGATCCAAGGCACCTGGGCCTGCAGTGGGGGGCAGAGCGGCGACTGAGCGCAGTCGGTTGGAGTGAGGGAGGGTAATTCAGGACCTCCTCTACTGAGGAGGAGATGGTGTGTGTGGTGGGGCAGTGGGTAGGCCTGTTCCCAGCATGGGTGCTGGGAGGCTGGGGCAGGGGGAGGGTTGGCAGGGGAAGTAGAAGGGCGTCCTGTGGAGCTGAGCCCGCTGGTGGGAGCTCCTTAGTACTTCTTCATTATCATGGGGTTTAATGGGGAATTCTCAATAATTCTTTAACAAGGGGCTTGGCGTTTAAGTTTTTGTGTAGACCAGTCTTGAGAAATGGGTCCTCAGTGAGGAAGGGGAGGACAATGTTTCTTCTCGGGTGATCCGACCCTAGCCCACGATGTAGAGCTTGGGACAAACCCCATCCCACTGCACCATCTTCGTCACTCTCTCCTCCCCTGCTCAAGTTTCTGCAGAGCAGTTCCCACTTCTTGTTTATTGCCCAGCTCATTCTTGCCCATAGGAGGCAAGAACTCTCTCCATTTTGCTCACGGGAGTACCCCCAGGTCCTACCCCCGCGTCCATCTCGTGTCAATATGTGCTGAATAAATGACTCACTCACGCCAGGCCTCGGTAAAGGCAGGGTGCTGAGGACCTTAAAGGAACTGCTGGACGCAACAGGGATGCAAGCAGGGCTTGGAAGGAACTCAGTCCTACACATGAAGCTCAGGGGTCTGGCCCAGAAGAGAAGCTCTGTGTTAAAGAGGGAGCCCCGCGTCTAAGGGGACAGTTCCCATGTTTATGCGCCTTATTGTGAATCCTGTCTCCAGCTGACTGGGACCTGGGAGACACAGCAGAGGATGCAGGTGGGAAACTACTAGGAAACTGGAGGCAGGCGAAGACAACCTAAATAAGACTGAGGGTTGATGACACTTGAATTTCTCTGACTGCCTGAGAAGAGTGTTCAAGCCAGCAAGTGATATATGCCTGTTTAGGGTGGGTCGTGTTCTAACCGTAAAAGGGAAAATACAAAGGCATACTGAATTAGTCTCACTCCAGCAGAGTAGAAACAACTTCCGGTTTCACAAAGGCATCTCCTGATTGCAACTGGCTATGGGGCTTGACTTAAGACCCCACTGATGGGGACCAGCAGGTGGTATGGTTAAGGCACTGGACACCCACATGACTGAAGACGGTTCGAGTCCCAGACCCGACAACTCATTTTCTCACTTTCTTCCTCTCTCTCTTTCTCTGGTGAGCACATGTGGCCTATAGCCAATTGAAAAGAAATAATAATAATAAATAAAATGAAATGAAAATAATTCTAGAAAAAGAAAACTTACTGATGAAGTCATCCTGGGATGGTTTAGGATTGTCATAAAACTAGCTTTTGTCAATACACTTTTCAGGGTCTATAAATGCACTGTTCTCACGAGTCTCATACCCATGACTGCAGATGTTTGTAGGGGCACCCTGACTCTGAAAAGTACCTTGGGCTCTTTGGGTGACAGCTCTAGTGTTTTGGAACTATTTCCAAAATGTTCCAAAATGAAACCGTTTCTCTTCATGATGGACAGATTGAGGTGCTGTAGCTGTGATTTCAATAAATGATAAGTTTATGTGTCTATGAGTAAATCATGATAAATTTGAAGGCACTGGGCATAAAAAAAATGTCAATTTCTAATTAGACTGAATGATACGTTGGGAAACGAGTTAAATCTAGCAAAGCCTGTAATCTTGCCAACCCTATTGCTGTGTTCAATACTGTTGTCATTCCTAGTCTCGGGTCAGATGGAAGAAACTTTCACCTTGCCTGCTACATGGCTCCACCAATCAAAGCAGGTGAGGACAAGTCATCATTGGCTTTATTATGTAGGTGCAGCATGTTTCCTATTTATTTAATAAAGAGGAACACAATTTTTTTTTTTCCCTGTGGTGCATGTACTTACTGGAGAAAGATAGGCAGAGACAGAAAGAGGGAAAATAAGAAAGCACCACCCAGGGAGTGGGGGGGATGGCAATACTACAATCCCTTCTTCTCAATTCTCCTCTCAAGATTTTGGGCACACATGTACACATGCCCAGTGTGATTTCCAAGCCACTGGGTCCAGGACTTGAACTGTGGCTGGTCATATGGGAGTCCAGCATTTTACCCACTATGTCACCTACTGACCCAAAGAGAAAAAAAAATTCCCACATGACTGAAGACGGTTCGAGTCCCAGACCCGACAACTCATTTTCTCACTTTCTTCCTCTCTCTCTTTCTCTGGTGAGCACATGTGGCCTATAGCCAATTGAAAAGAAATAATAATAATAAATAAAATGAAATGAAAATAATTCTAGAAAAAGAAAACTTACTGATGAAGTCATCCTGGGATGGTTTAGGATTGTCATAAAACTAGCTTTTGTCAATACACTTTTCAGGGTCTATAAATGCACTGTTCTCACGAGTCTCATACCCATGACTGCAGATGTTTGTAGGGGCACCCTGACTCTGAAAAGTACCTTGGGCTCTTTGGGTGACAGCTCTAGTGTTTTGGAACTATTTCCAAAATGTTCCAAAATGAAACCGTTTCTCTTCATGATGGACAGATTGAGGTGCTGTAGCTGTGATTTCAATAAATGATAAGTTTATGTGTCTATGAGTAAATCATGATAAATTTGAAGGCACTGGGCATAAAAAAAATGTCAATTTCTAATTAGACTGAATGATACGTTGGGAAACGAGTTAAATCTAGCAAAGCCTGTAATCTTGCCAACCCTATTGCTGTGTTCAATACTGTTGTCATTCCTAGTCTCGGGTCAGATGGAAGAAACTTTCACCTTGCCTGCTACATGGCTCCACCAATCAAAGCAGGTGAGGACAAGTCATCATTGGCTTTATTATGTAGGTGCAGCATGTTTCCTATTTATTTAATAAAGAGGAACACAATTTTTTTTTTTCCCTGTGGTGCATGTACTTACTGGAGAAAGATAGGCAGAGACAGAAAGAGGGAAAATAAGAAAGCACCACCCAGGGAGTGGGGGGGATGGCAATACTACAATCCCTTCTTCTCAATTCTCCTCTCAAGATTTTGGGCACACATGTACACATGCCCAGTGTGATTTCCAAGCCACTGGGTCCAGGACTTGAACTGTGGCTGGTCATATGGGAGTCCAGCATTTTACCCACTATGTCACCTACTGACCCAAAGAGAAAAAAAAATTTAATTGTTTGATTTTTTTCAAGTTTTACTGAGGTGTAGACAATAATTTTAGATATTTAAGGCATACAATGAGATGTTTTGATATAGGTATAGATTGTGAAATGATTACCACAGTCAAGCTAATTGATATCCATATGTCTCTGTCTCTCTCTTGTGTGTATGTGGTAAGAACAAATAAGATCTATTTTCTTAGCAAATTTCAAGTATATGATATGGATGTGTCTCAGTTTACAATGGGGTTATGCCCCCAATAAACCCATCATAAGTAGAAAACATCATGTTGAAAACACATCGAATATACCTAACCTACTGGGCACCATAGCTTAGCTTAGCCTCAAAACACTTACATTAACCTACGGTTGGTCAAAACCATGTAACACAAAGTCTGTCTTAAATACAATGCATTAAATATTTCATGTGATTTGTTGAATGTACCAAAAGCGAAAGACAGAATGGTTGTGTGGGGACTCCAAACACGGTTCCTACTGAATGCATATCACTTCTGCACCACCATAAACTCAAACAATTGTTGAAGTCAAACGACCACAGGTCAGGGACTGTCTGTACAGTATTATTAACTAAAGTCACCACGCCATGTGTTAGCTCTCCAGAACTTATTCATTCTGCCACACTAAAACTCTGAGTCCTTTGATCCACACCTTCCCATCCCTGCCCCTGCACTCCCTGGCAACCACCAAGCTACTCTCTACTTCTATGAGTTCGACATTTTTATTCCATGTAAAAGTGAGATCATGCAGTGATTGTCTTTCTGTACTTGCTTATTTTGTTTAGCATAATGTCTTTCAGGTTCATCCATGTTGTTGCAAAAGGCAAGACTTTCTTCTTTTATAAGGCTGAACAGTATTTCCCTGTGTATATACGTCACGTTTTCTTTATTCATCAGCAATGGACACTTAGGTTGCTTCTATATCTTGGCTATTGTGAATAATGCTATAATGATTATCTCTTCGAGATACTGATTTCATTCCCTTTGGATATATACCCAGAAGGAAGATTGCTAAATCATAAAGTCTTTTTATTTTCGCCTTCCCTACAACATAGTGGCTACGTCCAATATCTCATGCTTGGGTTCAAATCCTGGATCTGACACTTGGTCACTCTGTGACCTTTAACAAATTGCTTAACTTCTCTGTGCCTCAATATTCTTATCTGAAAAATGAATTCCTGCCTTATTGGTGAGGATGCAATGAATTGATACATATCAAACTCTTAGAAGGGGCCTGGTATACCCTAAGAATTCAATGTAAGTTGACTATTCTTGTTTTGTTATTCTCATCACCACTTTTATCAGCCCATCTGTTTTGAAGGGGAAATCAATGTCTGTTCTCTCATTTTTCCCCCTCCTGTCTGGATTTATAGCTCTTAAGGCCAGGGTGTCAGCTGAGTTTTATGGCGTTTCTCATTTATCAATCCATTATTTAATCAATCACTACAGACCTTTGCCGGTTATAAAAAGGCATGGCATGAACATTTCTGGTGCAGGGAATGGAATGGGTGGATTCTGACCTCTAGAGGCCTGACCTAATGATCAGTGTCATGGCTGAGTTCCCTGTCTGTTGGGCACAAGCTGTCTGATGTGGTGACCAAATACACCATGTGAAAAGCAGCAAGATGGACTCGCACTGTGGAGTGTATCAGGTATGAGTTCCACTTTGGTCTCCCTGGAGTCACGTCAAGTCTAAGACTCACTGGAAAGAATGGGGTCCAAATCAAAGCTGTTATCGGGGTGGAACATCTCTTTCCAAGGCACCTTATAACCAGGCGTAACTCCAAGTCATGTAATCTGCAAAACAGAGATAATTACACCTGCCTGCTCTGTGTCGCGTAGAGACAGTGTGAAGATTAATTAAACAATGACTGCCAAGAACACCGAGCTCCTTTGAGATAAACGCTTTACAAATGCAATCTTAGATGATTATTCAGAATTTCATTCTGTAAATATCAGGACAGACCTTCAGCTTATGAGTCCAGGTTCACACAGACCACATCTGCTCTGCTGGAATTCCCCCAGAGGACAGAAAGCATGCCCGGAAAATTCCTGATCTCCAAACTAACACATTGCTAGAGAACCTTTGGTTTATATAATCACAAACAACTTGACAGATGCTTTCTTAATATTATCAGGGTCTTGCAACAGGTTCCTGCATCTGGAGTTATATTTTCAGTGGTTACAGTGCTCTCTTCCAAATGAACATTTTTTTCCACAGTGAGGACCTCATGCAGTTGATTCTACTTGTGACTTTATACTATCACTGCAAGGTGACCAACCATCCTAGTTTCCCCAGGATGTAAGACTTTTCATACTAAAATTGGTGGAATGATCCTATAGCTTAGTGGCTAAGGGAGCCAAATTCCCCACTACTAACTTTAGTTCAAATCCCAGCCCTGACAACTTGAAAAACATGCCAGGTGTATGCCCCAAATTCCAACAGAATGAAAAAAGGGAGGAGAAGGGATTGTAACGTGATCATGCCCCATTGGGGGGTGCTTTTCCCCATACCTCTATAGGTCTATTTTGTCTCTCTCTAGCATATACATGCACCCTCTGGCAATTAAAAAAATAGGTAGCAAAATATTAAAATTGAAATAGTCCTGGGAAAACTGGGTCAGTCGGTCACCCTACTATTACCTTTTTAATAGTAATGATACTAAATTGCTTTATGACTTCAGGAAATTTACTTTAGTGTTGGTATCTTGTTCTATAAAATAGGGTTGGAAGTGATGATTATAAGAAATGATTTTTTATTCAGGGCCAGCAGATGGCGCAGTGGTCCAGCAGCTGGACTCGCACATGGTCGATTGCAGTTTGAGCCCTGGACCTGGTGGCTTAAAACTCATCCCAGGTGCATGTGTGTACGTACTCAAAATCTTGAGAGGAGAAGGGATTGTGGTATGGCCAACCCCGCCTTGGGGATGACTTCTCTCTTTCTCTCTTTCTGTCTCTGGTGAACACATGTGCCCTATAGCAAAATGGGGAGGGGGGGAGGACAAGGAAAAATAAAATTTTGTGCAAAAAACCATCCTAAATGCTTTATGCTTAACTCTCACCATAATTCCTCAAGGAAGAGCCATTATCATTATATCTGTCTGAGAGGTGGAGCACATGGAAATAATTTGCTTGGTGTCACACAGTTGGTAAACTGGCAGAGCTATGGTTCCCAGTCAGGTAACAAAGTACCAGGCCTATACTCCTAAGATCTATGCAATACCTCTCCCTAAGATAACTCCAGAGTTCAGAGTCAGCCCCACCTAATAGTGCAGAGCCCGGGGGCCTTTGCTACCATTACCCCGTCTGCTTTCTGCTACTGCAGGTTGGCTCTGCTGAAAGCTGGCCTCACAGGCTGACCCACTCACCCCAGGCAGAGTCTCCCCTGGCCTGGCCTCTGTCTTTCTGAGATAGACCAGATGAACCGTCAGTACCAGAGATGGTCAGGGATGACATTCCTTGCTTGACTTGCTGGCTTTGCTGCTCTCTCTGCAGTGGGTGAGAACTGGGCCCCCCCTTGCAGACATGAAACTTTCTCTTCTCTCCTCCTCAAAAACTCAGGTATTCTGGGGAGTTAGGTTGCTTTTCATTTTCAAACTGCAAATAAAAAGTGCTAGTTACAATTCCTTTCATTACAATTCCATTCCTTTCCATTTTAAGTCAGGTATCTGCTCACAGTCCACAGGCTATTTGCATTAGTCTGCTCAGGCTGCCATTACAACATACCACAGACTAGGCGGCTTAAGCAACATGGGTTGATTTTCTTCTAGAGGCTAGAAGTCCAAGATCAAGGTCCTGACGAGGGCCCACTCCCAAGCGTAAAGACAGCTGCCTTCTGTGTCCTGCCATAGCAGAGAGAGTGAGCATGTCTACACACTCTCTGGTGCCTCTCCTTCCTTCTGTGAAGCATTAACCCCATCACGAGGGCCCTACCCTCAGGACCCCTTCGAAATATCATTGTCTCCCTAAGGCCCCTTCTCCAGAGATTATCACCCTGGGAATTTGGTCCACGGTAGTAGCTAATCGATTATTTTCTGAAGACCCTATACCTGACTCCCCTACCATCAGGGAGAAATACTTCAGCATCTCAAAGGGGATAGATTTCCTTTATTGTGCCAAAGCCAAAGTGACTTTCTGGTCTTTCCCCTTTTTTGTTTTTGTTTCCTCTGCAGAAAAAAAATTTTTTTTAAAAAAATCTCTAGTAAAGCATCTATTCTACCTGTGAAAAACAGCATCAAAATAATAACTTACCTAATTTAGCTCAAAGTGATTTATGGGCTGTAGTTTCAAATGACCTTGGTACATAGCCACATTCCTACCTTTGATTTTAATTCAAAATTAAGGTTCAAGTGGCGCAATCAAGAGCAAAGTATTATTTTTTCTATCAGATAATTAGCCATCACCATTACCTAAATGCTAATGGCCACTCACGCCTTGTTTTGTTCAAGTCAGAGAGCCCGACAGAGATACCACGTAAAACTTGAGGGATATGGTTAGCTTGTGGAGCCAGGAAGACTAGGTCATGTGGACAAGTGGTCTCTGATTAACTCTGAACACTAACTGGAGGTGTTCCAGCGGACGCAAAACCCCACTGGTGTGTCTAACACCCACCTTATTTGTTTGTTTTTACCACCATGTTCTAGCTACTCCACTCTCAAGCTTTGGTTTCATTATAAAGTAATACCTTTAGAAGTCTAAAGTGTTTTTCTATACCATGTTTCCTCCCTGGAAACACCATTACTAGTTGTCCTAGCAGGGCAAAAACCAGGTTAGTTATGGGATCACATGTCAGAGATGACCTGGCATTAGTAACTCTAGCCTGCCCGCTTTAGCTGGGTTTCTTTGACTCAGGGTTGTTGCAAGAATTCAATAAAATAATTTACATTATGTCAAGCACTTAGCACGGCATCGTGTGTAATAAATATTAGTTGATTTCATTATTTTCATTATCTTGGAGGAAAAAGTTATTATTTTTCTTTTGTCTGCCATAAAAAGAGGCAGCTGAATGAGCCTTTTTTGAATGAAGATTATCTAGACCAGTGGTTCCCAGAATTTTGGATTTCAAGGCCCATTAAAACTTAAAAAAAAAGAAATTGGGATTGATGTGGTGCCGCTTACTTTTTATTTTTCCAGTCTAAGGCGTGTGAAAATTAATTTCCAGCCATTAGCAACAATATGGTGCTACAAACAAAGGGAATTGTATTACAGATATACTATATAATTAAAATGGAATAAATCTATCGTATGGGAAAACATGTCTATCACTCACTCATACTTTTCTCATTTTGTTGAGGGATGGTAGAAGCATGAGGGGCTGGCAGGGGACATGAACTCACATTTAGAAATCACTAATCCAGCCCAAACCTTTGCCTTCATAAACTATCTGAGCCGAGTGGTTGTCGCTCCTAATTTTAGGGATCTTTAGGCATGAAGATTTCACAGTCCTCCTGGCAGCTTGTTCTAAAGTTTAATCATGCTCAAGTTATGTTGGAGCTGCCAGAGGACTGAATTTAACCAGGAAAACAAAACAAAACAGCCTGACCTGTCCGCCTCCTGGGTTGGCTGGGCCTTCCGAGGGGTTTAAATTTATAATCAAATCTCCTCATGGCCATGCAATTTTGGAGACAAGTCACACTCAGAGGAAGTCCTCTTCAAAATGAAAAAAAAAAAAGAAGAAAAGAAAGAAGCAACATGTGACGCTCACTTTTTAATTTTTTTATTATAATTTCCAACTTGAGGGGTGTGGTGTGGTTTTTCAAGGGCTGTATACCATATGTAATGATCAAGTCAGGGACATGGACATATCCACCATCGCCAACATTTATCATCACTTTGTGTTGTGCATATTTAAAACCTGCTCTTCTGGACCAGCAGTTGGCAAAATGGCTATGCTGCTGGACTCCCATGTAGTCGACTGCGGTTCGAGTCCTGGACCCAGTGGCTTAAACTCATGCCCGGCGTGTGTGCATGTATGCCCAAGATCCTGAGGGGAGAATGGAGGAGAAGGGATCGTGGTGTGGCTATCCCCCCAGGGGGGGTGATTTCTCACTTTCTGTCTCTCTGTCTCTCTCTGTCTTTCTGGTGAGTGCACACGCCCTACAGCAAAAGCCTCCTCCCCTCCAAAAAATAATAAAAATAACCGTGCTCATCCGATTATTTTGAAATCTATTATTACACGTGACCAGCTTTCTGCACTCTAGTGTATTACAGTGCACTATGCCCCGTTCCACTCATTTACATGTGCTCTTGTATCTGTCAGTCGGGTGCTCTCTCTTCTCCCAGCTTCTGGTACCCACCATAACCCTCTGCTTCTATGCCATCGAATCTTTCAGCTTCTGCTAATGAATGAGAACATACAGTATCTGCCTTTCAAAGCCTGGCTTATTTCACTTAGCATTATTTTTTTTCCAGGTTTATCCATTTTGCCTCAAATGAAGGTAACTGTCACTTTTGTCAGTTCTCTGTAGGGGCATATGAATATTCTGGAAGTGAATCAGTGTCATTCATCCCTGTATCAAGTCATGATATTCTTAATCAGAGTAAATACAAAATTAAAGAGGACTCACTGTCATGGCCTCTACCACCATGTGGACCTAAGCATTCATGTGAGTCGCTGCATAGGTCTGACTTTTCATCCAAATTTCTAGGCCTCTTAAAAAGCCTTTTTAGGAACAGCATGTGGCATGGTGGTTAAGATCTCACTTGACTGACTGCACAGTTTGAGTCCAGGACCCAGTGACTTGGAAAACTCACTGGGCACGGGTGCATGCATGTCCAAAATCTGGAAATGAAGGAGAAGGTGTGACCATCACCATAGGGAGTACTTTCTCATTCTTTCTCTCTCTGTGGAGTGAGTACACATGCCCACTGGCAAAAACAAAACACAAAATAAAACAACAACAAAAAACCCCAAACCAAACAAAGGAATCTTTTCATAGTTAAAGTAATTAGAAGAAAATAAAGCCAGAATCTCTCCACTTGACATCTGTAATGATTAGTGAAAAAATAAGAAGTTTGTTGCTATTCAGAAATGTTGAATAGTAACTTTGGAGTGTCTACATTCTGTTGGAGCATAAAGTAGGAGGATTTATTTTCTTTCTTTTTTTTTTTTTCTAACAAGATTAATTCATGTTACAAATAAACTCCTCAATGGGGCTGAAATTCCTTTATTCTTTTAATAAAATTGCAAATTTACCAAAAATTCCACCCTTTTGTTTAAGTTGGGTCTATACAAGGCAGCTAGTGATGGAGTACACCTCATTATTTGCATCCATTTGGTGTGTGGCTTCAGAATGATGAGGGACTAGACAGAATCAAAGTTAACCTGAAATAAATTTAGAGGACTATCAAAATATTTATTTGCTCCAAAACTCTTCCTGGTCTAACAAATAAACAAGCAGTAGTAATAAAGGTTTAAATACGGTTTTCTTACATTCCATATCTTCCCCCCGCCCCCAACAGGGTATGTGCACTTATAGGAGGAAAACAGAGAGAGAGGATGAGAAATCTACCCCCAGGGGGTAGGCCATGCTGCAATCCCTTCTCCTCCATTCTCCTCTCAGGATTTGGGGCACACACACACACACACACACGTGCCCAGCCAGCATGTTTTCAGGCCACCAGGTCTGGGGCTCGAACTATGGAGTCGGCCAAATGGGATCTGGTATTTCAACCACCGCACCATTGGCTTGCCCCCATTCTGTGTCTTTTTATCACATTTACAGTGATCTTCTCTTCAGCCCTTACTCACCATGGCATCTTCCTGTACCTTTAAGTCAGGACGACCAACCTAACAGAACATTTGAAATTTTGATGATCTTAGAAAGCTTCTAGATGCAGCATCACTGTATCTGAACATGTGCAGCAGCTGACATTGTGAAATATCAGACTGTAGTCTCAACTGTCAGGATATTAATTTTTATATTTTGGTCTTCGAAAAAACCCCACCTTAAGATGTGAATCAGATGAGTTTTTATACCCACGTCCAGACTCATCCATTCACTCCAGGAAGCTGAGAATTGCCATCAACACACTTCTTTTTGTTTCTAAACGTTATCACTGCATTAGACATTTTTCTAGTTTTAAATCAATGAAGAAAGGTTTATATATATATATATTTAAAAAGTGCTCCCAAGAATCAGGCAGACAACTGAAAAACAGGAACGATGTCCGCTTTCTTCAGTGTGTATCATTTTAAGTGAGAGCATCATTCCTCAGTTACAGGAGTGTGCTTTAGGGAAGGCGGAAATTCCCTTTTGTGCAGGGGAATTCTCTTTACCCATGGAATTCTTCGTGGTAAATTCTGAAAACTAAGATTACACACTACATGTTGATCTCCTTTATGATATGTGGGTATTTTGAATAAAGGCCTAATTGTACTTTTTGGTCTTCTCCCTCAAAAAGCAAAATACAATTTTTAAAAAATTAGAGAAGGACCCAAGATCACAAGGATTCACTCAATAGGATTCTTGCCAAAAGGAAGCTATATCACTGTTCAAATAGAAATAGAAATGACTCTAGCAGGCTTTCACAATCCAGTGCCCCTGCTTTTAGCAAATTCAAGAAACTAGGACATTACTAGGTCCATATACTACCAAGGGATTATCTTTTGAATACAAAACCCAGCCTAGGCTGCATGAAGGACATTGGAGAAAGCCACAGAGACACCGAGCAGGGAGAATGGCAGGGTAATGTTTCAACAAAGTCTTTATTGGACTTTATTGGAAAGAAACGCTCTCCGGGACATGTTTAAATGACAATCCTCAGAGGTACAATTCTCCCTGTGTATATGGACCATGCTTACATTATGCTGCCAGTCTTTGCTAATGTATTACAGCATGAGTGCTATTTATAATCAACAAAATTACCAACGCTGTAATCACACACGTTTGGTGATAGTAATTATGACAGAATAAATAGCAGGCCGAATGCCTTTGCTGCGGTTATTGATGTTGATGGCAAACGTGGCCAAGCAAGATCTTCTTTTTCTCTTCATATGGAAGCCATCCAGGAGGGTGGAACCTGCCAGTGTTTGCCAGAAGAAAGGTAGTTAAAAATAGACTTCTTGAAAGGAGATGTCAGAAAGGTATATTGCGTCTTTCAATGGCTGAGGTTTATGAGTTCACTTATTTTTTTAAATAATTGCATATATGTTTATATAAATTATACACGCAACTGTGTGCTCATTAGTCCCCTTCTTGAGGAGACTGTGGCTAATCCAAATTTGGTCCTGACATGATTCTCCATGCCCTTCTTTGGTGAGATTCATGCTCCTGCCCCACCAAAGCACCTGTGTATTATAAAGTTCCTTTAGGGGGCCAGCAGATGGTGTAATGGTTATGTCACTGGACTCCCACATAATTGACCGTGGTTCAAATCCCAGACTCACTCAGTGCCTTAAAATTTATGCAGGTTGTGTGTGTGTGTGCGCGCGTGTGTGTGTGTGTGTGTGTGTGTGTGTGTGTGTGCATGCATGCTCAGGATCCCCAGAGTAGAAAGGAGGAGAAGGGATTAGGGTATGGCCATTCCCCCAGGGAATGATTTCTTGCCTTCTGTCTCTCTGGTGAGCCCATGTACCCTATAGCAAAAAATCTCTCTCTAAAAAAAAAAGAACAAAAAAATAAAGTGCCATTTGTATTGCCCTCAGCAGTTACTACTGATGCTGGGTGAGAAATGGAAGCCAGAGGCTTTTACTACCTCTACTATAATGAAGAACTCCAGTTCTACCAGTGATATAAAGATTGAGCTATTTGAGGAACATTTTATCTTGTGGCTGGTTTTATTTCCTTGTGGCTTAAATTATGAGTAAATGTTTTTCTTATTTCTTACTTTCCCCATAAGTAGACTTTTCAGCAGCAAAATTACTACTCATTCTTAATAACTACCAGGCGATAAAGTGAGATGTCTATGTGGAGACAGTGGGTGTGCATTCCAATTATTTCATTCATCATGATTTCAGGATGGCAAGAGGTAGGAATTTCTGGGTCTCTGGAGAGAGTGGCTTAAAAGATGGCAGAAAGTCAGTATCAGTGCTTTGCTTCTTGAGGGAAGAGATGGCTTCATGGTTGCTCTGGGATTGACTAGGCAAAGGCAAATAACATAAAATTGATCCCTTCATAGTTAGGCGATCTGTTAAATAGTGCATTCAGTTGAGCTTGTTTTTAAAATTCCTTGCTCTTTAACTCAGCAATTACTATTTCGAGGGACTTATCCTAAGGAATTCATTAGATCCATGGCAGAGAGAAACTTCTGAGAGTATCATCGACATCAATATTTATTCTGGTCCCTATTTTGGCTCACGGACTTAGGGAACAAGACTTGTCTGGTTCTTTATTTCTAAGATGTTCTTGAAGGCAGGAGGGAGAGAATAGGGAGGAAGAAAAAGCAAATATAATGAGGTCGAAGTTTGGGCAACTGGGCTGTTACATGGCACTCTCCTGAGCATTCCTCGGAAGGCCTCCTGAAGGACACTCTACTCCTAGAAGGACAGGAGGCTGGAGCCTTCATTCAGCAGTTCTATGCCCCGTTAGCTGAAGGTTGCCTAAGGACAGGGGCAACATAACTCTTATCCTTGGCCTCCAGGCTCCTTCAGCATAGGCAAGGCCCCTGTGCTAGCCAGAGCTGGGGCTGTCAGCACCAGGTGAGTCTGACTTCTGAGGGTGCTATCCACTGCAGCGGGGGCTGAAACCAGAGGTTGGCCAAGGACCACGACCCTGGGAACCAGAGGCGGCCACTATGGCCCAGTTGAAAACTCCTCACAGCTTCACTAATTAGAAACTATATAAGAACATTGTTAAAGATTTATACAATGGAATATTTTGCAGTCATCAACAATGATGAAGTCTGTACTTATTTATGGACATAAAAAGGCATATGCCAACGGACAGAAGCATGTTACAAAGCAGTGTATACACCATGTACTAGTTTATTTTTCTTCTTTTTGGAGAGGATTTTGTGTGTGCTTGCCAGAAAGACAGAGAGAGACAGAAAGTGAGAAATTACCCCCCAGGGGGATGGCCATGCCACAATCCGTTCTCCTTCATTCTTCTCTCGGGATCTTGGGCACACATGCACACATGCCCAACTTGAGTTTAAGCCTCTGTGTCCGGGACTCGAACCGTGGTTGCTTACATGGGAGTCCAGTGACATAGCCATTATACCAACTACTGGTCCAGAGTTTACTTTTCTTAAATAAAAAAACACTGTAAAAACACAGATGCTCTCTGGGTTATGGAACACACAACAGGAACAGAGTTGTTTTATGCTAACTGCTCCACAAGGTACAGAATTTAATTTTGGAGATGTGGACACACTCACATCCAAGTGTGCAACACGAGACAGCCCAGTGCAAGCCGCCCGCTGCCTCCCACCCAGTCTCCATCTGCTCCTTCCTGCTGTGATCTCCACAGCAGCCACACTAATTCCCTGTGTTGTGTTGCTCCCTTTGCTGCATTCTAATCGCAACTGGAAAATGGTGATAAGGACAGAGGCTAGCAGTCTATCTGAAGGCATAAAAGGAAAATTACAGCATCCCTTGTACAAAGTTTGTCGCTAGTCATGGGTGGTTCAATAGTTTCAAAGATCTTGTCTTTTTACTTTTTTTCCCAACCATTTCAAAAGGGAACAGTCGTAGAGTGAATGGTGATACAAAAGCAGCAGAGGCAAATTGAAAGCATTTCAATGTATATGAAATGTGATTTGCTCAAGACCTTTGAAAACTAGATGATTGCATAAATTGGAAGAGGCCTTGTATTCCCCGGGAAAGGTGGTTTTCTCTGGATGGTGGAATTTCAAATTGTACTCCTTTGTTGGCACTTTTCCAATCTATCTTCCAGAATTATATTAGTTGAGTAACAAAGCATGATGATGAAGGGAACAAGGATGAAAGATGGGGCATCTTCACTAATAAAGACAAAGAAAGGCGGGTCAGGGCATCCATAGATGAATTTGTTGAAGAAATAGTCTGAAGCTGTGTTTCAAAGCTCTTTATTTAGCTAGATAGATTTTTGCTATAGGGCACATGCACTTGCCTGAGAGAGAGAGAGAGAGAGAGAGAATATTACCCCCCAGGGTGATGGCCATGCCACAATCCCCTCTCCTCCATTCTCCTCTGGGATTTTGGGTGCATGCACATGCACTTGATGTGTTTTAAGCTGCTGGATCTGAGACTTGAACTGTGATTGACTATGTGGGAGTCCAGAGATTAACCATTAAACCATCTGCTGGTCCCTTGAAGGACTTTAAGTAAGAGACAGTATCAATTCCACCTGTTAAAAAATGAAGGGTAGTGGCCTCTAGAAATTAATGCCATGGCTGCTCCTCCTCAGCTCCCACCCATTCCCAACATCTCCTGTAGCCACCCCACAATGGGATGCCCGGGGGCTGGCTTTCCAATCAGCAAGGACCTGGACTGAGATCTCAGCTATTTCTGTGACAGGACAGACCTAGCATCCCAGACCAAGGCCAGGTGGCCTGAGCGTGGCTAGCTGCAAGTCAACTTCCTCCCCAGCCTTCCTCTCCCTCTGACGGTGCTGAGCAGTGAAACAGATCCAGCTGGTAATTCCCCAGCAGCTGTTTCCAACGTGAAGTAATGCCAGCTGTGTCTAGCTGATGAACTAACAGAAACCTGTTGATGGTGGGTCCTTGTGCAAGAATCACTTTTTTTAGTTACTATTTAAAGCAAGGTAGTTCCTTGGGTCTTTAACATAGAAACAATTATTTTCTAATTATGTTTTAAAAGATGCTGTTTTAAAAGTGCCATGTATTTTAAAAATTATGTCTGTGCCCAGACTGAATACAGCTATACTAAATTCTGTAATTCAAATAGAAGTTAATACATATTTATACTTGTCAGGACATAAAAAAATGAAGGTTGATGGGTATTAGGAAGAACAGGGACATTATTTAAATTTCATGCGTTTTAATGGAAGAACTGGTTCAGTTGTTGTCCTCCTTTTCTTCAAAATGATGATTTTCAGGGCAGGATTTTCAACACCCCGTGGTGTCACCAATTATCCCAAGGGAGGCCACAGAATGGACATTGCCTTTTATTCGGCGTGCCTTGCATTCGTTGATTTAATAGGCCCACCTGGACATTTTTCAAAGCCAGTAATTGAAAACGCAGCCTGACAGGTTAGGAGAGTAGCAGAGCCTGGGAGGCAGGGGTGGAGCAGGACGGGTGGCCGCTTCCTCATCAGCGACTCCAGCAGGTGCAACCAATGCCAGGTGCTGAGCACGCTGGCCCCTCCCACCCGAAGACCCAAGGACAGGACAGGTGCATCCTTCCTGGTACCGATGGGCCTCCGAGAAGGGTTCAGAAGCAGGTGAGCACTGGGAAAGTTGTGTGATAAAACTGCTGCTTGCCACGAATTCTATAAGGTTCCAAATCAAGCATGTTATGGAGAGTATATTCTTTTTCTCTTTCTTCATCATTTGCAACGCTCTTCATTCCTTTTCCTTCCTTCCTCTCTCTCCTTCTGTCAGTGTTTCGAGCCCAATGAATCCAGTTCTATTTCCACACATCCATTATTATTGTAGGTAGCTAAAGCAGGAATTTAAAATATTAACTTTCATAAAATATTAACTGTTCCTACCTGTCTGTCAGTATTTTCCACCACTGCCTTCATCCCTTCAGGTATCTAGGCGATTCTGTGCTCATTATCTCAAGGGAAGATGTGACTGTGGCGTGCGGAGGAGAGAGTGCGCATGAGCAAGCTTTACCTGATAGCTCGGGGCATAATGAGGCTTCCAGGAAAAGCAACTTCTTTCAGGAAAGATGTCGTAAGGAATTATAAGGGAAGGAATTTCCTCAAAATGGGTATGGAGATCAACACTAGAAGACATATTTTCTGTTAGTAACTAGCCAGCCTTAGAGATGATCTTAGAACCAAGTGACAGATGAAGCCAAGGACAAGAAGACCCCCGAGAGGGACTTTAGAGTGACTATAGGGAGCGGGGTCTTAGATGGGCACACAGAAGCCTCCTCTGCCTCCAGTGAGGCCCAGACACACCAGCAGGAGCTGTGAGGCCTAACGGAGCCTGTGGGCCAGAAGAAAGGATCGTCACTGTGACCTGTGTGGGTCAACACCAGCATGGTGGGTGCTGGAGGACGTGTGTGGCGAGGTAATTCTTGCAGAACCAGAAGATGGTGTAATGGTTATGTCACTGGACTCCCACATAGTTGACCATGGTTTAAATCCTGGACCCAGCAGCTTAAAACTCACGTGGGACACATGTGCATGCATGCCCAAGATCCCGAGAGAATGGAGAAGAGATTTTTAGCTTTCTGTGCCTCTGTCTCTGTCTGTCTCTCTGGTGAGTACACGTGCCTGCTAGCAAAAATCTCTCCCGAAAAAACATTAAAAGATAATTCTCATAACCAGGCAGCCTGCCCCCTGCCCTACACTCCTGACACACCTGTACCTTGGTACTCTGAACCTCTGTGGGAGGGAAGCAGAGTGCCTGAGACTGAATTTCTAGTTTTGAAACAGACAGTAGGTTTAATGGTATGAAATAGACTACATCTTAATACATTTGAATTGTGAACAAGACTCACGTCACTTACAGGGTCATTAATGTCCCCTGTTGTGTAGATGTTAAAATGATTAAATCTATGGTCACAGATTTTCCACGAACTTTAACATTTTTTTTCCTTTCCTCAAAATATTCACAGTAGGAAGATTATTATCCTCTTAATAAGGTGAGAAAGCAGGATGCAGATGAGAGACCAAGAAACGCATGTTACTTTGGATAGCTGATACCTATATCCACTGGACTCCCACATAGTTGACCATGGTTTAAATCCTGGACCCAGCAGCTTAAAACTCACGTGGGACACATGTGCATGCATGCCCAAGATCCCGAGAGAATGGAGAAGAGATTTTTAGCTTTCTGTGCCTCTGTCTCTGTCTGTCTCTCTGGTGAGTACACGTGCCTGCTAGCAAAAATCTCTCCCGAAAAAACATTAAAAGATAATTCTCATAACCAGGCAGCCTGCCCCCTGCCCTACACTCCTGACACACCTGTACCTTGGTACTCTGAACCTCTGTGGGAGGGAAGCAGAGTGCCTGAGACTGAATTTCTAGTTTTGAAACAGACAGTAGGTTTAATGGTATGAAATAGACTACATCTTAATACATTTGAATTGTGAACAAGACTCACGTCACTTACAGGGTCATTAATGTCCCCTGTTGTGTAGATGTTAAAATGATTAAATCTATGGTCACAGATTTTCCACGAACTTTAACATTTTTTTTCCTTTCCTCAAAATATTCACAGTAGGAAGATTATTATCCTCTTAATAAGGTGAGAAAGCAGGATGCAGATGAGAGACCAAGAAACGCATGTTACTTTGGATAGCTGATACCTATATCCAGGCTCGCTCAATGACCGTGCTTCCTAGTCCTTTTCAAACCATCTTCCCACTGTCTTCTTCCACCACCTACCACTTCATGTACCCTTTCCTTACACAAATTTCAAATGCCTTTTAAAATATGCATTCTTTTCTTGCAATCTTTTAAAAAAAATAAACGATATATTTAGAAGGAAAAACAATGGGACAAAGAACTGCTTTGCTTTCAAAGATTGTCCTACTTATTCCCATCATTTTCAAATAGGACCCCATTAGTAAGCTTCTTGAAGGCAAAGGGCACCTCTCCTCATTCTTTACTATGTTTGCACGGAGTCAAGTTAGGAAGTCATCCTCTGATTGGCTCATCCACTCCAGAGTAGTTAGAGTGCCATCAGCTGAAAATACTCAAAAGGATAGGACTAGGAAGACTTCCCTGGTACAACCCCTTCTACTAATAGTGAGAAATATAGTTATTATTCAAGGTCACAGAGCCAAAGAGGAACAAGTGGAGTAGCAATAAAGCCTGGTCTCTGTTCCCAGAATTCTTTTCTACACAGTAGATTGCCTGTTTACTCAAGAGAAATAAGTTCAAACTTTGATGAATTTAACAATGTCCTATCAAACTTCATTTATAAAAAATAGCCCTTGAACTAAAAAAATAAAAATAAAAATTGGCATATAACATTCTTTTTACTTGAGATGCTTTAAAAATTTCTTCTGCAGAAAAAAAGGGTGACAATAAATTCTCATATTGAAAATGTCAAGTTCCTATTTGTTATATGATGATGTCAGTGACTGCAAAATATGAATTTCTAGTTGAGGATATAAACCCTTCAAAGATTTGGATTCCAATATCTATAGAGATACAAGTGATAACTATGAAGTTGCTTGGCGTGAGTTGTTTTGAAATACTTGTTATGACTGTCATTGTTCACAGCAAGTCTGTATATGGGTATGTCTGAAAGAGAGATTGCAGTTGCTGATATTTGTACTCATATTTGTCACTGTCACCAAACTCCAAGCGGATATTACCAAAGGATCTCATTCTCATGCAAGAGATTGTGGCTTACAGGATGCCAATAGTTATTGAGTATCTACTAAGTGTAAGGACCATGCCACAGAGATGGGATACTTTCACTTCTGTATAAAACTGGCTGGAATGGGACCAGCAGTTAGCATAATGGTTATGTCGCTGGACTCCCATATAGTTGACTGTGGTTCGAGTCCTGGACTCAGTGCTTAAACTTAAGCTGGAAGCGTGTGCATGTATGCCCAAGATCCCAAGAGGATAATGGAGGAGAAGGGATTGTGGTGTGGCCCTCCCCCCAGGGGGTGATTTCTCGCTTTCTGTCTCTCTGTCTCTCTGTCTCTGTCTTTCTGGCAAGCACATGAACCCTATAGCAAAAACCTCTCAAAAAAAGAAAACTGGCTGGAAACACTGTGACTAACTCACATGTTCTTCATTGATACATTCATTCAACAGGTAGTCTATAAACATGCATTGAGCTTCTAGAGTATTATAGATATTGTTCTAGGTGCTGAGGATATAGCAGTGAACAAGGAAACAAATTTTTAAGTTTTTTCTTTCCTTTTTTTTTAATTGCCAGAGGGCACATGCACTCAACAGAGAGAGAGAGAGAGAGAGAGAAAGCCCCTCCACAGAGTGTGGTCATGCTACCATTCCTTCTCCTCCATTTTCTCTAATTCTGTTGGTATTGGGGCACACATGGACACATACCCAGGATGTTTGTTAAACCACCAGAATGAGGATTTGAACCATGGTTAGCCATGTGGGTGCTGGCTTCCTTAACCAGCTATGGAGCCAGTCCAAGTTTCACGTTCTTGTAAACAAAAAATGCACAAGGCAACGTTGCTCTCTTTCAGCAGTGCTGAGCATTGCATTGTATCATTTAATTCTCAGAACAACCATCTGGGCCCTACTATTTATTTAGTGTGAGTAAAATAAAGGGCAGAAAGAGTAAATAACTTTATCCCAGGTCTTAAGCCATATGTGGCAGAGATGACATATCAATTCATGAAATCTTATTTCAGGGATCATGATCTTAACCTCTATAAAACTGCAATAGGTTGAATGTTCATGTTCTCTTAAAATTTATATATTGAGGGCTGGCAGGTGGTGTGATGGTTAAAGGCACTGGGTTTCCATATGGCCAACTGTGGTTCAAGTCCTGGACCTGGCGGATTGCTTTCTCACTTTCCCTTTCTCTCTCTCTGTCTCTGTCTGGTCAAATTAAAATAATAATAATAACAAATGGAAATAAATAATTTTTTAAAAAAAATTCATATATTGAAACTTAATCCCTAGTGTGATGGTGCTGGAAGATTTGGGAAGTGATTAGGTTGTGAAGATGGAGCTCCCATGAAGGGGGTTAGTGCCTTTATAAAAGGAACATTATTACCCTTTTTGCCATGTGAGGACACAGGAAAAAAGAAGGCCACCTATGAACTAGGAAAAAGACCCTACCCAGATACTCAACATGACAAGGACCTTGATCCTGGACTTCCCAGTCTCTAGAACTGTGAGAAATAGATTTTTTTGTTTCTTTTCTTTTCTTTTCTTTTTTTTTTTTTTTGGAGAGGTTTTTTGCTATAGGGTACATGTGCTCACCAGAGAGACAGAGATAGAAAGGGAGAAATCATCCCCTGGGGGGATGGCCACACTGCAGTCTGTTCTCCTCCATTCTCCTCTCCGGATCTTGGGCATGCACACACACATACACACCTGGTGTGAGTTTAAGCCACTGGATCTAGGACTTGAACCGTGGTCGACTACATGGGAGTCCAACGACATAGCCATTACACCAACTTCTGGTCCCTTGTTTGTTTATAAGTCACCCAGTCTATGGTATTCTGCTATATTAACCTGAACAGACTAAAATAACAACTTTACCACCATCCCCTACTAAATGCTAGGAATGGTGGGAAGGGCAGAAAATGCCGCTCTAACCTAGCAGGTGGCATACTTAAGTAGGCAAAGTTTCAGCAGGTGCATGTAGGAAGGACAGCTCATCTGCAATAGTAGGTCTGGAAAGGCTTTCTGGAGAACGTGAGCGCTGATCTGAGTCTTGAGGAATAAATGGGAATTGATCAGGAAAAAGGGGTGGAAGAGTACTGCTAGCCAGAGGGCAACATTAACTTTATGCGTGGAGCATGTAGTGATGTCAGGAGCCATGACACACGAGAGAAAGAAATCAAGGTAGTTTCAGAAGGGCCTTAGATACCACTCCAGGGAGAAGTTTGACTTTCCGTCTAAATGAAATGGGAAACTCACTACTGCCTGATTTTAAGAAAGAGAGTGCCAGGACCCCACTTGCATTTTCAGTAATTCCCCATGGACTTCTTGTTCACCAAGTCTTTGGTAAGAGTGGAGTTTCTTTCTCTCCTCCTTCCAAACCTCCAGCTCCTAGGAATGACCTGGGCCAGATCCATAATATTCATCTTAAACATTTTACTGCCAGTGAAACTATTGCTATAAAGAAAGAAATTTTGGGGGCCAGTAGTTGGCACAGCAGTTATGTCACTGGAATCCCACATGACTGACCACGGTTCAAGTCCTGGACCTACTAGTTTGAAAACCATGCTGGGCTCCTGTGCATGCGTGCCCAAGATCCTGGGAGGAGAAGACATTGAGGCATGGCCATCCCCCCTGGCAGGGGGATGATTTCTCACTTTCCCTTACTGTCTCTGTCTCTCTCTGTGGTGGTGCATGTACCCTAAGGCACAAACCTCTTAAAAAAGAAAAGAGAGATTTTTATATTCTTTAATGAAGAAAGGCAGGGAATTGGAATGTAAGCTGACTGAAAGGTAGATACATCTGGTTTCAATTTAGCAAGTATTTGTGGAGGGCCCCAATATATCTAACACTGTTTTAGATGTTGAATGGGATTCTAAAGAAATACTGATGATAGCGAAGCAGCAGTAAAACAAGATGCTCTTGGAGGTTCACCCACTTGGGAAGGTTCCAGGTTTACATCTGGAGACCTTCCTGAGTGCACTGGGTGTGGGCGGGCCTATGATGCAGGGCTGGCTGAGACAGGAGGTGGGTCACAGCCTTAAGGTCTTGTTGGTAGTGTGGTCTCTCTTCTCTGTCTCTTTCTGTCCCGCACTTATGAAAGAAATAACAACAAAAATACTGCATATATAATAGTTCATTCTCTATCCTGACAAGTTTTTTTTTTCTTTTGACAAAAATAAATGAAACCGCATGTGAATCTCCAGTTTTATGTAATAAAACACCAGGACAGGAAGAAATCCATGTTGGATGAGGTTGTCATGGAGAGGGAAACCTTAGATGAACTGGGAAGAGTTAGGCTCCTAGGATGTGAGAAGACTCCAGAATGAGTTATTTTCTATAATAGCAGTAATCTCTATTTCTTCATGGCTAGACAGACTCAAATGTTAATTGTACTTTGCACTAGAAAAATTAAACCGTGAATATAAAACCATGCAAACATGAGGACAACTAAATCTTCCTGCTTAACCGTTTATTCTTTGTTAAGTCACTTTTTTAGAATGAATTGTTATTAGAAAACTGGGGGGCAGAAACTGATTTCTGGAAAGAGCAAAATAAACTCCCTGAGGTGTGAAAATGAAATCTAGCTTTGGAGTTGTGGTGGACCAGACACAACAGGATCGCTCCCCTAGGTGGTCAAGCTTATCAGGAGCATCGTCTGAAGAGGTTGAAAAATTAGTAGAAAAGTGTTTGGGAGGAAGTTAGCTTGAATATTCACCACAGTGTAGATTATAAATTTGATAAAATTCTTAAAATATTATATATTTATTTCTTCTGAGAAAGAGAGAGAGGCACCCTTAACAGGATCTTAATGCCACAATGTACCCCCAGCTTCAGCAGGCCTGAATCATGGGCACGAACATGCCTGATGGACTCAGGGAGGTCTCTGGATGCAAACCTGGAACCTTTCCATGTCGGCTAGTCTCACAGAGCATTGTGCTTCACTGTTGCATCCAACCCTGGTATAAGTTCTTAAGTGGGACCAGCACATGAAGTAATGGTTATGTCACTGGACTCCCATGTAGTTGACTACAGTTTGAGTCCCAGACCCAGCAGCTTGAAACTCATGCTGGGTGCATATTGTGTCTGTCCAAATCCCAAGAGGAAGGTGAAGGAGAAAGGATTGCAGAGTGGCCATCCCACCTGGGGGAGGGGTCATTTCTTACTTTCTCTCTAGTGAGTGCATGCACCCTATTGCAAAAAAATGTTCTTAAGCAATCATCATCTTTTCTGAGAGTATTTTAATAAAAAATGCACATATATAGCTACGCATACACATGTGCATATGCATATATTCATACAATATGTTTATGTAAATAATTTCATAATTTATAAAAGCAATAAGCCATTGAGAGAGTTGATGCCTAATATATCCTGAAGCCACAAATACAAATCACAACATGGTGGAAACTGCTTTCTCCCTGTGCTTTGATTAGTGGGCACCGCCTCACTGACAGTCCCCAGAAGAACTGACCATGAAGGAAATGAGAAGTGCAAAGCAGAGATAGCAATGCAGATGCCATCGGTAGTTCTGTCTTTTGTAAGGTGCGTTTCTGCCTCCGTGCTACAAGACTTATCTTTAAGCCCGGAAGCTAAGGGTTATTCCTTCGAATTAGGCCAATGGTCACCATTGTGATTCCAATAAAATTAATGAAATGACTAATTAGATGCAGAATATCATGCTATCGTTACAGTCCACTAAGGAGTAAGAACGTGACATTCTCTGCTTAAGAAGCTTATGGCCTAAAGGAAATACAAACAGACCTCAATTTCCTTTTTTCTCACTTGAGTGAATATATCTTACACTGTTCTGTCAAATCGGAAAGGCTCTGTCAGGGAGACTAAGCTCCTTTTAATATGTATGCAGAAAGGAACCTGAAGGGTTAGAGCAGTGAGCACAACAGAGTCACCTTTTGCAAAGGCTTAGTAAGAGTCCTTAGGAGGAACAGGCTCTGAACAGAGATGGTCCAGTCTGGAATCCAAAGCATGCACCATCTGCTGAAAACACTGTAAAACATAATCTTCGAAAGAAAAAAATTAATGGTTACAAATACTCTAACAGGGTGTTTTATTTTACTTATCTAAATCACTATTATTTTCTTTGCAAAATCATGGTCCTTCACATATGCTGACTTAATGCTATAATGCTTTTTGTACCCGAAGGGAGAGATCCCAGGTACCTGAAGAGCTGTATCTGATGGATAGAAATATTCATCTTAATGCTTTTCTCTGAGAGCAACCCTCTAATTTCAGTAAGAATTAAGCTACATGGTGCTTTTATATGAGCTACCCAGAGGTTTGTTGATATTATGTGTGTGCGTGTGTTTGTTGTTTTGATTTATTTTTTGCCATAGGGTGCATGTGCTCACAAGAGAAAGAGACAGAGAGGGACAAAATGAGAAATCATACCTTCTCCCCACAGAGAGGATGATCATGCCACAATCCCTTTTCCTTCTCCTTTCCAGATTTTGGGGCATGCATACAGGCCCAGCGTGATTTTCAAGCCACGGGATCCGGGACTCCAACAGTGGTCAGCCATGTGGGAATCCAGCTCCTTAACCACCATCGCACCTGCTGGCTCCAAGTTCTGCTGGTTGTGAATAAAAGAATTGTTTCATTCATTTCTGAGAATAAATACTGATGATATCTAGGAGGATGATTTTCTCTTCCTTGCTTTTGAGTGAAAATTTGGAGGCACTGGTTTAAGAATTCTCCTCAGTTGTTCTCTGTGTGTTCCTGGGGTATCCTGAAGTCAAAGGCCAATGGCATATGGTCCATTTAGGGGTGTGTACTAGGTTTGCATGCATGATTGAAGGGATGTGTTAGAGCAAAGGCAAATCCTCCTGTTGGTCACTCTAACATTAGGTAAGGTCAGATGCTTAGGTAGGTGTCATGTAAAAACCTTGTAGAAAGCGAAGGCATTCTCAGACCAGTGGACCTTCAAAACCAGCCTCAAGACCTTATATTGTTTTTTAGGTCCCTTGGAACACATTCCTCCCACCTGAAGCAAACTGTGGAGCTGTCCTAGTGGTCCTTGGATGTCTGCTTCTGCTCTGACCTGATTCACCTTTCCTCCACTCCTATGCGTCTTCCTTTTTTTTTTTTTTTTTATTTCCCAAAGTCCCTTGATTAGATGAGGTCAGCCCTTTTTGTCTGCTTTTGTGTCTCAGGTATACCCTTTGTTCCGCTTCAATTTCATGTTCTGAAAGGCTTCAATTTTGTATACTGAAAGCCTTCAATTTTGTAACTCTGGAAGGAAAAAATGCAGTATCCTGGGGGTGGGGATTCTGTTTAGCCACTTAGAGTCTCCCAGAGACCTACTACAGGTGTGAGAGAGGTTGAGGCTGTGGTCCTGGGGGTTCTGGCTGCAGTATTTTTTAGAAAACTGGGCACTCCAGTTGGTGTTAACCTTTTGTGCTCCAGTATAGAACAAAAACAGAAAGCAGAATAAAATGTACTATGGAAAAGTACTTTGAAAAGCACTTGAACATGTCTGAGTTCTATGTTCAGATACATGATATTAATTGCTTCATTAGCATAAAGGGTGCAGGTGACAAAAAATATTACATGGGACCAACATCTGGTTGTTCATGTGTTATGGAATTAATGAGATTTAAAGGCTCCTTTGATCAAAAATCATCTCCCCCAGTGGCCTGTCATTGCATCGGAAAATTTACATTTTCCTATTCAGAAGGCCTCTGCTCAAACTCAACCATCTTTTCTGGAAGGCGAACATACACATTAATCACCGCCAATGCCTTCGATGCTGTAACTCTGTGTTCTAGCAAAACAGGCTCTGAAGATATAAAACATGGGAAAAGAATGCCTTAAACACAGAATGTTTAAAGTTGAGAATCTCTTAGGGCTGGGCTGTCCAGGACATTGGACCTGAGCTCTCTATGTGACTTCTTAAACTTAAATTAATTAAAATAAAATACCAGGTTGTCAGAAAAGTCATGACACATTTTGCACAGAAAAAAATATGTCACACACACAAAAAAATGTCACGACTTTCCCGACAGCCCAATAGTTCAACTGTGACACTGTGACACTGAGGCCAGTGGCTACCATACTGGACAGCATATGTATAGGATGTTTCTTTAAAATTTTTCTCCTTTATTTGTGATATAGTACATGTGTGTGCAGGTGACAGGGAGAGAGACAGAGAGGAGCAGCGGCCATGGGTCTGGTCACACTGTGATCCCCTTCCTCTGGTCCTCCAACCCGGCAGATCTCAAGCAGTCGTTACTCATGTCACAAGGATTACAGATGCAGATGTGGATCTGGTCTGTCATAGGTGCTCAGAAAGTTGAAGCTATGTGACAAAGTCCATTTCTTTGCCCTGGGACCACAGGCTGCGACTCACACGTCTTTGTGTGTCTGTGTCCACACGTGATGGGTGTTCCATAACTAGTTGTTGAACCTAATTGATCTGGAGCACGCCCTAGCTCTTGTTTTCACACCCTCACTTTCACTACGAATAAAGACCCAATGAGAGAAAGCTGCTGTGCACACCATGGTGTTACTGGTACAGTATTGCCAGAGTAATTAATATGAAACAGGATCAGAAGACAACAATCCCTTAGAAGCTAATCTTTTTAAGTTAATGGAATTGAAATATTAAAATTTATGGAAGAGCATTTAAATAGTACTGCTTGGACAGTTACTGCTTATTATTTATGTTTGTTGAATTTTTAAAATTACTTCCTTCATAGAATTGCTTGAGGGTACAAGTACAAAGAATTAATACATTAATTATCATAAATGAATCATTAAACAGCAACAGTAATTAACAGCTTAAGCTAATATCTTTTCTTTTTTTAAAATAAGTTAGTAGCCTTAGTGTTCTTCTACTGGGAAAAGTCAGTTAAAGGAATTGCTGGTGGTAGAATATTGGATGTGAAATTGGGATCACATGAACTCATCTCATCCCTCCCACTGCCTTCATGACTAAGCCAGTGTGAACAGAGGCCCCCTCACTGTAAAACTCTTGAGAAAATATTTTATTATTTAGGCCTGAGCTCATTCTTATGATTTTTTCCCTCTTTTTAAAAATAATGATATTATTTAACTTTATTTATTTATTTATTTAAATTTGACCAGAGAGGGACAGAGTATGAGAGAGAGAGAGAGAGAGAGAGAGAGAGAGAGAGAGAAAGTGAGAAAGCAAGCCACCAGGTCCAGGACTTGAACTACAGTCAGCCATGTGGGAGTCCAGTGCCCTTACTCACCATGCCACCTGCTGGTCCCATGATTTTTTCTTCATAGATATCTAAAAAACAAAAGGCTATTAATCTACTCATGGGCACTAATGAGCAACACCTGAGTCTTCACTTCCTAATCTACCAAAGGAGACCTTGGGAACTGTGGATAAAGTTTCAAACTTGATGCCAAGGAGTCCAACCACTTACCAGGCACATGGAGACCAGAAAGAAGAGTAGAATGAGGAGGAATGGATTCGATTCACTCTCTTCCCAACTAACTCCCCTCCCAGCCTTGAATTAGCCTGCACAGCCAAAATTTTATATGTTTTATTGGTTCTAATTAGGATTGAAAAAAATTTCAATAATTTAAAAATCATTATTTTGAAAATCAATGAATTAGAGATCTTATGCACCATATAACCACATTGCTGTGGACGCTGGTGACCCCATAAGCTCACACTAGGCCATACCATAAAGCCCAGGTGTGGAGTGGGCTCTAGGACAATCTGGATGTATGGAAGTGCACTGTAAGGTATTTGCACAGCAATGAGATTGCCTAAAGATGCATTTCTCAGAATGCGTCCCTGTCATTAAGCACTGCAAAATTTTAATTCTAAGTTTTCCATTCATTTAAGTCCTGTAGTTCTTAACCCTCTCTGCCAGGTTCTACCTCCACATATTCAGATTTGTGGAAACTCTGACATTTAAATAAAAACTTTCTGAGAGGATCTTAACTTGCAGCCAGGGTTGATATCTGCATCCAACTGCATTGATCTCTCCTTACGTAGAAATGAATACGACAGCATCTCATTTTCCTCTGCCAGAAAACAGGGTGTGGCCCAGGAGAATTACTGTTTAGGGAGATTGTTTTAGTCTGTCTTTCTGTATTCCTATGTAAATCAACATTCCTCAAACCATTCCACTTCATTGAACTATAGTGCTTTCTATCTATTTATGTTTGTTGAATTTTTAAAATTACTTCCTTCATAGAATTGCTTGAGGGTACAAGTACAAAGAATTAATACATTAATTATCATAAATGAATCATTAAACAGCAACAGTAATTAACAGCTTAAGCTAATATCTTTTCTTTTTTTAAAATAAGTTAGTAGCCTTAGTGTTCTTCTACTGGGAAAAGTCAGTTAAAGGAATTGCTGGTGGTAGAATATTGGATGTGAAAGTGGGATCACATGAACTCATCTCATCCCTCCCACTGCCTTCATGACTAAGCCAGTGTGAACAGAGGCCCCCTCACTGTAAAACTCTTGAGAAAATATTTTATTATTTAGGCCTGAGCTCATTCTTATGATTTTTTCCCTCTTTTTAAAAATAATGATATTATTTAACTTTATTTATTTATTTATTTAAATTTGACCAGAGAGGGACAGAGTATGAGAGAGAGAGAGAGAGAGAGAGAGAGAGAGAGAGAGA
>NW_006208752.1:1229186-1234789 GCF_000334495.1 Tupaia belangeri chinensis
AGCCACCAGGTCCAGGACTTGAACTACAGTCAGCCATGTGGGAGTCCAGTGCCCTTACTCACCATGCCACCTGCTGGTCCCATGATTTTTTCTTCATAGATATCTAAAAAACAAAAGGCTATTAATCTACTCATGGGCACTAATGAGCAACACCTGAGTCTTCACTTCCTAATCTACCAAAGGAGACCTTGGGAACTGTGGATAAAGTTTCAAACTTGATGCCAAGGAGTCCAACCACTTACCAGGCACATGGAGACCAGAAAGAAGAGTAGAATGAGGAGGAATGGATTCGATTCACTCTCTTCCCAACTAACTCCCCTCCCAGCCTTGAATTAGCCTGCACAGCCAAAATTTTATATGTTTTATTGGTTCTAATTAGGATTGAAAAAAATTTCAATAATTTAAAAATCATTATTTTGAAAATCAATGAATTAGAGATCTTATGCACCATATAACCACATTGCTGTGGACGCTGGTGACCCCATAAGCTCACACTAGGCCATACCATAAAGCCCAGGTGTGGAGTGGGCTCTAGGACAATCTGGATGTATGGAAGTGCACTGTAAGGTATTTGCACAGCAATGAGATTGCCTAAAGATGCATTTCTCAGAATGCGTCCCTGTCATTAAGCACTGCAAAATTTTAATTCTAAGTTTTCCATTCATTTAAGTCCTGTAGTTCTTAACCCTCTCTGCCAGGTTCTACCTCCACATATTCAGATTTGTGGAAACTCTGACATTTAAATAAAAACTTTCTGAGAGGATCTTAACTTGCAGCCAGGGTTGATATCTGCATCCAACTGCATTGATCTCTCCTTACGTAGAAATGAATACGACAGCATCTCATTTTCCTCTGCCAGAAAACAGGGTGTGGCCCAGGAGAATTACTGTTTAGGGAGATTGTTTTAGTCTGTCTTTCTGTATTCCTATGTAAATCAACATTCCTCAAACCATTCCACTTCATTGAACTATAGTGCTTTCTATCTGTTATCAGAAAGATGTATTTTAATTAAGATGGTCTGTTGTAGTAAATATATGTGAAAGTTGTCAGAATCAAAATGGAGTCAAGTGTGTCAGTTTTTGTTAAACCCTGGCTAAGCCAAGCTAGAGAAGTCTGTAAAGGGCTAGAGAAGTCTGTAAAGGGGCAATTTTATTTATTTATTTATTTATTTATTTATTTATTTATTTAATTTATTTATGGGAGAGGTTTTTGCTATAGGGCTTATGCGCTTGCCAAAAAGACAGAGACAGATAGAGACAGAAAGCAAGAAATCACCCCCTGGGGGGATGGCCACGCCACAATTCCTTCATTCTCTTCTCAGGATCTTGGGCGTGCAGGCACAAGTGCCCGGCATGAGTTTAAGCTACCGGGTCCAGGACTTGAACCGCAGTCGACTACATGGGAGTCCAGCAACACAGCCATTATGCCAACTGCTGGTCTCAAGGGGGTGACTCTAGTCTAAGTATGCTTGATGACAAGAACTGTCACAAAGACTGCCAGAATCACAACCTTGCGCAAAGACCACTGCAACCTTATACAAGGACTACTGCAAGGCCTTCCGCCCAGAAACTGCCTGTCTAACCAAAGACTGACATCACCCTGACATCATGGTAGCCAAGGACAATTGTCCCAAAACAATTTGTATAATCTATCCTCACTTTTTATTTTAAAGATCCTTCTCTTCCCTTACCTCCCTGAATATGGCCATAGTTTACTATGGCAAGTGTATTCTCCATTGCAATGTTTACTCCAAAATAATCATCATTTTTCTTCCAGAGTCTTTATGTATACCTGTTTTTAGAATCTGACATTTCTAAGTGCCCACGTTTAAAGGTTAATGCTGAGATCACTATACAAATGTTAGAGTGTATTTTGCCTTATGTGCATCACTTTTATGACAAACTTGAACTTGTTACTGTGCCTTGGACACAGCAGGTTCACACTAAATGATTAATGTCATAATAGGAACCCAGGCATGGTTGTACTTAGCCATTACATAATGTGTAAATAATGCCAGGTACTACTCTTAGTCGGGTGTCCGCCCTCACCATAGGACCAGGATCAGTTAACAAGGTCAGCATTTCAGGGTTTCTTCCCCCGACCCCACCTTCAACTCCAGTTAAATAGCTACAAATATGATAAACAAGCATTGGGTGAGTGAAGGAAACTAGTATACTCTTGCTCTGAAGCATTAGATATAGCACTGGTATGTGATTGAGGTGGAGGGAATGTAATCTCCTCCCTCCTTCTCTTCCCTCTCCTCCTCTATTCTACTTCTTTTCCTCCCTCTTTCTCTCCCTTCCTCCTTTCTAAAACTTCAAGGAAGTAGAAAAAAATATAGAAATACCCATATATGTATTACCTAGCATTATCAAATCTTTTTTTTTTTAAGAGAGATTTTTGTTCAAGGATGCATGCACTTTCCAGAGAGACAGTGAGAGAGAGAGACAGAAAGCAAGAAATCACCCCCTGGGAGGGATGGCCATGTGACAATCTCTTCTCCATTCTCTCTGGATCTTGGGCACACATGTACACACACCCACTGTGAGTTTTAAGTCACTGAGTCCGGGACTCAAACCATGATCAACTACATTAGAGTCCAGCAATGTGACCATTACACCATCAGCTGGCCCCAGCATTATCAAATCTTTTTTTTTGGAAAAGTTTTTGCTATAGGGCATGTGCGCTTGCCAGAAAGACAGAGACAGACAGAGATACAAAAAGCAAAAAAATCACCATCCCGGAGGGATGGCCATGCCGCAATCCCTTCTACTCCATTCTCCTCTCAGGATCTTGGGCATGCATGCACATGTGCCTGATGTGAGTTTAAGCCACCAGGTCTGGGACTCGAACCATGGTCGACTACATGGGAGTCCAGTGACATAGCCATTACACCAACTGCTGGTCCAAAATCTTAACATTCTTCTATATTTAATCTAATACATATTTTTTAGTGGAAATTCAAAAAATCAAAGTTGCCTATTTAGCTATGCTGCCCTTAACACATACTTTACCTGGTGGTTCGTAGACTTTGCTATAGATCAGAATTACCTGGAACAATTTAAAGCTTCCATTACCCAGATCTCATCTCACACCAGTAAACTGGATGTCTGGGAAGACAGCCACTGATAAATTTTGAATTACTCAGATAATTACTACAATGTCCAAAGTCTGAAAATACTGCTCCATCTCTCACTACTATTCTATATTTGATGTTTTTTTTTTTTTACTACATATTTGTATTTATAAACAATATACAGGTTTTTTGTTTGTTTTAGATTTTTACCATATGGCACATGAGCTTGCAGCTTGTGAGAGAGACGGAGACAGAGAGAGAGAGAGACAGATTTTCCTCCCAGGGGAGATGGAATCCCTTTTCTTTCATTATCGTTTTGGAATTTTGGACATGCATGCACATGTGCCCGGCAAGATTTTCAAGTGACTAGGTCCAGAACTCAAACCACTCAGTAGACCATGTGGAATCCAGTGCCTTACTCTCTCTCTCTCTTTTTATTTATTTATTTATTTTGCTATAGGGCACATGTGCTCTCCAGTGAGACAGAGAGAAAGAGACAGAGAGACAGAAAGTGAGAATCAGGGAGGATGGCCATGTCACAATCCTTTCTCTTCCATTCTCCTTTGGAGATCATGGGCACACACGCACATGAGCCTGCAAGTTTCAAGCTGTCCGGTCTGGGACTTTAAGCACAATTGACTATATGGGAGTCCAGTGACATAACTGTTATGCTATCTGCTGATCCTGGGATCCAGCGCCTTAATATCCATGCCACCTGCTGGCCCGTAAATGTATCTTTAAATCATATTTTGTTACTTGCCCACAGGAACAGTTTTAGTAGGTTGATTTTGTGCTCAGTAAGGTTACCTTCCTGAACTTTCTTATTAGCATAAGGAAATTTTGTGTAGATTCTCTTAAATTACATTTGGAGATAATCATGTCACCTGTAAATAATGACAATTCTTTTTGTTTCTGTAGCATCCTCTTTTATTCTTTTTCTTTTTTCTTTTAATAGCCAGAGGGTGCACGTGCATGCAGAGAGAGAGAGAGAGAGAGAAAGAGAGAGAGAGAGAGACATAGAAAGAGAAAGAGAGAAACCCCTCAATGGGGCTTGGTCATGAAACAATCCTTTTTTCTTCCATGTCACTGTCTCATCAGGACTTTGGGCATACGCGTACATGCACCCAGCATGTTTTTCAAATTACCAAGACTGGGATAAGGCTACTGTCACATGAGATCTGACTCAGCCTTCTTAGGCTGGGCTGGAAACAGAATCAACACGGCATTGTGGCCTCAGCCATTGCTCATTGACACCCTCCCACGTGTACCACTGAAGCTAGATTCTCTGTCCTTTACTTCTGAAAGGTAATTTCACTGGATATAGAATTTTAGGTTAGCGGGGTCTTCCTTTAAACATTTTAAGTCTTTAACTCCACTCTGTGTTTGCTTGCATGGTGTCTGATCATTTTTTGTAATTCTTATCCTCATTCCTCTATAGGTAAGATTTTTTTTTTTTTTTTTTTTTTTTTTTTGCTTTTTTCAAGATTTTTCTCTTTGTTTTTGGTTTTATACAATTTGGGTGTAATACCCCTTGGTAGTTTTTTTATTTTTACTTTTTACTTTGACTTTTTTATTATACATCGTGTTCTCTGAGCATCCAGAATTTGTGGTTTTGTGTCTGTCATTATTATTGAAAAATCCACATTTATTACTTTAAATATTTCTTCTGCCCTTTTTACTATTTTTTTTCCTCCTGATATTCCAATTATACGTGTTATGCCTTTGGCAATTACTCCACAATAGTTTTTAGATGCTCTGTTCTGTTTTTTAAATTCTATCTGTCTGCATTGCAGTTTAGATGTTTTAACCTACTTTCAGGATGTCTGATATTTTTTCTTAGCTGTCAAGTTTAGTGCTGAGCAAATCAAAGGTATTCTTATTTTCTATGCCAATGCTTTTGATTTCTAGCATTTCCTTTTTATTCTTTCTTAGAATTTCCATTTCTTGGCTTGCATTTACCACCTGTTCTTGCATGTTATCTACTCTTTTCACTAGAGCCCTAGCATATTAATTGTAGCTATTTTAAATTCCTTATCATTTGAACATTTTTGTCTTATCTGAGTCTACTTTTGATTATTGCTTTGTTTCTTCAGATTTGTTGTCACTGACATTTTTTTCTTTTTTCTTTTTTTTTGGCATGCTTTGGAATGTTTTGTCAAGCACTGAAACTATATCAGGTAATATGTATTTATATAAATAGGCCTGTATAAAGATTTATGTTAATCTGGCTAAGATATGAACCCTGGTATGGTGTAAATGTCTGTGTCCCCCAGCTCCCTAATTCATATGATGAAACCTAATCCTAGCGCAATAGTATTAAGAGTTAGCGTAGGCCAGTTCATGATCTGGTGGTTAAGGTAGCAGCATTCCACATGGCTAACTGAGTGGTTCAAGCCTGGAGGCTTGAGAAACACACTGGGTGCATATATTGTATGTCCAAAATCCCAAGGAGAGGAAAAAATGAGGAGAAGGAATTGCAACATGGCTATGCCCCATGGAGGGTACTTGCTCTCTCTCTCTCTTTCCC
>NW_006208752.1:1234820-1257670 GCF_000334495.1 Tupaia belangeri chinensis
TGTATTTCTTTTTGGCAAGAACATACACTCTCTGGCGATTTAGAAAAGTAAATAGAGGTGAGGTTTTGGAAATAATTAGGTCAGGAGGGTAGACCCCTCATAACTGAGATTAGTGGCCTAATAAGAGAAGTCCAAGGGAACTCATTTTTCCCTTTTGCCATGTCAGGTCACAGCTAGAAGATGCCATCTTTGAAACACAGGCCAGTCTTCACAGGACACAATCTGCTAGTGCCTAGACAGTGGACTTTCCAGCAACCAGAACTATGAGCAATTAATTTCTATTGTTCATAAATTACCCATTCTAAGGTATTTTGTTGTAATAGTCCAAATGGACTAAAACAGGTTGTTTAATATTTTCTGTAAACTACAGGTCTCAGAGTCTTCAAATTCCTTTATGGCTTGCTTTTGTCTTCTCTCTTGACTTTGAACTTGTGTTAGTACTCTTCCTGAGAGACAGTCTGTGTCTTGCAGTCTTTTAGGTGTATTCAATGTTACATTGGAGACCTGTGGTATGGTGGTAGGGTGTGTGTGTGTGAGTGTGTGTGTGTAAATTACATTAAATTAAAACCTCAGTTGATTATTGAGCCTATGTCTCAAATATTTTACCTTCGAGTATTTCTTTTGTGGTATAGCTTTCTTCCTCTGTCCCCTCCTGCTCTTTCTGGCTGAAAGTTATTGTCTATTTCTACAAAGTCCTGGATTCTGTTGGCTATATTTCCTCCTCTTTACTTGAGACAGGAAGATTAAAGGTGGCTAGATAGAGGAATGCCATGTCACTAGTGGGGATAAGGCTCTGGCAAAGTCTTTTCTTCAAGACAGAAGATCTCTGGGTATATGTGATAATAATTACTTTTGTCCTCTAACTGCCAAAGTCTTTATAGAATATCTCTTGGATCTTCATTAGGAGAATCTAATTCCTGGAGGTGAAGGCCCTGAAAGTGTGCCCTGTCCTGTACCCTAAGACTGCACCCTCCAGGAGTTTTTCACACTCAAGTTATTCTACACTCAGCCTCTAGTGATTCATCAAAATTGCCACAGGAGCCAGCAGGTGACGTGGTGGCTAAGGCGCTGGACTCCCACATGGCTAACCATAGTCCGATCCCCGGACCTGGCAGCTTAAAAGTTATACCGGGCACATGTACATGTGTGCCCAAAATCCTGAGAGGAGAATGGGAGAAGGGACTGTGGCATAGCCATCCCCACAAGCAATGATTTCTCACACTCCCTCCTGCTGTCTCTCTTTGTCTCTCCAGCGAGTGTGCATGCCACATGGCAAAAATCTAAAAAAAGAAGAAAAAATTGCCATAGAGTGTTCCTGATAGCAGCTTCTGCTCCAAGCAATCAGATCTCAGCTATAATTCTATGGATGCCCTTGTCTCTCCAGATTTCAAAGCAGTGTTTTACCCTGCAAACTCAGGTCTGTGATGGGTACCAGAAGTCACTGGTTTTGGTTTGTCCAGCTTAGTCTTATTATGAGGATGGAAGTGACAACTTCCAAGCTCTCCTCTCTTCCAAGAGAGGAGACCTAAAGTCTCTACTTCACACTTTATAATCTCTTTCAAGGGTCATGGATTCATGCAGAGGAAGAGGCGATAGAGTTCTAGTTCCTTATGTGGACACCAGATCTCATTTCTGGTTCCTACATGGGATTAATAGCCAGGCCCCTAAGGGATAGAAATGGGCACCATGCATCCTCACAGCTGCCACAGCATCACTTACTACTCTTGTTCTCAGTTTCCTCTTCGTTTTTGGCCATTGGAAATTTCCTTTATTTTCAGGTATTCTCAGATTAAGATTCATAAGGATATTCATTTATGTTCTTCTGGCATTTCTAAGTGTTTTGTATGTGGAGGATTTTCAGGTTATTCATCCCATAATATTGCTGAAGGTAGCCTCCAGCCTATTTTTTTATTCAAATATCTAGTGAGCAGGTGGGACCTATGATTTCTGATACTTCAGTGGCTCAGGCAAAGCCCTAGCCAGGGAACTGGGACTCCTAACACTGCTTTCTGCCCGGACCCTGTCTACCATGTCAGGGCAAATGTGAGAAGTCTCTCAGCATGGGCCAACATGGGCCTAGTGAGAAGACAACAGTGGTGAAGTGTTTCCAACAGATTTGTCTCCGCTCAGTGATCACCATTTACACTAGTTTCTCCTGTACATGATCCTAGCAATGCTCATCTCTTTGAGTTCCATAATCTTCCCATCACAATCTCTTTAGAGGTTGTCTCTGTTGAAGTTATCAGACTAGTCTAAGCTATATTGGGCTAAAGGACAATCATAAACTTAATCTGACATAGATGCGCATCTTCTACCTTTCACTACGTCTGCTGCCTTGTCCCAAGACCCCAGTTTCTGACTTCTCTTCTAGAAAAGAGATTTTTCAAATTCTGCTTCCTTTTTCTTGTGTAGTTAGATCTTTTAAAATATTATAGGCTTGATCTAGGAACATACTGAAGTTAAATCTGCACAATTACTTTGAATAACTATGAGATACCCCAAGTGGCCAACCCCTGGGATGTTGCTGGGTGTCCCAGGGCCTAGTATGAGGGGAAGAGGTGTATTTCAAGAAGAATGAAAAGATTTTGTTAAATATTCTAGTTTATTGAGTTTGGTCTCTAAAAAGAGGGATGGATGAGTATCTCTGCAATTCCGAAGAAAGAAACTGCATTGTATTGGAGTATAGAAGCCTAGTATCAGTATTTTTAAAAAGAGTACTTTGAGGCCAGTAGGTGGCATAGTGGCTAAGATGCTGGACTCCCAAATGGTTGACCATGGTTTGAATCCTGGACACAGGGACTTGAAACTCAACTTGGGCACATGTGCATGTGTACCTAAAAGCCCACCAGGAGAATGGAGAAGAAGAGGCTGTGGTATGGCCATTGCCCCAGGGTGCGATTTCTCATTTTCTGTCTATCTCAGTCTATCTGACAAACATGCATATACTATAGCAAAAAATCTCTCTCTCTCAAAAAAAAAAAGTATTTTAAATATTACTTTTTTTCTTGAGCTAAGAATATTAAAAACTTAATTTCTGGACTTCAGGTCAAACTCCCTTAACAAGCACTGTGGGTGGATGGTTGCTGGTCTCTCACAGGGAGCTCCTCATCAAACAGTCTTGTGAAACTGAACCAACAGGTAAGGCTACAGAGAACAAGCTAAGGTCACCCATACAGGAAGTTGGTTAATTCAATTATAAATCAAACTGCCAAAGGGACAGCAATTTGATGCAAGCTCCTGAAATATTCATAATGAAGAATGTCTTTTCCCTTAGAAGGGCATAAGCTGACCAACTTTAAAGAAACACTACAAAGCTCGAGTCCTTAGGTGCATAGTTCTGTAAAAATACGACCCTGTAGTGATAAGAAGAAAGGCAATCTCTTAGGAAAAAGAGAAATTGACTCAAATATGGTGCCACATCCCCTATAGGTTTACAGAGTCAGCCTTTCGAATTGACTAACTATTGAGAGATTAACATTTCTTTAAACCTTTCAAAATAGGAAGCTTCTGATCCTTCTTTCTAGTGTCTGTTGCAAACAAAAATCTCTTGTCTATGCTTTCCATCTCACTGCCTCTGTCAATAGACTGACTTAGAAACAAAGTATGAAGACAATGGGGAAACCATATGTTGTGACCAGTGACTATGCTATCTACCTGGGCAGAAGAATTCCTTGGAGTAAACAGTTAAGTTGTTACTGATATAGGTGGTCTCAAGTCTTTTTATTTATTTATTTATTTATTTTTGAGAGTGTTTTTTTTTTTGCTATAGGGCGTGTGCTCTTGCCAGACAGACAGACAGAGAGACAGCGAGAAATCACCCCCCGGGGGGATGACCACGCTGCAATCCCTTCTCCTCCATTCTTCTCTCAGGATCTTGGGCATGCACACATACGCACCTGGCGTGAGTTTTAAGCCACCGAATCCGGAACATGAACCACGGTCGACTACATGGGAGTCCAGCGACAGAGCCATTATGCTAACTGCTGGTCCCAGACATAGGTGGTCTCAAGTCTTAGGCAGAAATGTTGAGATTCATACGTTATTACCAAAGACACAGAGACCTTGACAGGACTTTCTAGCCCTCTTTTTGAGATCTAACAAATTCCTCAGGAGGCCCTGCTTTCCTCGAGCACTGGGGACTTTCTTCTGGATGGCTACTCTGCCCTCTTCATCAGACCACCTAGCTCCTTGTCATTTTGATATCAGGTGGGCTTCGTTCACCTCTGTCAGGAATCTAGCCTAGCTCCTTTCTGTACTCCTGTTGTGCACGTCAAGGCTGCTGCTCTGGAGCTCCTGCACTATCCCTCAGACATTCAAAGTTGTTTAAAATCATATCCTTGAATGCCTATCTCTCTCTGAAGGCTATGAACTACTAGAGAAGAAAAACTTTAGCTTTGCATTTCTTCTGTTATTTAGTACCCAGCACATTATACTTTTTATTTTTTATTTTTGCTGTCGGTAACGTGTGCTCTCTGAAGAGACAGAGAGACAGAGACAGAAAGCAAGAAATCATCCCACAGAGGGGGTGGCCATGCTACATTTCCTCCTCCTCCATTTTCCTCTCAGGATTTTGAGCACACATACACATGTGCCTGGCATGAGTTTTAAGACTCTGGATCTGGGACTTGAATCACAGTCGACTATGTGGGAGTCCAGCAATGTAACCATTACACCATCTGCTGGTCCTGTCATATATTTTTTTAATGTAAACTTTAGAATTTTAATTTTTTTAAAGTTTTAATTACTTTATTTATTTTATTTATTTAATTTTTAGAGATTTTTGCTATAGGGCACATGCACTTGTTGGAGACACAGAGAGAAGGACAGAGAGAGAATGTAAGAAATGACCCCCTAGGGGCCATGGGCATGCCACAGTCCCTTCTCCTCCATTCTCCTTTCAGGATTTTGGCCATGCATGCACACACACACCTAGTGTGTTTCCCAACCGTGGGACTTGAACCATGGCTGGCCATGTAGGAGTACAGTGCCTTAACCACTATGCCACCTGCTGGTCCCAGTTTTAGTTACTTTAAATTGATATTATAATTGTATATATTTATGGGGTACAGTGTGTTCTTTTCAGTACATAGTATCATGTGTATTGATCAAATCAGGGTAATAAGCATATCCATCACCTCAAACATTTGTTATTACTTCATATTGAGAACATTAAAAATTAAAAATCCTTTCTTAAGATGAGCTGATGGCATGGTAGTTAAGGCAGCTGGATCCCACATAGCCAACTGAATGGTATGAGTCCCAGCCCCAGTGGCCCAAAAACCACACCAGGTGTGTGTGCGTGTACATGCATGCCCAAGATCCTGCAAGGAGAACTGGAAAAGGGATTGCAACCATACTTAACCACATTTCATGGGGAGCGAATTCTCACTCTCTCTCTCTCTGGAGAGTTGATGCACCCTCTAACAAATGAAAAATAATAATAAAAAAAGAAAGTGCTCTCTCCTAGCCATCTTGAAGTATACAGTAAATTGTTAACTATAGTCACCTTACTATGTTACAGAACACTACAATTTACACTTCCTATCTAACCAGAACATGTATCCATAACCAAATTCTTCCTGTCTCTGCCAACTCCTAGCCTTCCAGTCTCTGGTAGCCACTATTTATTCTCTACTATGAAATCAACTTTTTTTTTTTAGCTTTTCACTTCAGTTAGAATGGCTATTATTTAAAACAAATAGACAAGCAAACACAAAAAATAACGTATCTGGGCTAGGAAGAAAGGGAACTCTTATACACTATTGAGAATGTAAATTATTACGTTTGTCCTGGAAAACAGTATAGTATTTCCTTTAAAAACTGAAAATAAAACTATGAAATCATTCTGTAATCTCCCTTCTGGGTTTATATCCAAAGAAAAAGAAGCAGAGTGTTGAAGAAATAGCTGAATCTCCATGATGATTGCAGTAGTCTTCACAATAGCCAGGATACAGAACTACCTCAGTGTCTGTCCACAGATAAGCAGATAAAGAAAATGTGGGATATATATGCAATGGAATAGAGTTCAGCCATAAAAGAAAAGAATGAAATCCTGTCATTTACAGCAACATGGATAAGCCTGGAGGATATTATTTAAGTTAATAAGCCAGACACAGAAAAAACATACCACATGTTATGCATATGTGGAAACTAAAAATGTTGATCTCATTGAAGTAGGCTTTTTAAAATTAAGCATTACACAATGCAGAAAATTACACAAATCTTATGTACAATTAATTTTTCAATAGCCAACATACCTATGTAACCAGCACCCAGATCCAGCAATGGAATATTTCCAGGAACTCATGAGACCCTGTGCTCTCCTCCACTCACTCCCATGCTCCCAAAGCTAATACCTACCTGAATTCTAAAACTTTATATTAATTTCATCTAGTTTTGAACTTTATATATGTAGAATAATGCAATTTATGTTCTTTTGAGTTTGCTTCTTTCATAAAACTTTATATTCACACGCTTCAACAAATAATTTTGAGTGGGTAGCTATAGTTTGTCTCCCTCACCTGAGCGCGTTCTATTATACACACATACCATAATGAATTTATCTAGCCTACTTTTACTGGGTGTTAATGTCTTCACTTTGGGGACAATTATGAATAGTGCTGCTATGAACATTGTTTTAAAATTTGCTGTAGGGTATGTACACTAACCAGAGAGAGACAGACAGAGAGAGAGAATAAGAGAGAAAGTGAAAAATCACCCTGTGATGGGAATGGTGTTGCTGAAATCCCTTTTTCTCCATTCTCCTCTCAGAATTTTGGGCTTGCATGCACACATACTTGGCATAGTTTCTTTCTCTCTTTTTTCCTTTCTTTTTCTTTTCTTTCTTTCTTTCTTTCTTTCTTTCTTTCTTTCTTTCTTTCTTTCTTTCTTTCTCTCTCTCTCTCTCTCTCTCTCTCTCTTTCTTTCTTTCTTTCTTTCTTTTTTCTCTTTTGCCTTTTCTTTTCTTCCTTTCCTTTTTCTTTCTTTCTCTTTCTTTCATTCTTTCTTTCAACAACTTAAAGCATTTTAATCTTTAATTAATGTTGACATCTGACTGTATCTATTTTCTTTTTGATTCCTTACAGAGCATTTTCTGCAGTCAAACAGAAAAGATAAAAGTGTATTAATAACACACATTATTTAATATTATGTGAGATTAAAAACTATATTTAATGCAACTTTCTTGTACAACTATGAATTATTTTCACAAACTATCTTCAGCAAGTTGTACAAGAATACTGTCTAGAATAGTTCAACAGCATTTCTGCATGTTGACTTAGAAGTAAACTGCCAATACTATAATTGTTGGGGAGCTTGGCGCGGGCGTCGGGGTGGGGCTCAGGAACCGGGCCCCTCCGAGCTCTTCCGCGGCAGCCTAAAGGATACATCTGCATTTTTACTTAAACGAAATTTGGAAACAAAATGGAAGAAAATATACAGTGCAGTGATATGGGTGATTTTGAGGCAGTTCCCAGAGAGAAGGCCATTCAGTTTAAACCTCCATTATACAGAAAGCGGTACCAATTTGTTAAAGAGTTAGTGGATCAGCATGAACCCGAGAAGATTGCAGACCTTGGGTGTGGTGACACTTCACTTCTAAGGCAGCTAAAAGTCTACCCATGCATTGAACTGCTTGTAGGGGTAGATATGGATGAGGATAAATTACGATGGAGAGGAGATAAGTTGGCACCGTTCTTGGGAGATTTTCTAAAACCTCGGGATCTGGATTTGACTATTACCTTGTATCATGGCTCTGCTGTGGAAAGAGACTCTCGTTTGCTGCTGGTAAGAATGTAAATTAGTACAATAAATATAAAGATCAATACGGAGATTCCTCAAAGACCTACAAATAGAACTGCCATATGGTCCAGCAACTCCACTCCTGGATATCTACCCAAAGGACAGGAATTCACTCAGTTGCAAAAAACATTTGCACATCTATGTTTATTGTGTCATTACCCAAATGTCTACAAACAGAAGAACAGCTTGAAAAGGTGTGACACATATACACTATGGAATAAAATTCAGCCATAAAAAATACAATAATATCCTAGTATTGGATAGAAAGTGGATGAATATGGAAGGTTTAGTGCTAATTAAAGCAAACCAGATCATTAAAGAGAGCCATCATATGTTACCAGTGAATATACAGCAAATATATGTACTCCATGTATAAAGGCATGCAGAGCCATTATGGATACTAGAGATAGGGGAGGAGGAGGGTGGGAAATTAGGGAGGCTGAGAGGGAGAAATCAAGAAGAAAAAAGGAAAGAAGCAAAAACATTTAAGGGACATAAAAATGGAAAATTATTTGTTGATGATAATATTTATGGTAATATATTTGATTGAACCAATAGGCAGTATAATGTATATTGTAAAATTTATTTGTATGTGGTTATGATACACAGTGATTGAATGTAAAACATTATATTAAAATTAAAAAATAAAAGTTATGTAGAATTCTGAATGAAGCCATAGGGACCTGGACTTTTCTTTGTTGAGAGGCTATATATTTCTGATTCAATCTTATTGCTTGTTATGGGTCTGTTCAGACTATATCTTCCTGATTCAATCTTGATAGATTATATGTGTTCAGAGATTTTCTGAGAAAGATGAGGGTTTAACTAAACGTGGTGTGCTTTCCTTTGAAATTGGAACTTTTTGATGTTTTCTCAAGAATGAAGAATTTGGGCATGGTAAAAGGGTTAAATTTTGAATTTATCTGTATTTGTGTGTGTGTGTGTGTGTGTGTGTGTGTGTGTGTGTGTGTGTTAAAGCCTTGTTGAATGTGGCATTAAAAACTTTAAAGAAGGTTATCAAAAAAAAATTGTTGGGGATCTTAACACCCCATCATCTCCTTTAGACAGATCTTCTAGACAAAGAATAAGCAAAGAGATACTAAATGATACCATAAAGCAAATAGGCTTGACAGACATCTATAGAACTTTTTACCCTAAAACCACAAAATATACATTTTTTCTCAGCCCTGCATGGAACCTTGTCAAAGACTGATCATATGATTGGGCACAAATCAAGCCTTTACAGATTCAAAGACAGAAAAACTATGTCCAGCATCTCCTCTGACCATGATGGAATTAAGCTTGATATTAATTTCAGGAAAAGTCCTTGAAAATAACAAACTCATGGAAACTACAACCTACTTCTTGAGAAGTCATTCAGACTTGCCAACTACTGAAGAAATTAAGACTAAAATCAAAAAATGTATGAAAACAAATGATAATGAGTACACAAGTTTTCATAACCTAAGGGGCACCAGAAAAGCAGTCATAAGAAAGAAATTCATAGCAATTATGGCACATAAGAAAAAGATGGATGAGCGCGTGTGCGTGTGTCCCCAAAATCCCAAGGAGAATGGAGGAGAAGGGATTGAGGCATGGCCATCCCTCTTGGGAGGTGATTTCTCACTTTCTGTCTCTCTGTCTCTCAGCGAAAACACATACCCTATAGCAAAGAAAAGAAAGAAAGAAAAAGATGTAAAGATGATAAATAGACAACCTAACATCATGCCTCAGGGAACTGTAAAAACAACAATAAAAACATCCAAAAAAAATGCCAGGAGAAAAGAAATGATAAATATGCAAGCAGAAGTAAATGAAATAGAAAATAAACTATACAGAAAATAAATGAAAGCAAAAGCTGTTTCTTTGAAAAGATTAACAAGATTGACATACCAATAACTAGACTGATTAAGAAGAAGAAATAAAGGAACCAGATTAATCAAATTTGCAATGAAATAGGCAATATTACAACAGACATAATAAAAATATAAAACATTATTAGAGGATACTATGAACAACTATATGCCAACAAACAAGAGAACCTGGATAAATTTCTGGACACATACAATTTACCAAAATTGAAATAGGAGGATGTAGGAAGCCTGAATAGTCCCATAACAAGCAATGAGATTGAATCAGTATTAAATAACTTCCCAACAAAGAAAAGACCAGGTCCTGATGGATTCACTTTTGAATTCTACAAAACTCATAAAGAAGAGTTAATCCTCATTCTACTCAAACTGTTTCTAAAAATCCAAAAATAAAGAACCATCCTAAACTCATTTTATAAAGCCTCCATCATCCTCATCCCCCAAAAGGATAAAGACATTACAAAAAAGTGAAACTACACATCAATATCTCTGATGAATATAGATGCAAAAATTCTCAAGAAGATACTTGCAAATCATATCCAACAACATACAAAAAAGATTATTCATCACAGTAAGGTAGGCTTTATTCCAGGAATGCAAGGGTGGTTCAACAAATGCAAAAGTATTAGCATAATACATCATATTAGAAAGAATTATAAAAACCATAAGATCATTTCAATTAATGCAGAAAAAGCATTCAGTAAAATGCATCTCTTCATGATTAAGACTCTTAGCAAAATCAGCATAGAAGAATCATTTCTCAACACAGTAAAAGCCATATATGAAAAACCTATAGCTACCATTATATTGAATGGGAAAAGCTGAAAGTTTTTCCACTTAAAACTGGTTCTAGACAAGGCTGCCCACTTTCTCCACTCCTTTGCAATATAGTGTTGGAAGTCTTAGCCAAGGCAATCAGAAAACAGAATAATATAAAAGGCATTCAAATAGGTAAAGAAGAATTGGAAATATCTTTATTTGCAGGTGACAAGATGATATTCCTGAGTAGGAGACCCAAAGGTATCTGTGGAAAAAACTTCTTGAAGTAATAATTGAATACAGTAAAGTGACAGGATACAAAATCAACATCCAAAAATCGATAGCATTTTTATATATGAACAAGCTGACCAAGGTAGACCTAAAAAGATAAAAATCCCACAAAATGTATAAGATACCTAGGGATAAACCTAACCAAGGAAGTCAAAGCCCTTCACAATGAAAACTATACAAATCTTAAGAAAGACATTGAAAATGACACAAAAGAGTGGAAGGACATCCCATGTTCCTGGATTAGAAAAATTAATATAATCAAAATGGCAATTATACCCAAATTAATCTACATATTTAATGCAATGCCACTCAAATTACAGAAACATTCTTCACAGATCTAGAAAAGACAATCATAGAATTTGTCTGGAATCATAAAAAATTGCCAAAGCAATCTTGTGCAAGTAGAATGAAGTGGGTGGCATCTCACTCCCTGATCCCAAAATATATTATAAAACTCTGATAATCAAAACAGCATGGCATTGACACAAAAACGGACAGGTAGACCATGGGGCAAAATAGAGACTCCAGAAATAAACCGCAAAGCACATAGCCAACTGATTTTGGACAAAGGATATCATCGATTCAGTGGGAAAAGGAAAATCTCTTTAGCAAATGATGCTGGAAAAACTGGGTATCCACCAGCAGAAAGAAGAAACTGGACCCCCATCTTTCACCATTAACAAAAATCAACTCAAAATGGATCAAAGACCTAAGACCTCAAACTATTAAACTACTGGTGGAAAACACTGTGAAAACTCTGGGAGACACTGAGGCAGGCAAAGACTTTAAATAAGACTCCCAAAGCACAGGCAATAATACCAAAATAGACAAGTGGATTACTAAGATTAAGAAGTTTCTGCACAGCAAAAGACACAGGAATTAGTGTGAATAGGCAACTATGGGAGAATATTTTTGTAAACTATTCCTCAGATAAAGGATTGATAACCAGAATACAGAGAGAACTCAAGCAGCTTACTCAAAAAAAAAAAAAAAAAAAAAAAAAAAATAACCCAAAATGAGCTGAACAAAAAAGACTTTCTAAGGAAGACATATGAAAAGCCAAAAAGCATACAAAACAAAACAAAACAAAACAAAACAAAAAACTGCTCAACATCCCTCATCATTCATCATAAGGAAGATGCAGATTAAAACTACAGTGAGATACCGCCTAACCTCTGTCAGAATGGCAAAATACAAAAAGTGATAAGTGTTGGCAAGGTTGTGGTGGAAGAGGAGCTCTCCTACACTGTTGGTGGGAATGTAAATTGGTCCAGCTGCTGTGGAAAACAATATGGAGGTTCCTCAAAGACCTACAAATAGAATTACCATATGATCCAGCAATTCCACTCCTAGGTATCTACACAAACACAGGAGAATGCTCAGTCAGAAAAGTGATTGCACATCTATGTTTATTGTGGCATTATTCACGATTGCTAAGACATGGAACCAACCCAAATGTCCATAAACAGATGAATGGATTGAAAAAGTGTGGCATATATACTTCATGGAATATTATTCAGTCATTAAAAACAAAAGATCCTGGCATTTGATAGAATGTGGATGAATATGCAAGATTTGTTGCTGAGTGAAGCAAGTCAGGCTATGAAAGAGAGACATCGTATGTCTCCACTTAACATGTACTGACTGCACTCTATGGTAGAGACTGAAAGACTGGAGGGCATAAAAGCATTGCAAATAGCTATGGACACTGGAGACAGTGCAGAAGGAGGCTGGGAGAGGAGAAGAGTGTAGGAAAGGAAATTAGGGAGAAAAATAGAGAAGTAAGACATTTGTGGGACACAGAAATGCTATTACCTGTTGGTGATAATGTATATAGTAGTCTCAACTGGACTGATCTGTGGTGTATTTTAGATTGGGTAAATTCTAAGCTAAATGATGTATAGCAATTTAATGTATAAAAAATAAATTTAAAAAAGAGAATAAAAAAGAAGTAAACTGTAATAACTGCTACATATGATTTTATACCAGATTGATGGACTATAAAGTAATTGCCCAATGAATTACCCAAGAAGTTTTAGATTACAGTCAAGATTCATCAGGCTAGAAAGTGATTAAAATTTCAAAAAAGATAACTGTCTCCAGCAAGCCTTCTAGAAAATTTCATGAGAGTCTACCCAGCACATTTCAAACTGGTGATGTTTACCCAGAAAGAAATGAGAGGAAAATTGTCCCCATCAATAATTGAAAAAACCATGCCCTCCAACTTTATTCTCAATGTGAAAGATGGAATAACAGCATACAAAACTCCATCAGTGTGGGAAAGTCAAATCAGTGATTCGTCATTCCAAAAGAAGAAATGAGGCCATTCTATTATAAAATCATGGGTGGCAGTTAGTGTGGTCTACTCCTGGCATGATCCTCAAGCTGCTGGATGTGGTACTCAAACTGCACAGTCGGCCACGTGGGATCCAGTTGCCTTAACCTCCTTACCACCTGCTGGCCACTATAAACATTCCTATCCATGTTGTTAACAGATAAACATGGGCATGTTCCAATATAGTTTGAGACCACAAGCAGCTGGATTCCAACAAGGAGATAAAAGGGGATTATCTTTTATAAAGTGTTCTCCAAAGAAAGATGGAGAAATGTATTTTATTGGTTATAGTGGAAAGTCCTTAGTTAAAGATTAGTTTGATGGTTTCTGACAAGTCAAGCTTACGTTTTTTCCTACTGTTTGCATTATGTTGGACTTTGTCTTATCTTTTTTTTTTTTTTTTTTTTTTTTTTTTTTTTTTTTTACCTTTTTCTTTGGGGGTGGGAGAGGTTTTCGCTATAGGGCGCGTGCGCTCGCCAGACAGACAGAGAGAGACATAGAGACAGAAAGCGAGAAATCACCCTCCAGGGGGGCTGGCCACACCGCAATCCCTTCTCCTCCATTCTCCTCTCCGAATTTTGGGCATGCACGCACACACGGCTGGCGTGAGTTTTAAGACACCGGGTCCAGGACACGAACCGCAGTCGACTACGTGGGAGTCCAGTGACATAGTCATTACGCTAACTGCTGGTTCCCAGGGCTTTGATTTGCTTATGTTCAAACGCAAGATGTTGGCGCTATCTCAGCCTAACAGCCTTTCAATTATTTTAAGTTTATTTATTTACTTCTTCTGAGGGAGAGAGACACTCCCAGCAGAGCTGTCACACTGAGATCTCCTCTTCGCCTCAGCCAGCTAGGACCACAAGTGTCAAGGTGTGTCACAAGACACAAACCTAGGACCTTTTCCATGTGAGTCCAGTTGTGCTCACACTGCACCACCTCCTGGCCCCGAATAGCTGTTTTTCAACTACGTGTTTTTGACACACGTGTATTTGCATTCTAAGACAAAAATACATGGATCGTAGATTTCATGTAATTTTAGCTTTCATAGGAATCACCACCAATTTTTACTCCCAGAAACAATATGTGGAAATACAACAAATGAGTTCTGAATAAATTAATACATGAATAAAAATATGAAGTTCCCTCACTAAGCTTGACTCCTAAGTGGAGCACTTAAATACCCTCTCTTGCTACTGTGGACAGGGGGAAAGAAACAAAGTCCTCTATGTCTTCCTTTTTAAATTTTTTCTTCTTCCATCTGTTAATGAGTGACTTAAACTAGGGCTAAATGGAAGCATATGTAAATGTTACCTATGAGAAAATTCCGAAGTCATTAAAATAAAGCTATATTGTGGATGTTTCCTTTCCTGTCTTGATATCATAACTGCTGAGTACCATTCTGGGAACAACTAACTTTGTTGGAATATCGGATTGTGAATAATTCTGAGTATATTTAATTTTTCAGACGTGTGTGAATAATACATATGTTCCTTTGTGGGATTACATACACTCTCCTCCTGCTGTAAACATATCCTAATCAAAAATAATTGTGAATTTACACGATGGAGACCAATTAAAGCACTGTTATGGTCTGCTATGTGAGTCCACCAGTGTGCGTGTCCCTCTGTGATGGGACTCTGTTTTAATCTAGGCAACTGCACTATTGTATCTGCTCTGGGCACCATGGAGGTCTCAGTGTGTGAGAAAAATTGAGTCAAAAAGCCCCAAAACCCAGTGTTGCTTGGAGGTGAGCTAATTTACTCAGGAATCAGCACTGTTCTCTGAGAATTACTGATTAACTGCCTTTCCCTCCCCAGTGTCTATGTAATTGGCTGGAGGGCAGCTTACATTTTAGCATAAAATCTACAGAGGATGGACCTTGTCCCTTAAGTGCATTTTCACTTATTCAGAAGGGCTTCTCTTAGATGTGTATCTGAGAAACCACTGAGTGGCGTCCTGAGCTGGTCCTGAGCTGGCACTTAGCCAATAGTCGTCCTTCCTTCTTCCCTATGAACAACTATGAGGGGATCCTGGGTAAGCCTTGCCTCAGAGCTCAGACCCACAACCTAGCCTAAGAACCTAGTAAAAGTGGGACCGGCAAAACCTCAGTGGCTTAGTATCATAGACTAGAGAAAATCGAGTGACCACAGGCAAAGATTTTAACTCTTTGGGCTTGCTGTCATGCCTCGAATGTCTGTAAAATATAGACCCTCAAAGGGGTGGGAGAGTGGTAGGCTTTTGCCTGTTGACATCAGGATGGTAAAATTGTCTATTTATGATTTGTGTTCTCTAGTACACATAATTTTTGTAAGTGGTGAGACTGAATTAAGCAGACCACAGTATTGTCTTTAAGTGGGATCTTTGTGGATTTATAGCATTTTGTTCAACTTACACTATTGGGTTGTTGTAAAAGTCATGACATATTTTTTCTGTGCAAAAATGCATCATGACTACTGACAACCCAATAAAAAGGCATGGCAGAAGTGACAAATACAGCCCTTCTATTTCCATCGAAATTTGAATTGCATATTGTATTGACATAAAATAAGTAGCCATGATCTCTATTCAGTCTGCCCCATCTCTTCTGAGAAGTAAGGCTTTTCTGTTCCAAAGAAGGATCAGTAAAGATGCTTTCAAGACCCACTGTCAGGGACCAGCAGTTAGAGTAATGGCTATGTCGCTGGACTCCCATGTAGTCGACCATGGTTCGAGTCCTGGACCCGGTGGCTTAAAACTCACGCCGGGCACGTGTGCGTGCATGCCCAAGATCCCGAGAGGAGAATGGAGGAGAAGGGATTGTGGTGTGGCCATCCCCCCTGGGGGGTGATTTCTCACTTTCTGTCTCTCTGTCTCTCTCTGTCTGTCTGGCGAGCGCACGCGGCCTAAAGCAAAAATCTCTCCAAAGAAAGAAAAAGGAAAAAAAAAAGACCCGCTGTCATGGTCTCTTGGACTAAGACGTCCATATAAAGGGGGGACATCAAGATGATCTTTTAGTCCCTTGGAAAAGTACTCTGATATGGATAGATTTAAAAAAGCTATTTTTCTTTTTTGGATACAAAGTTGGTATCAATAATGTATTGGTGAGGAAAAACATCGTGGCTTATCTCTCAAATTCAGAAATGGGGCTTGAGGGCCGAAAAATTAAACTAACAAAAGACACATTAACAGGAAAAAAGACAAATACTTTTTTCTTTCTCCCTCTTTGAAAAAAAAAATTTTTTTTTTTTTGGAGAGGGTTTTGCTATAGGGCGCATGTGCTCACCAGACAGACAGAGAGGGACAGAGAGACAGAAAGCAAGAAATCACCCCCTAGGGGGGATGGCCACGCCAGAGTCCCTTCTCCTCTCGGGATCTTGGGCACGCACGCACATGCACCTGGCGTGAGTTTTTTAAGCCACTGGGTCCGGGATGTGAACCGCGGTCGACCACAGGGAAGTCCAGCGACATAGCCATTATGTTAACTGCTGGTCCTGAAAAAAAATTTTTTTGACAGAGGGGTTGTGTGCTTGCTTGCCAGACACACACACACACACACACACACACACACACACACAGAGAGAGAGAGAGAGAGAGAGAAAGAGAGAGAACAAGATGGAAAATGAGAACATACCACCCTCCTATGGAGTGGGGGGAATGGCCATGGTGTAATCTCTTCCTCTCCATCTCGCCTTCCTTTTGGGATTTTGTGCATGCATGCATATGTGCCTGGCATGCTTTTCGAGCCACCAGGTCAGGGCTTGAGCTTTACAGTCAGATATGTGCAATCCAGCCACCTTAACTACCATGCCATTACCTGGCCTAACAGACTGTTTTTTATGAATATTTTATGTACACATGAGTTCACAGAAAAAAAATTAAAAGTCAAAGAAGTGGTCAGACTCAGAAGATATACTCCCTACTTGACAAGAGATAAAGAGATAGAGGGAGTTTGAGTTTTTGAGGGACAATAAATCATGGGGAAATATATGGAGATACTAACAGAAGATAATGATTACTTTAGTTAGGTCTCCATGCAAACTCTTGCTGTTGAAACACTCCCCCCTTTACACTTTTTGATAGAGGATGCAAAAACTCACTGAAATCAGAGCGAGAGAGAGAGAGAGAGAGAGAGGGAGGGAGGGAGAGAGAGAGAGGAAGCATTCTCAATAGGAAATGGTCACACCTCAATCCCTTCTCCTCCATTTCTTCCTCCTTTTGGGATTTTGGGCACGCACTCACATGCACCCCATGTGCTTCTCAAGCTTCCTGGTCCAGAACCCCAACCTCACAGTCAGCCATGTGGGATCCAGCTGCCTCAACCACTATGGATTGTCCTGACACCCTTTTTTTGATGACAGGTCTTTTCCTGGTAAAGAGTAGGAGGAGCACAATTCTCAGAGGGAAATTTAAGCCTTGGTTTTAGGGGAAAAAAAGGAAACATAGAAAAAAATCATCCATTATCTGTTGATTCTCAGTGGTCTTCAGTTTAAAATAGTCCTCACAACAAAGTGGTATATTTGAGGGCTACATATTCTGATCCCTGGCAAAGGAAGTTCATGGTGTTATATCTGAAACTATAGTGACTGGTTTCCTGGTCAGTTGTTGGAATACCTTGCCTTGTATCTTCTCTAGTGGCAGCAAAATAGGAAAACAGGTAACTTAGAACACTGAGAAGCTTCCATTTTCAGACCATGGCCAGCAAAGGCAGCAGGAAGAAGCAGTGACAGACACAGGTAAGAGGAGAGCAGGCGCGGACTGGTGCAAAGAGGTATTAGAGCCTGGGTCACCAGGAGCACCAGAACCTGGAGAGGGTTTGAACAGTGGTCAAAAGATGCCCTGCAGGACTAGGCCTTCAAAAATTCCCATACACAGAGGACAGGGGCAGTTGGGAGGTTTCTTTCATGAAGACATTTTCTTAGTACAAGAAGGGGAATTTGATGATATTGATACCTCAAGAAAGCTGGGTAAGATTTAAGCCAGGTAGAGTATGAAACAGAATCCACCTTAGATTTCCACCAGCAGTGATATAACATGACATATAATAGTTTCCATCTCTGGGTATTCAGAAAGTGAAAGTGATTTTCCTCTTAACTGGGGCAATGATGTGAAGGAAAGCTCTCGAGCACTCCATGTAGCATGACCAAATGGCAGACACCATCCTTGTCAAGTTGCTCCTGATGAGTGGGAAACAATGGTGAGGATGTGTAGCCAATTCTCAAAGAGTAAAGTGAGATGACAGACTTAGAGAATGGTCATGATTATTATTGGTTATCAGGGATTGTTGTGTGCTTCTATAATTTCTTTTCTTACAGGGCATGTGTGCTTGCCAGAGAGAGGGAGAGGAGAAAAGTGAGAAATCACCCCCAAGGGAAAATGGCTATGTTGTATTCCCTTCTCTTCCATTCTTCCCTTGGGATTTTGGGCATGCACACACATGCACCTGGCTTGTTTTCTAAGCTGCCAGGTCTGGGACTAGAACCACGCAGTCATCCATGTGGGATCCAACTGCCTCAACTACCTAGCCTCCAACTGGTGGAATGGATCTTTATGTGCTTTTTTCCCCTTCTCACTTCCCTAAGATCAAAGGTAACAGTCAAAGTGATCAGACTTTTTGGGTAAAACAGAGGATGTGTATTGGAGTTCGAATTCGTAGCTTGGGTTGAAGAGTGTTCTAGCTGTGTCATTTATTCGCTACATGACCTTGGGCAACTCATTCAACTGCTTTGACTTTCAGAAGAAATAATATCTATCTCAGAAGCCTATTGAAAAGAAATAGTTTGTGTGAAGTTGCTGTATGCAAAAGTAAAAAATGCCTACAAATAAAAATAAGATGTTATATGAACAATTTGAACTAAAAAAAAAAAAAAACAATGATTACCACTTCATCCCTTTAAGATGGCTATAATAAAAAACCCACATAAGTGTTGGTGAGGATGTACAGAAATTGAAATACTTATACACTCCTGGAGGGAATGTTAATGTGATAGCTGCTTTGGAAAACAGCCTGACAGCTTCTGAAAAGGTTATACATAGATTTACCACATAGCCTAGCAGTTCTACTCCTAGGTTTATGCCTGAGAGAAATAAATATATACGTTCACACAAAAGCCTGTTCACAAATGTTTGTGACAGCATTATTCTTAAGAGCCAAAAGCTGGAAACAAACCCAATGTCCATCAACTGTTGAGTGGATAAACCAAATGTAATATATCTGTACAATGGGATATTGTTTGGGGATAAAAAAGAATGAGCAGTGATACATGCGACTACATAAAAAAACAAAACAAAAAAAACCCTCGAAAGCATTAGACTAAGTCAAAGAAGCCAGTCACAAAAGATCACATATTGTATGATTCTATTTGTATGAAATGTCTAGAATTGGAGACCCTATAGAGACAGAAACTAGGTTAGTGGTTGGCTAGGGCTGGGAGTCGGGTGGGGAGAAATGAAGAGTGACTGCTAGTGGCTATGGGATTTATGTGGGTAATAAAAACATTCTAAAATTGATCGTGATGATGACTGCAAATTTCTGGGAATTCACTACAAACCATTTCATTATACACTTAAAAAAATACCCTATGAATTCTAACCCTCTCGGAGGGCAAAACCATTGCCACATGAAATTATTATTACAACAATTAGGAGAAATCATACTTCATTATGTAATTCTTAATTATTAAGAAATTATTAAGAAATAATTAATAATGGTATTCACCTATTGATAAGTTTTAAATGTCTATAGTCATATAGACATGAGATCTGTAGGACTGAGACAGATTATTATTTCTATCTTCCTGTAATATCTCCTGCTTGTCGCAATTCTTTCATGTCATTCTTGGGATGACATGAGGAGAGTGAATGTCATCCTATGTGTACTGGAGTCTGTAAAAGTCTGGGAAGTCTTCAGAAAGTTCATGGAAAATGTGTATTATAAAAGTACTATGCAGAGACATCAGTGTTTTTTGTACCAAAATAAAGTCTTACTTTAATTCCATTTATCTGTGAACTTTTTAAAGTTCGTACTATAGTGAAGAGCCTCCCAAAATACGAATCTGGATGCTTGTATAAAATTTTTTCTCCTGAGAATTGGAAGCAATCTTAATCTTCCTAATGCAAGCAAATTCTCCTTGGGAAGAAAAGAAGGCTCCCAGGTAGCTACACTTTGAAATATAAATAAATGTCTCCAGGGAAAAGTGGAGACAACCATCTCTGAATTTACAACCTCTGGGATGTCTCCAAGGCTCTTGGCCTCATCCTGTACTTGAAATGTAAACACACACCTGCTGGGAGGTAAATCTCTTACTATCTATTCAGTCATCATTTCACTTCCAAGGCCTGTCTTTCAACCAGGTTCCAGTAAAATTTGCCCAGAAATCCAGCCATGCAGAAACTTAAGGCTATTCACTTCTTGACATACATCTGAAACCCAGCTTCTGACTAAAGTAGTTGTTTAAAAGGAATAGTCACAGCGTATTCTTTCCTTTTAATCACAAATGTCATTTCAAAAAACATTTGTCTATTTTAGTCAGAGAGTCCCCAAATATCTCCATATTACATTTTATAGTAAATTTGTCAATTTTCATATCCCTCTTGGGCTATTCATCTATAACCCCTATACCTTTCACTCTCCATAGCACTGAGCTGTGGGGAAGAGCTATAGAAGAGGGGTCGTGTATTTAGTATTTGGTGCTCCTGAAAATAGGCCTTAGGCTATTAGAGTAAGACCTCAACTTCAAAATAATGAAAAATTACAATTGCCTTTTGTGATACATTTTAGTTTCCAGGCATATCTACAATATTATTTCCAATCCCACATCAAGAGGCAAAGTCTATGTCCCTTCCCCTTGAATCTGGGTGTGTGTGTGTGTGTGTCTTGACTGATAAAATATGGTGGAAGTGATGCTATGAGGCTTATAAGGCCAAATATTGTTATATAAATGGGAAGATGCTTTTGCCAAGCTCTTTTGCACTTAGGACATGAACCTTTGGAGCCCTGGATTATCCAGAAAAAGTCCAGCTACTCTGGGGACCAGCAGGTGGCATGATAGTTAAGGTGCTGGACACTCCCACATGGCTAACCACAGTTCAAGTCCTGGACCTGGTGGGTTGCTTTCTCACTTTCTCTGTCCCTCTCTGATCAAATTAAAATAAGTGAATGAATAAGTAAAGTTAAATAACTAATTCTAAAAAAGAAAACTTAAAAAAAAGAAAAGCCCAGCTACTCTGATATTGCTGGGCTAAAGAGACCATGTGGAGAGACTGCTTGGAGACAAGATAAAATAATAAAATAAGATAAATTAAGCTTAGGGTCCCTTGGAAGTTCCACATAATAGCCGTTAGAGTCTTCCCAGCCCACATACCAGACATGTGGAGAGTAAGCCCTCAGAAAACCCAGCAATAGCCATTATCTGACAGCAGCTAGTGAGATACCCTGGGCGAAAACCACTTAACTGAGCTCAGTCAGCTTCCCAAGCTTGTCTAGTTAATAATAAAATGATCGTTGTTGTTTTATAGCACTAAGTTTGGGGACAGTTTGTTATAGACCAATAGATAGCCTGATTACTCTTCGATTGTTAAACTAGCAGAAACACTTCACGAAGGACCAACAGAGGGCATAATGGTTATGTTGCTGGACTCCCATGTAGTCAATTGTGGTTTGAGTCCTGGACCTGGTGGGTTAAAAATCACACTGGGCACATGTGCATGTGTGCCCGAAGTCCTGAGAGGAGAACGGAAGAGAAGGGATTGTGGCGTGGCCAACTCTCTGAGGGGTTAATTTCTCTCTTTCTGTCTCTCTGGCAAGCATATGAGCCTTATAGCAAAAATCTCTCTTAAAAAACAAAAACAAAAACAAAACTTTATGAGACTGGTACTGTCCCTGAGAAGTAAAAAGTGAGTTTTCTTTTTTTAGGGTTCTAAATATAATATTTTCCAGGTAAAAATAGAACATACCCTAGAGTTCTGCATAATTTACACTACAAAATGAGTGTGTTCTCTTTACCTCATGACTTCCCTCCTGACTAATCAGTGCTGTCTGCACACTGAGCCTATGTGACCTAGTGACCGCATTGTGACAGCCTTCACTCTAACCTTTGCGAGACACAGTCATAAATAGCATGTTGTTAAAGCTTGAAGACCAGTGTCCCCAAATTGTTTTGTCTTGAATTCTTTACCCAGAACAAACCTGATGATAATATCTTGCTCCAGAACCCCCTTGAGACTGCCTGGCACCAAGAACACATCCAACCTATGGAAGATGACATTATAGAAACTTTCCTAGAAAGCACCTGGATTCCTGGAAAGACCCTCATGTGGTTATATTCCTGACCTGTGATTTAAAGCCCTGCTTGCCTCTTAATTGTGGAGATGCTAATGTAAACATCTTGGAATTCTCCTGGTTGATATCTTCTGCAATAAGAAAACTCTTAGTTGGTATCTTCTGCAATACAGCCATCCTCTATGCATAGCTGTTGTCTCAGAAATTGGCTTACTGTAGGATGAGTGGTCAGGACTAGTCCAGACATTTGTCTGGTAATGAAAGAATGAGATTAACTATCTGCAGAAGCAACTCTGGTTAAGTGTGAGGTGGAGGTGATTGGGACTACCGAACTCAGTGAAGACAAAATCTCTGGGAGGGAAGATCAGATGTGACTGTAGTCCAGAAAGCCAATACCATTGATGGTAAAGTACCAGACCTGAAGAAAGACTGAAGCACATGGAGCAGAGTCGATTGAGTTGCCATCAAGATTTTGTCAGTTTTTGTCCCAGTATTGTTCAATAAACAAAGATAGATCTGGTGAATTCTCAGCAGG
>NW_006208752.1:1257683-1264339 GCF_000334495.1 Tupaia belangeri chinensis
CAGCAGGAACAACTAACTTACAAGGCTCTAACTCTGCCCTGGATTATATGTCCTGTAGGACAAATTCCTCTTGCCTGCTCAGAGCTTCTGCCCATCCAGGTTCCCCCTTCGAATCTGCCCACAAAGAGAAATGTGATGACCAGCCCAGCACACACGGTGCTGAGCCAACTGGCATTCTGGTGAGTGATCTGTTGTGTGTTGGGTTTGTACACCTGTGCCTTCTGAGAGTAATGTAAATCTGTCCTATAACTTGTTGTCTGGGGGTGCACTGATACAAAGTGAGTTCCTGGGTCTGCAAAGATGATGAGTGAAAGGACTCTCATAACACCTGTGAGGCTTTACCGCTCCAGCCTCACTGAACTTGGCAATAGACGTAATCCTTAAGGTATCTAACTCACATCAGAGCAATAGAATGGTCTTACCATTTTAAAACATTGGTTTCTTCTATGAACCACAATGAAAGAAAAGAGAGAGAGAGAGAGAGACAGTCACCCCCAATAGAACCTCCAGCCTCTGCAGTCCCATATCATGGGCATGCGTGTGCTTGGCATGTTCAGGGAGGTCTTCAGTTGTGGACCTGGAACCTTCTCATGTGAGTCAACCTCACAGAGCATTGCATTACCCCTGCACCATTACCCATCCCTTTAGAATTGCGATTTGTCATGATAATTGCTATTTAGCAACATTCCACCTAGGACCTTTTTACCTTAGTGCATTAATATACTGACTGTATAAAATAAAAAAAATTCTGGGCTCTTAAATGGACTAAATTCTTACCTACATTCTATAATAAATGATTGTCCTTAAGCTTTTAGTTTTTCCATTTTTTCCTCAACTTAGTCAATAGCACTAGCAACAACAATAATTAATCTTAAGTACTACCTTAGCGCAAAGCATATTACTTAAGGGTTAAATTTTTTTGTTTGTTTTTAATTTACTAGAGGATTCATGTACTCTCCAGAGAGAGGCAGAGAGAGGGAAAAGTAAGAAAGCACTCCCCAGGAGGTATGGCCATGCTGCAATCCCTTCTCTTTCATTTTCCCTTTGGAATTTTGGGCACACACACACACACACATACATGCCTCATGAGTTTTTCAAGCTGCCAGGTCCAAGACTCACACTGTGCAGTTGGCTATGTAGGATCCAGTGGCTTTAACCTCCATGCCACTGGCTGTCTGTAAAGTATTTTAAATCAATATTTAATGTCATCATTTATAATCTTTAAAAAGTTAAGTTACTGAGATACAATTTATATATAAAGATTCCACCCTTTAAGTGTGCAGTTCTATGAGTTTTGCCAAATGTATACAAGCATGTAACCAGTACCTAATTAAAATATAGAATATTTTCATAACTCAACAAAGCTTACTTGTGTTCCTCTCATAGCTAAATATGCAATTTTCATCCATAGACTGACAACCACTGACTCTTTTTTGGTGTTTAAAGTTTTACTTTTTTTTAGAATAGTGTGTAAGTGCAATCATATGGTATACAACCTTTTTTATTTATTTGTTTTTTTGAGAGGTTTTTGCTATAGGGAACATGTGCTCGCCAGAAAGACAGAGAGATAGAAAGCGAGAAATCACCCCTCAGGGGGAATGGCCATGCCGCAATCCATTCTCCTCCACTCTCCTCTCGGGATCCTGGTCATGCACACACATGTGCCTGGCATGAGTTTAAGCTACTGGATCCAGGACTTGAACTGCGGTTGACTACATAGAAGTCCAGTGACATAGCCATTACGCCAACTGCTGGTTCTGGTATACAACCTTTTAAGTGTGGCTTCTTTCACTGAGCATAATGATTTAGAAGATTATTCATGTTGCAGGTTTCAATAGTTTACTCCTTTTTGTTGCTGAATAATATTCCTAAGTGTAGATATATCACATTTTGTTTAGCCATTCAACAGCTGATGAAATTTTTAGTTATTTTAAGTTTTGAGCAATAATGAATGAAGCTGCTAAAAAATTACGTATACGTTTTTTGGTGGGAAATGTCTTTATTTCTCTTGGGTAAACTCCTTGCAGTGGCACTGCCAGGTTGTCTAACTGAGTTTTTAATACATTATGTTACTTAATTCTCATGGGAAGTCATTTATGAAAAGTATTATTGTTAGTTCTCTTTTAGAGGTAAGAGCTAAGACTTACAGAAGTTATGTAATTGCCTAAAATTACATGGCCAGTGGGGATAAACCCAAGCTGTTCTACTGTAGGCACTGAAGCCTTAACTATTTCTTCTTTTGCAGCTGCTACCAACTCCTCTCTACTCAGTGGCTAAACACCTTGGAACTAATAGTAAGAGGTGTGACCTTATCATCCCCATGATCAAGTGTGGTAAAGACTTTGTTTCAGATGGAGAAATTAAAGGGGTAGCGTATAACATGAAAAGTCTTTATAGAATCAATCTGGGAAAACTGGAGGGGATCACAAAGAGACAAATATGTGAAGATGGCAATGAGAGTCAATTTAAAGCTCAATTCAAAGGCAAGTCCCAACCTTTAGCTTTTTATCTAGTTCAGCTAGTATAGGCTGGTGCCAAGCTCCAGCCCTGATTGAGAGCTCTGATCAATGTTTTCTTATAAGACTCCTCTGCTTACTAAATATCGTGTTAGCACCCAAGTGAGCATAAACAATATATCCCCTCAAATATACACATACATTTGAGATTTTCTAATGTTCCTTTGTCACAATAATAATCGTAATAACTTTAATATATGAATAATTAACATCTTTAACAGTTGCATTTTCTATGCAAATATATATTGCCTTGGATTTCAAAATGAGATTCATAATATGAGCAAAGAAGAAATTGTTGTGAAGATTAACCTCTAAAAATGTATTGTGGAGATTTTGGAGCTCTTCTGTAGAATTGGAAATAATGGAAAATTGACAGTGAAATATAAAAGTAGATCATGAATAGTTAATATCCAATTCTTCCATGATGAAAGGATTAAAATAACAATGATGTAGTCACCACCATGACAATTTAAGACAAATTTGTCATCCCCTGGTGCCTAGCACAAGGTCTTGCATTTATTATGAACTGAATAAACATTTCCTGGGTTGAATTTAATCTTTCCGAGATGGATGTTTATAGGAATAGTGAGATAATAGTGGCAACTACTCTGTATAAAGTCTATGGGTTTAGCATTAATAAAGGCAATACATTTTTGTCTTTCTAACAAAACCAAAAAGGAATACAAATGTTGTTATTAATATGGTAACCAGCTTCCCCAAAGAAGTTCATACTGAGAGGGGGCTGCTGACAGTTATGACCCTCTTGGCCTTGCCTAAGTCATTTGACCAGTAATGTATTCCTTTTTCGTAGAATTTAGGCTCTAAGGAAAACCTGCATAAAGTCCTTCTAAGGATTATACTCTGAAGGCCCTAGCAGAGCAAAAACAGATGCAAAATAACCCAGCATCTGGAATTTTTCACCTTGTGAGACAGAACTCGCCTCCCACTATGGAAGCCAAAGTGGATAGAGAGAAATTCTTCCCTTCTTCCCTTCCAGACAGGATTGGCCCAAAATATTGGCTCTGCCTTCACGATGTGCTGACCCTTGTTTGAATTGGACCACTGTGATGTGAAGAAGGAAGAGTTCTATCGAATCTACTCTGATTAAGTCTGGAGGCACAGACCACAGGACATCCAGCTTCCGGAAACGGCAGGGGCACGGCTCCAATGGCAGCTTCTGCTGACCCCTCAGCTGCCTGCATCAGTAGCAGTTGATGTGCCAGACTCCGTGCACATTGTTGGTAGCAGTGGTGTCTTCATGGGGCTGATTCTGTGGTGTGATGTTGAATGACGTTCTGGGGAGCTTACCCTTTCAGTCTGGAACTAAGAACTGCAACTGATGAAGTGACCATTTTTATAAAGTCGTTGGAAGTAGCCCAAACACAAATTATTCTTGAAATAAAGCCAATTAAACATACTGGTTTCTACAGAGGGAAACAGGGTAACTAGATGGTGGATTGGAGCTAGAATCAGTGAAAACAGAATTTGCTAATAGCTGTGATGCTGTGAACTATATATATTGGTCTTTGTCCTATTTCCTGGTGTATGCTTATAAAATCCTTGATCTCTAAAGTGATGTCTTTTTTATGTTAATAACCTGACAAGAGGCTTGAAGCCTCTAGGTAACTTTAGGACAGTAAGTGGTAGCCCAAGGCAGGATTGTTAGAGGGGTGGGTCTTTTAGCCCCACAACTTCCAGGAAGGGGAAAAAAGCTGAAGGTTAAGCTGATCACCAATGGCCAATGATTTAATCAATTACCCCTGTCTAACAAAATCTTCATAAAAATTGCACAGTAGTGCAAAAGGGTTGTTAGTCTCTGATTATAAAATAGGGGGTCCTCGGGCCAGCAGGTGGCATAGTGGTCCCACGTAGTCCACTATGACTGGAGCCCTGGACCCGGTGGCTTGAAAATCACGCTAGACATGTGTGCTTGTGTAAGGGTCCAGAGATCGGTCTAACTGATGGAGACACAGAAAAGACAGCGACAATGCAACTGCAAAAGAGGCTTTTATTTTTCCAGCTAGCTGGGGTCCAAGTTTCAGCCCGTTGCAGCGGGCCTTCACAAGGACCCCGAGCCTAAGGTAAAGGGATCTTTTATAGTTCAGGATGTTCTCTAGACTGTAACACACAAAGGAAGGGGGGGTATGAGACGCGAGGGTCCAGCTCTCACCACCTGCTTAGGTCTAGATAAGGGCTCTCAGCTAAGGATTTGGATGACCTTGCCTCGGAGGTGCTGGGCCCTCCCGTTTTCCACTTATCTGAGAGTTCCCAGACTCCTGGTTCCCGTCCTTGAGGCCCTAACAAAGTGGGCTCCGTCCCTGAAGACTCAACAGGGTAGTGATTAAGCTAACTTTCCCAGCATTCCCTAACATGGCGGTGATTATGCTAACTCGGCCTAACACTTGCATGCCCAAAATCCCAGGAAGAGAATGGAGGAGAAAAGATTGATACATGGCTATCTCCACTTGAGGGTGATTTCTCACTTTCTCTCTCACTGTCTCTCTATATCTCTTTCTGGTGAGCACACACATCCTATGGCAAAAACCTTTAAAAAGGATGGAGGGGCTATGCAGGTGGTGCTTATTGCAAGTATCTTGCACAGCTAGCCTTGACTGTGCTCTCCCATTAGATCTGTTGCATGGACCAATGGAAAAACAGTTTGACTCAATTTCAGGATTTTACTGTCCTGGGTAATATGAGTTATTTCCGATTCTTATTTTTTAAATATTTAATTGTATTTATTATTATTATTTTAAAATTTTTCTATAGGGCACATGTGCTCATCAGAGAGAAAAAGAGAGAGAGAGAAAGTGAGAAAGCAACATGCCAGGTCTGAGACTTGAACTGGTCTCAGCCCTGTGGGAGACCAGTGACCCAACCTCCACTCCATCTGCTTGCCCTTATTTCAGATCCTTAAAAGAAACTAGACTGAAATAAGCAACACATGGAAATGTAGTGGTTGCCTTCCCTGTATTTAGTTTCTCTTTCTCTTTCCTGAAAATGTCATACAGGTAGTTTGGAATTGATCTCACCGCAGCTCCAGTGATGTGCCCTAGTCATGGTGGTGGGGATAGTATTATGATCCAAACTGACAGGAAGGAAATGTCTGATGGGAAACATCTGGAGATGAAAAGTATGCCCTCTCTCATGGATGGTACAAAAGATGCTCTCTTCCTCCATTGGATGTCAATGAGTAATAACCCCAGTTAATCTGGTGGCCACGTTACCGTCATGAAGAGTGACAGCTTTAGGACTAGTCTGCCACTCCAGAAAGCCTGACAGAGACACAGAAAGTGGTCTCTGTGACTTATTCAGCTGCTGGACCAAGCTTTGCCCAAGTGTCTATTCAGGTTCTCTGGTAAGCAGACACAGAGATGGCCACCAGTGTTAAGGCTTTATCGGGGTCATGCCTGAAATAGGTAATGGCAGAGGAAGTGTAAGAGCAGGAAAGCCTTCAGAGTTTGATGCAGATCTGATGTCTCTGAAAACAAGGAGATGAAAGCAGGATTGGGTAGGGAGAGCCACAGATGGTGGTACAGATTTTACGACATCTTGGCCAACTTGTAGGGGAGCTCCAGAGTAAGATCACTTGTGGGAGGGATCTCTCCTTGGGCAGAAATGCCCAGGCACTAGTACACCTGCTGTGCTGCTTGGCCAGGGCTTCCCAGAAGGCTCAATGCTGTGGTTCTAGCTCAGCACTGTGAAGGGGCCTGAATACTCAGTGGCTGGTGGTTGTCAGTTATCCACACTCCTCAACGAGTGATCAGTTCTTTGTTCCTTTTCCTTTATAATTTAAGTTTTATGACAAAGTTTTTTTAAGCTTATTTTTTTCCCCCAAGAGCAAGAGAGACAGAGAGATACAGTGACAGAAAGATAGCACCTTGAACAGGGTTTTAATGTCTCGAGCTGCCCCCAGCTTGAGCCAGCCCTGATCGTGGTCACTCGCATGCCCAGCATACTCAGGGAGGTGTCTAGACACGAAGTGGGACTCATGCGGCTCAGCCTCACAGTGCTGTTTTACCACTGCGCCACTGTCTAGCCTGGACAGTTCTTTTCTGAAGGGAGATACAAATAGTATACCTTCTTTATCTCTGGACTTATAAATGAAAAGAATCAAAGAATCTTTTTATTATTCCTGCT
>NW_006208752.1:1264370-1273027 GCF_000334495.1 Tupaia belangeri chinensis
TATTATCAACACAATTTGACTTCAGTTTTCTGTTGCGACTAATCAGAATTGCAATAATATCTTTAGATTTAAAAAGTTTGTCAGTTTGGTTCAACACACATGGAACAAACAACATGTTTAATTATATTATTTCTTATCTTCTGAAACAAGCAAACAGAGCCTGGACAGTGGCACAGGAGTGAGACGATGCTCTGTAAGGCTGACCCACATGGGACGGTTTTGCGTTCGCATCTGGAGAACTCTTAGGCTGGGTGCATGTGTGCCCATGACCCAGGGTTGGCTGAAGCTGGGGATGGATTGCAGTATGGAGACCCTGTGGCTGTGCCTGTCTGTCTGTCTGTCTGTCTGTCTCTTTCTGTGCCTCTCTTACTCATGGAAGACAGAAATAAACTTCAAAAGAGAACAAATGAACAAACCTGGCATATACCACAAAACCAATGTGTAGTTGGTACATAGTAAACGGTAGCTATTATAATTTATCTCCATTAAAGTTATATTGCTATTCTGTGTTTACTAATGATAATTGAGATTTTAGTTCTGAAAGGGTACTTTGTTTGGACAGAAAATAATATTTATAGTTCCTTATGTGTGTGTTAATATTCAACTGATGGAAGATGTAAATTTTACATCCTAGCTTATAAAGCCTTTACTTTTAACTCATAAATCTTACTGCTATAATCTCAATGTAATAATTTTGTGTTAAACAATTTAACTTAGTTTATTATTAATTAATGCTCAATTAGCTTATAAGCTTGATGGATTAAATCCCTTAACTGTTAACAGTAATTTAAACTTTTTAGCTAGATTTTCTTAGACATTTCAGACTATCGTCACCAATTTGATAAACTGGTTCTCTCATATATTTCAGGCATCTAATAATCAAACTTACAAACCTCACATACAAGATATTTGCAATCTTTGTGAAACTCTTGTAAATTTAATAACTCCAACAAATTTAATAAACCAGGCTCTTTATTCATTTTGAATATCTTAAAACAGATAAAGCATGCATGAAGCAGTACAATAACTCTAAAAGTCTTACACAAAACAGATAACTGTTTTTTCGTTGTTTGTTTTTCTGTTTTTTTGAGAGGTTTTTGCTATAGGGCGTATGTACTCACCAGAAAGACAGAGACAGCGAGATAGTGAGAAATCACTCTCCAGAGGGGATGACCGCACCAGAATCCCTTCTCCTCCATTCTCCTCTAGAGATCTTGGGCACGCATGCACACGTGCCTGGTGTGAGTTTAAGCCACCATGTTCATGACTCGAACCGCGGTCGACTACATGAGAGTCCAGCGACATAGCCGTTACACCAACTGCTGGTCCTGAAAATGGATAACTGTTAAATTTGCACCTTCCTGGAAGTACACGTTGAGTGACCCAACTAGAGAAGCAGATTAGCACCAAGAGCCTGCTATGGTTACTTGGTTAGAGTCTTGGGACAGTGAGAAGGTCACTGACTCAAGTTAGGGTACAGAGGTGGCCTGGGAACAGTGCCTAGGTCTTGCTTTAAGATTGGTACTGCCTGAGTCACAGGATAACAACCTCCAAGGCCCTTCTTATAAGCTGATTTTAGCTGCTTCATCCTTGGCGGACTCTAAGCTCCCAGCTTTCAGCTGGGATAAAATGTGGTTTCACAACTCAGAGTATTATGTGTCCCTTGTGTGTCTTTCAAGTTTCATCCTTACTTAAATTTTCAACTTTGTATTATTTGATTTCCATAGACAGAATTCTGAATCCCTTATCTAAATTGCAACTTATGTCTTGGCTGCCTGATTTGACATGAATTCAACATACTTTTATATTTTACCTTTTCATTTGTCTCAGTTGTATTTCAACATAATTTATTGGGAAAGAAAACATCTCTGCTTTTTAGGAGTTATCTATTAGAGGTTGCCAAGACATGTGCAAAATCACCTATAATCAAAGGGAAAAAGGAAAATTACTAAGAAAGTGTTTCAAGCAAATTTCTATAAGATTGCTGTGTTATGTAAAATTCCAGGATGGTCTCTATGAGTTTGAATTCTGGTGATACTCCTGAAATTATGCTATTTTACAAGACAAAAGAAGATTTTACAGATGTAACTAAGTTTACTAGTCTGTTGACCTTAAAATAAGGAAATTATCTAAATGGGCCTACTCTAATCTCATGAGTTCTTTAAAAACAGGGATGTTGGGGCCAGCAGATGGCATAATGGTTATGTTGCTGGACTCCCACATAGTCAACCATGATTTGAACCCCAGACCAGGTGGCCTTAAACTCACTCCAGGTGTGTGTGTGTGTGTGTGTGTGTGTGTGTGTGTGTGGGTGCACATGCCCAAGAACCTGAGAGGAGAATAGAGGAGAAGGGATTGCAGTATGGTCATCACCCCCTTGGGGATGATTTCTCTTTTTCTATTTCTCTTTCTCTCTCAGTCTGTCTGGTAAGCAAACTCACCCTATAGCAAAAAACAAACAAACAAACAAACAAACAAAACCTACAGGAAAAACAAAAACAAAAACCAGAAAACAACCACCAAACAAACAAGGATATTAGGGCCAGCAGGTGGAGTAGTGGTTAAGGTGCTGGACTCTCAAATGGTCGACTGAGGTTTGAGTCCTGGACCCAATGGCTTGAAACTCATACCAAACCATGTGTGCATGCCCAAAATCTTGAGAGGAGAATGGAGGAGAAGGTTTGCTGCGTGGCCATCCCTCCAGTGGGGGTGGTTTTCCGCTTTCTCTCTATCTCTCTTTGTGCCTCTGGCAAGCATACATGCCTTACAGAAAAAAACCTCTCTAAAAACAAAACAAAACAATAAGGATATTTCTCTGACTGGTAGTAGAAGAGGGAGTCAAAGACTAAAACAGAAGAAAGAATAAATGTGAAAGAGATTTCTGTTGTCAGAATGGGGGGACTATCAGGGCAGGACCTAAAAGCAGTCCCTAAGGCTTTGTCTCACCAAAGAGAGGGAAATAACAGGCCTATGACTGCAAGGATTGAGTTCTACCAACCACACGAATGAGTTTAGAAGCAAGTCTTCCCCAGAGGCTCTAAATAAGAGCCCAGTTAAACTGATACCTTGATTCTGGCCTTGTGAGATTCCAAGCAGAGAACTCAGTTGAGTCTGCCCAGACTTCTGACTCCTATAGAACTATGAGCTAATAAATGGGTTCCTTTTAAAGTTGCCACACTGGTGGTAATTTGCTAAGCAGCAACAGAAAACAAATACAATCATATAAATAACATTTTTATTAAAGCCTACAGTGTCCATTTATTACACTTTTAACTAATATGTGTGTGTGTGTGTGTGTATACATAATTTATGCATGAAGGCATCTTTAAGGTAGAGGATCTCAAACTCGAAGATCTAGTGTTTTCTGGTGGAATTAGTTGACGAGACTGGAAGGTCGAATACTGGCTGAGTTAGGGAGGGTTTAGGAGTCTGGGTAAGAAGGGTTAATTGAACATTTCAAAAGGGGTACAGATTTTTCTTCTTTTGGCTTTGCAGAATGCCCATGTCATTTCCTTTTTTGGCATAAGATTAAAATGAAATGTCTTTAGGTTGGGCAACATGCTTTGCTATTATCAGTGAGATCCAATTTTAGTTTATGTGCTTTATCTAATTAGCAAATTACTTAGCAAGCCTCTGAAAGAAGGGAGTTTAGGGCAGGTCTATGCTGGTAGGAAAAGACCAGTAAAGAGAGAGCAAAGACCCAGGGGCGTTCTCTGGGAGACAGACACAGATGGGGTCTATAGTAAGAAGCTTTGGCATCTCACAGAGGCAGAGAGTACGATACCGAAGGGAAGTGTAAGTGCAGAAAACATGATAAAGGAGGATGAGGGTGTGTGATTACACTGTCGTTTGTCCAGGGCTTGCCTGCACCGAAAGAAACATGAGAAACCCTGCCTGCTTTTTATTTTTCCCATGAAAGCTCCATGGACAGAAAAATAAAAAGGAAGTCCTAAAATGACCACTTTTATGTTGTGTGTACTTTCTTTCCTGATCCTTTTTGGGAAGTAGTAATGACCTACAATGTCTTTAACTCATAGAGCACTCCAACTTTTTCAAAGCACAGCCTATACAAAGATCTTTCATTTCCTGACTGGTCATGAGGATGAAGTTTATAGTCTTTTTATTGCTACTATTTTGACATTTTTATATACTTTTCCCCACACAGCATAGACTGTGTTACCCCCTATAATTGCTTTTATATACTACTTGACTTAAAGATTGTTTCAAAGCTTCTTGCTCCTAAATCATTTTTATTTTTAGGTGTTAGAACTGGGGCTAGATGGTTTCTAAGAAGTACCAGAGTCTTCAAGTGAAGGGTATTATTTTTCACTCCTATCTTAAGTTTGTCTACCTAAAATGACACTAGTGGTTTTTTAAAAGAGTGAGATTAAAGACATGTGGGGTCTTTGCTTTATTTAAGCCCAATTGTTATTATATTTATGTATGTGTGTGGACATGTATATTAAGCCTTCTAATAGATAATATAATTTTGAGGTAATTCCTTGTGCTTTGTCAATTAGCTAATATATATATATATATATATTTTTTTTTTTTTAATTGGGATTTAGATCTGATAATATGTCTGAAGATCTCATCACTGGTATTTCTATGAATGATAATGTTGTAGAGTGCCACCAAACGAACGACCACCAAAGCCAGATTAAGTTTAAAGGGAGTCTTTATTAGCTAGCCAGCGACTACAGTCTGAGGCTTGGGGAGGGAGGAGGGCACCGAGAATCAGAACTGTAACCCTGACTTCTTTTTACCTATGTCATCCATGAAGGCCCTATCCATAATTTTAAAAATTAAAGGTCCCATCAATCTTTATTTTAGTATAGCTTTTAATTTTTTAAAAATAAAAACCCTAACTCAGAGTAACGCTTGTAAACTTAGACTTTTCCTCATAGGAATTTAAGTCCCTGTCAAGCGCCAGGCGGACAAGGAACTTGTTGGGACCTCAGTGTACACATATCATTTCTCAGGTCTACAGACAGCCCCTCCCCTCAAGGGCTGAAACTGTGAAAAGAAGAAAGCTATGTCAACAAAGGTAACCTGTGACTGTAAAGTGACTAAGTACAATGACGAAGAACATGGTCTCCTTATATGCACATGTTTATGTGAAAAACATTGTATAAAGAGTTGAAAAGTTAATACTAAATTTCCTTATCAAAAGATTCTCAGGGCTCAGCTGGGGTGGGCTCCTCTGGCTAATTGTGAGGCGAGGGCAGAAAGATCACAACATGGCTAGACTTGGTCAAAAATACTGTAGCCAGATCAAATGGTAGTTCTATTTGTAGATCTTTGAGGAACCTCCATATTGTTCTCCACAGTGGTTGATCCAGCAATCCCACTTCTGGGTATTTACCTGAAAGACAGGAGAATGCTCAGTCAGAAAAGTGCTTGCACATCAATGTTTATTGCAGCATTATTCACAATTGCCAAGACATGGAACCAACCTAAATGTCCACAAACTGATGAATGAATTGCAAAAGGGTGGTATATATACTCTATGGAATACTAGTCAGCCATAAAAAATAACAAGACCCTGGCATTTGACAGAAAGTGGTCAGATATGGAGGATCTATTGCTGAGTGAAGTAAGCCAGGCTACGAAAGAAAGATATTGTATGTATCCACTCAATATATGCTGACTATCCGCACTCTATGATAGAGAGCGAAAAATTGGAGGACATAAAAGCAGTGAAGGTACTTACCGAGAATAGGACAGTGTGGAATGGGGAGGTGAAGAGAAGAGGATAGAGAAAGATAGCAAGTGAACAATAGAGAGGCAGGACGTTAGTGAGAAACAGATATGGCTTATTAACTGTTGATGACATGTATAATATTCTCAACTGGATTGGTCTGAGAAGTATTTCATGATGGGCAAAGTATTTTTACAAGCAAAATGAGACTTTTGAAAAAGCAATGTAATACACTGTAAAGTTATATGTAATCCAATGTAATATAAAGAAGATTATGATGATAATAAAAAAAATTAAAAACAAATACCGTAGCCAGCAGGTAGCATGGAGATTAAGGCATTAGACTCCCACCTGGTTGACCACAATCTGAGTCCTGGACCTGGAGGCTTGAAAATCACACCGAGCACATATGCATGCATGCGTGCTCAAAGTCCTGAGAAGGGAATGGAGAAGAAAGGATTGCAGCATGGCCATCCCCAGGGGGGTTGATTTTTCACTTTCCCTCTCTCTCTCTCTAGGGAGTGCGTGTGCCCTATGGCAAAAATTAAAAAAGAAAAATCCAAAAAACATACCTCTGTCTCTCTCCCTCTCCCTGCTTTCTCTTTCTTCTTTCTCTTCCCTCTCTTCCTCTGGTAAAGGGGAAAATGAAAAGATTCTTAGACCAAAAACAGGTTTTGATTTATATATCACATAAAGTGATAATATGAATTGACAGAAAGGAACATGTAGGAAAACTATTCCAAAGGGAAAATTTGATGACTTATTAATTAGTCACGAAACACTGATTTTTAGGGTTTTTTTTAGAGAGATTTTTGCTATAGGGTGTGTGCTCTCCAGACAGAGACAAAGAGACAGAAACTGAGAAATCACCCCCCAGGGGTGATGGCCACTCTACAATCACTTCTCCTCCATTCTCCTCTTAGGATTTTGGGCACGCATGCACACACACCCAGTATGAGTTTAAGTCGTCAGGTTTGGGACTCAAACAGCAGCTGACTATGTGGGAGTCACCTATGTTACCATTACCCCTTTTGCTGATTCTGGAACTCTGATTATTTTAAAAAAATAATAATTTATTTAACTTTATTTATTTATTTATTTTAATTTGACCAGAGAGGGACAGAGAGAGAGAGAGAGAGAGAGAGAGGGAAAGTGAGAAAGCAAGCCTCCAGGTCTGGGATTTGAACTGCAGTCAGCTGTGTGGGAGTCCACCGTCCTCAACCACCACGCCGCCTGCCAGCCTCACATTGATTTTTTTTTAATCCAAAAGGTATAATGCAATTTCTGACCTATTGTATACATTTTAATTTTGAATGGCTTAGGCTGCAAATCATAGATGCCTGTCAAGCAATATCTTAATAAAGACATTTGATGATTTTACATATCCATGAGATCACAGTTGGAGCTGTGACCCAGTGACTCAGTGACGTCACTAGATATTCAGGTTCTTTCCACCCATTTCCTACATTATCCTCAACATAATCACATTTTATCCTCAAGCTGTCCTCCTGAGGTCACATGATTGCCACCACAGTCTGAGCATAATATCCCAACACCACTATTTCAAGGAAGAAGAAATGGGCAGAAACAAAAAGGCTTCCTTTTTATGCCACTGGGATAAAAGCTCTTACATAAGACTCCTTTTAACTCATTAGTTAGATATGTTACTAGTTACCCCTAGTTGAAAGAGAAACTGGGAAAGCTAACAAACTTGTTTTTTCAGCACATGTAGTTGAAGCCAGATAATGTGGTTTGTGTCCCTCAAAAGTCATGTGGTGAAACTTGGTTGTGATGAGATTAGAAATTAATTAATCCTAATAAATTAATCCTACTACAGTATTGAAAGGTGGGTCCTTTGGAAAGTGATTAGGATTGTATAAAGTCATCAGGGTGGGGCATCCATATTTGAATTCTAGAAGGTTAATAAGAAAAAGGGGACCAGCAGGTGGTACTTAAGGGCACTGGACTACCATGTGGCTAACCATGGTTCAAGTCCCGGAACTGGTGGCTTGTTTTCCTACGTTCTTTCTCACTTTCTCTCTGTGTGTCTCTCTCTGTCCCTTTATGGTCAAATAAATAAAGTTAAATTAGAAAAATAAGAAAATGGAATAAGATAGAAACAGAGACATGGACACAGGCAAGCTCTTGCTGTGTGATGCCCTGCACCACCTCAGGACCCTGAGAGAGTCCTCACCAACAAAAAGACCCTCATCAGACCCTCATCCTTTGACCTAGGAAAACTATGAGCTAACTAAAACTCTATTCTTGTTACATTATCCATGCGGTCTTCACTTGCTAGCGAAAGAAAAGTAGACTAAAACAGTCGATGAGGGGAAATGGGGCTAAGAATAACTGTTGTGTTAGTCAAATAATAGTGTTACACACTATACGAGAACAGGACAGAAATGGAAACACTTTCACAAACTATTGGACATCTGGTCTATCAGTATTGGCATGGGGGCTAAAGAAGAGAATTTGTTGCCTAGTGTTTGGGCATTATGATGCCAGCATTTACAGAAATCATAATGTAGCTGGGAGAGACATGCCAGGAGTTTTAAATACTGTTTTGTCTTCTATGCCTGGTCCAAGAATAGTGAGATGATAATATCTTTTACATGGTTGGGAACCTTTTGTGAAACAAGGGCTGGATTTTATCCCTGGGAGCTTTATTTCCAGTCTGGATTTCCTTACCATTTTCACACGCTGATAGAGCTGCTCAACAAGTTTTTCTATATGTTTGTAACAATTACTCCTACAAGAAATTCTGGAAACTTCTCTTGGGAAAAAACTATCCAGTAAAAAACCACAGTGACAATGATGTATTATATTTTACAGCAGCTCAAAAGATCTCAAAACGGTATTTTTAAATTAATGTTCCATCATTTATTCATAGTCTACTACTGGCCACCATTATATAAGAAGAGTGAATGCAGAAATATCTTTCCCTCAAAATTAG
>NW_006208752.1:1273099-1288825 GCF_000334495.1 Tupaia belangeri chinensis
CTAAACATTAGGAGGGAAGAAAAGTCTCATCTTCAGAGTTATAATACTGGTTGATTATGATTACAGAACTTGCAGGTCAGCTTCCTGGGAATAATGACATGTGTGGACTAGAGTAAGCAAGTCAAAGAGAACAATGAAATATTTGATATGTGGGAGTGTTTTGCTGTTGTTGCCCTGGCATTTTTGCTTCCTGTTGGTTATAATAATACTCCACATGCAGTTATTTAGCTCTTTGTATTTGTAAGTCAGAAGCACTGCACTAACACTGGCTTTATAGCTCTGAAAGCCTTAAACTGAGAAGCTGTTTTATTTAAGTGAAAGCCATGGCTCCTCCTCCTCTTTAATTCTGAAGGAATCTTACATTTTGTCAGTGAGAAAGTTTGGGTGACAGGAGGGAATGATGCCGTAATACCGCAGCCCTCTCACTGTCTCTGACTGTTAGTTAGTGGACAACCGTTTCCTATACCCAGCCCTAGGTGTACTCTCCTAGCCCAAACACAGTGACCGATTATCAACACACAAAGCACTGCCTGTTTGCCCCTCACCTCTAATAAATCGTTCATTTAACATGAAATGCGATCAAGTAAATTCAGTTACAATGCATCTCTAGAAAGTTTAGGATTAGCAAATACAGGCTGCACGAATGTCACAGTAGCAATCAGCCTAACACGTGGTGGTAGATAATCACTGGGATTTTAACCGGGGCTCTGAAAAAGGTTAGGTAAGACCAGAAGCTATCAATTCTCATCTGAAAATGTAGAAGTATTAATATTTTATAATCTCTGGAAACCACTGAATTTCCACCTCTACCATTCATATTATTCATTAATAGCCAACATTACGATCATGCATTCCTAATATCTCTAACATGATGATTCTCAGATGTAAAAGGACTAGAAAAATCACCTGGAAGACTTGTTATATTGCAGATTAATGGACTCTAGATTCAGGTGCTCTGGAGTAGGGGCCTGAGAATTTTCATTTTTTACTTATTTTTAAAATTTGTTTATATATATATATATATATTTGGAGAGGTTTTTGCTATAGGGTGCATGCACTCACCAGAAAGACAGAGAGAGACAGAGAGACAGAAAACAAGAAACCATCCCCTGGGGGGAATGGCCATGCCACAATCCCTTCTTCTCCATTCTCCTCTCAGGATCTTGGGCATGCACGCACATGCACCCTTGTGTGAGTTTAAGCCATCGGGTCTGAGACTCAAACCATGGTCGACTACATGGCAGTCCAGCGACAAAGCCATTTCACCAACCGCTGGTTCCTAATTTATTTATATTAACAAACAAAAATTGTATATATTATTGCAACATGTTGTTTTAAATAAAGATGACTCCCAACTTATAATGGAAGTTATGACTTTTTAGCTTCATGATGGTGCAAAAGTGACATATACTCAGTAGAAATTGTACTTCAGATTTTGAATTTTGATCTTTTCCTGGTACGATGCTGGGCAGCAGCAGCAAGCCATTCTGTTTTTCACTTTCAGTACAGTATTCAATCAATTACACGAGATGGTCGACACTTTGTTATAAAATAGGCTTAGTGTTAGATGATTTTGCCCAATAGTAGGCTTACATCAGCGTTCTGAATATGTTTAAGGTAGGCTGACCTAAGCAATAATATTTGATAGCTTAGATGAGTAAATACATTTTGGACTTACAATATTTTCACCTCACATTGGGTTTATTGGACTGTAACTCCATCCTAAATCGAGGAACATCTCTATGAATACCCAAGAATTTGGATTTCTTACAAGTCCTCAGTTAATGCTGTTGCTGCTAGCCTAGGGATCACACTTAGAGAACTACTGTCCTGAAAAAAGAATATAAAATATTGGTTCTACCCATAGCACATTTTTCTTTCCTTTTTGATGATTAGCACTTATTAGAGTATGATCTGGATTACTTTTTTAGATGACCGTGGGTCTCCATTATGCAAGCACCTTCATTATGAGTTACACTGGGGAAAAAGAACCAGCAAGGGCACCAGCTGGGCTGACACTTCAGAGTTTATTTGGACTCTTTACAAAACCTAGCTAAGCCAACACACAAATGCTCAATTCTAGAGCAGTGCAGGTGTGCAGCATGCGGCGTACGTGGTGAGGTGACAGCAGGAGCGTCACACAAATCCCCTCCTTGGCTTAGATGAGAAAACACCTTTCCCTTGCTCAGAGGCAGGGCTCTTCTATACATCTCTGTTTGGGGTTTGTAGGAGAAGTGGCAGGCTCCCAGGGAGATGTTGCTGTCTGTGATCTCTCAATGGTGCAGCAAATTATATCTTTCCACAGGTTGGATTGACTTGACTTGAGGGGGCCTTGCATTTCTACAAGAAGTGCTGTGCCCTCCCAGGGCACAGGCTCTGCTCTGCACGCCCACCACGGTTCTTTTATGTGAGGGGATTGATTTCCCCTGAATGTATGTCTGTGTGTGTGTGTTTAAGAAAAACCTTCAACACCTTAATTGCAGGTTCCTTAATAGCGCTGTGTGAAAACACTTGTAGCTTATAAGCATTTATATAATCTGGGTCCTTAGAGTATCTCTGACACAGCTTTTTGATCTTTGAGGCTTTTTTTTTTTTCCTTCATTTACTCTGTTTAACTGAGATGGAATTTATTTTCCATCTGTGCCACAAGTTTCCTGTTAAAGTGTTTAAAAATTTCTGGATGGGAAAAGCATGAGGAGACGCTAGGTTTTCAACTCTGTGATGTTCTATGATCTGCACCTTTCCTTTTTAAGTCTGGAGCACTGTGTGGAGAGGGCACAGTTATTCTGTGAAAATGAAAAGAGCTTCACATGACACTGCAGAGATAAAAAGGGATGGGTTTATTTAGAAGTCAGTGAGTGATCCACTCAACACCTTAAATACGAGGGCATAATTAATACTCTCCTAGTTCTGTATTTCATAGCCCAGTTCCTTTCCCAGAGGGGCTCCTCTGGTTTGGTTTGCAGGAGGGCATGGATGTCTGCCACTACATCAAACTCAGAGGGCTACGATGCTGCCTGCAAGCATAAGTCATTTTTTAATGGCCAATTGGGACACCGTCATCAGGCACAATGATTGACACAGAACAGGTGCTTTTAAGTGACTTCTGAATGAGTGAATAAATGAATATCATCCATAATGTAGCAAAGCCCTTCTTGAACCTAGAAATATGTCCACTCTATCACACTTTGTGGGTTAATGAGTTCCATAAATTTACCTCTTGCCTTGAGAATATTATCTCTCTCTTTTTTTTTTTTTTTTTGCCTTAACTTTCTTTTCGCAGAAGATTACAGAAAGAAGAAGGGATTATTTCTATTGTTTTGGGTGTTAGCTCAAAACAAAGAATGTCAACAGTTATATTTGGAGTGCTAGTTCTCTTTGGCAGCCTAACAAATTACCTCAAAGTTTAGCAGAGCACTGGACAGTCATGGGGTGACTGGGATGGCTGGATCCCATATGGCCTACTGCACAGCTTGAGTCTTGGACTTGGTGGCTAAAGAAACATGCCAGGCACATTTGCATGCTGCCAACAATCTCAGAGGGAAGGAGAGATGGAGGGGATAAAATTTTGGCATGGCCATTGCCCATGGTGGGGTGATGCTTTCTTATCCTCCCCCCCCCCCCCCCCGACACACACACATACCCTCTCTGGTGAGAGTAGATACCCTCAGGGAAATTTTTTAAAAAAAAAAAAGGTCTAGCATATTAAAACAAAATCTTTTATCTTACAGGGTTTCTGAGAGTCCAGAATCCAAGAGCTCCTTAATTGGATGGGTTTGGCTCATTGTGTCTCATCAAGTTTCTGTCACAATGTCCCAGGGGCCGCAGTCATCGGAAGGCTTGAGTGGTGCTGGAAGAGTTGCTTCCAAGATGGCTCTCTTACATGGCCATTGGCAGAATGCCTTGGTTTCTCACCACACAGACCTTTCTGTAGGTGACCTGAATATCCTCCCAAACATGATAGCTAGCCTTCCCCAGAATAAGCAAACTGAAAGAGCAGGTGATCAAGGAGGAAGTCAAATGTCTTTGAGGAGATAAAAATTGTGAACACCAAAGTCTCATATCACCACCTCTACCTTCTTTAGTTCCTTAGCAGTGAATCACAAAGTCCAATCCACACTGAAGGAGAAAGGAATTGGGTTACACCTCTTAAAGGGAGCAATGAATTCGTATACACACAAATGTATGTCTTCAAGAAGTTCATGCATACTATGAAAGAACCATGGATTTTTTTTTTTTTTTTAAGATTTTTGCCATGAAGGAGGAGGATAGTCACTGGAGAGAAGAGACAGTGAGAAGGAAAGTGAGAAATTAACTTGTGGGGAAGCGGCCCTGCTGCAATTCCTTCTCTGTTCTCCTCCTGGGATTTTGGGCATGCATGCACCTGCACCTGGAGTGATTTTCAAGCCAGAAGGTCCAGGGCTCAAACTGTGGTTGGTTATGAGGGAGTCCAGTGTCTTAACCAACCTGTCATCTTCTGGCCCCCAGAAATATTATTTAAGTTGTAATTAATTAATTAATTTCATTTTAATTAATTACTTTTATGTATCTCATGGGAGAGAGAGAGAAAACATAGGTGCCTCCAACAGGGTCTTCCCATTGCAATCCATCTCAGCCTCAGCCAACCCAGATCGTGGGCATGCGCATGTGCCTGTGTTCACGCCAGCACAGGCAGGCCTTGGCACGCAAACCTGGAATCTTCCCATATGGGTCCAGTATTGCAGGGCATTGTGTTATCACTACACCAAAGCATGGCCCAATTTCAAAATTTTGTGGCACCAAAATAAACTCATGCTTTACTTCCATTTTTCCAGAAATGTTTTGAAACCCCCCTCACATTTGAAAACTACAATGAAAAGTAGAATTAGAGGCAGCTGAATTTTTAATATCTGGGGAAATTAAGTAGCAGACTTATAGAAACTCAGTGCTTTTCTATAAACACTGAAGGTATCCTTCCAGGAGATGACATGACACTGCAACGATTTTTCTATGCAAAAATGCATGACTTTCCTGAGGACCCAACAGAAGGATCAGACGTATGCCATTCTCATGCGTTAAAACATTTCTGTACTACACATGCAGTCAATGTTTGAATTCCTTCCACCAGCCTCTGCAGGGGAAAGGAACATTGCATTTTTTGGAGTAGCTCCTTATACTTGAAGGTTCTTTAAGTATATCTATCCATTCATTGAACCTTCATAAAACACCTACAATGTGTCAAACACTCTTAAGACTTTGATATACAAGATGAATAAGACACAATTTTTATTTCAGAAGGAATAAGATCTAATGGTGAGGGAGGAAGGAAGTTGAATAAAAACGCATCGGACTAACATGCCTGATCTACGTCATGCAGGAGGACCTATGGGGCCACAGGAGAGGGAGGTAGCAGCCCTTCCTTGCAGGCAGCTGAGGAGGAAGAGTGTGAGAGAAAGAGTGGAGGAAATCTGACAGATCTTTGATCACTGAGACTTGAAAACTAAGGATGAGTTGGGACCAGCAGTTAGCGTAATGGCTATGTTGCTGGACTCTCATGTAGTCGACCGTGGTTCACGTCCTGAATCCAGTAGCTTAAAACTCACGCTGGGCGCATGTGTGTGCATGCCCAAGATCCAGGGAGAAGAATGGAGGAGAAGGGATTGAGGCGTGGTCATCCCCCCTAGGGGGTGATTTCTCGCTTTCTGTCTCTCTGTCTCTCTCTGTCTGTCTGTCTGGTGAGTGCACGTGCCCTAAAGCAAAAACCTCTCTAAAAAAAAAACCCAAAAACTAAGGATGAGTTCACTAGGGAAAGGAGGGGTAAAGAGATTCCAGAAAGCCACTGTATCTGCATATGTGGAGGCAGGAAGCTGTGTAAATCCATTCATAGAGAAATGAAATATGGGGCTGAAATGGCTTTTTTTTTTTTTCTGATTGTAAGGTCTGTACATCTTGCTATGGAGTTTGGACTCTATTATCAGTAGTTTCTAATGTGGCTTGACCCCAAAAAAAGTCATCTTCTGGGTTGAGGGAAGACATGTGAGAACTTCTATTGATGCTTATTTTCTTCAACATTAAAGAAATTAAGCTTTGCTAATGTGTGCTATATGAATTGAGAGTCATTATATGAGGCAAAAACATTATTCCTTTTTTTAAAAAAATTATATCTATTTATTTATTTAGACAGAATGAGGGAGAGAAAGTGAGAAAGCGAGAAAGTAAGTCCCAGATCACCAGATCTGGGACTCAAGACATGATTGTCCATGTGAGAGTCGAGCACCCTTAACTACCACATCACCAGTCAGCCCCAAAAGCATTATTCTTTTTTGGTTTTGGAGAGATATTTTTGCTATAGGGCATGTGCGCTCGCTAAAAGACAGAGAGAGAGACAGAGAGACAGAAAGCAGGAAACCCCCCCCCCAGAGGGGATGGCCATGCCGCGATCCCTTCTCCTCCATTCTCCTCTTGGGATCTTGGGCACGCATACACACACCCCCCGGTGTGAGTTTAAGCCAAGTCCGGGCCTTGAACCGTGGTCGACTACATGGGAGTCCAGCGTTGTGGCCATTATGCCATCTGTTGGTCCTCAAAGCATTATTCTTAACAGGTATTTCTGTTAGAAAAATGTAAGGATACTTCAAAAATAAGTGGAAAATGGAATTGAAGTATAAGTTTATGCTGGTGTAAAAATTTTTTGAAATCTATGCACAATTCTTTTATAATATGCATTTTATGAACTTTTTGAAGACCTCTCATACAGAACAGATATTTCTGTGATTAAAAATAGAACATGGTTTTGATAGCTCAGAGTTTTCAATTTAGTTCTAGTGATGAGCAGAGAACAGGCCTACCAACTGCTAACAGTTTCATCTGTACTCTCTAGAAAGACACCAGCAGAATGAATAAAAGGGTTAAGGTCTTTCCAGAGTGCCCCTGTCCACTCCAGTGCAGGGCCGAACTAGCCTAGGGCAATAATGTCTTTCAGTAATTCACCCCAAACTTGATATATGCCAGTAGGGTTTCTAGTAGCAGACCAATTCATTGGGAAAGGGATTGAGAAAGAGAGGGTTGGAAGTACAGGGAATATTTGGGGTTTGATTTTAGGCATACTATCTTTTATTTGTGAGACAGTCAGCTGGGATGTCCAGTTGACAACTGAAAATACGAACCTAGAGTTTAGGAGAGGGATGGTGGGAAGAGAGGAGGATTGTGAGAATAATCAGAGAATGGCCAATTGACATCATTGGCATGGGTGGGCATGTAGAATGAGAGAGGCAAGGGCATTCTACTTGAAGGGAGAAGTAGAGAGGGATCAGCCCCTGTAGGAACAAGAAATAATCCAAGACAGAAAGAAAACCAAGGGGAAAGCCAACACAGAAGCTGCAGTGGGGAGAATTTCAAGAGGGGAAAGGCCAACGGAGAAAGGTCAGATAAAAAGAACAAATTCTCTATGGGATTTAGAATTGGAAAACTGTTAATTCCCTTAGAAAGAGTTATTTCAGTGGAACAATGAGGGCCAATACTTACTTAAACGACTGCAGAATAAAATGGAGGTAAGAAAAATAAAAATTGGAAATATGAAATATATACTTTATTGAGAAGTTTGCACAAGAACAGGGTTGGAAATTAAGTCCAGATGGGCCCTCCTTTGGAATTTCCTTGAATAAGTATTGCTTTACTCTTAGCCTAATGTTCAAGATACATGCAGGGTTGTCAAACAGTTCACAGAAAATGCATATTATGAACAATTATGCATGGATTTCAAAAAACGTTTTAACCTAAACTCATTTTAATCCCACGTTTCCATGGACTTCTTGGGGGCCCCTGCTATGTCTCTTCTCTGTGAATCGAGCTTGCTGTTCTCCCAGCGTACTACTTCCATTAGTTGCTTCACTGCTTTTTCTCCCATCTGAAATGGAAGCAGTTTTCCAGATGTACTCACAACATGATTTTGTGCAAAGGTTGAAGAATATTTTCCATTTTGTTTCTAGTTCTTACTGTAATGATAACCAGAGCTTGCTTTCCCTTTTGACTTTGGCCAGGCATTGGCCCTACAGCTTCAGGGTAAGAGATATTGCAACTCTGTCTCTCCTCTAGAATCCGCATCCATGGGCTTGGCACATAAAAGGCTCTAAGTGTTATTATTTGGACAAATCATGTCAGAGACTACCATTTTATAGGCAGTTTGTGTTCTTTTGTCTTAAAGGTATTTCCTCTGAGTTACCCACCCTGCAGCTAAAACGCATACCATCTCTGGTACAGACTCAATGATTCCCTTTGGTATACTATGAAACTACTAGAGATGTCTAATGTCTGCAACTCCGAAGGCATTTCTTCTTTTGTATTCCTTATTCCTGATCATTTAGAAAATATGTTATGTGGCACTTTTTTTTTTTTTCCTGGAGATTCTGCTTTTTATGCATCTTTATCCAGAAAAGCACTTCTTAGCCCTTAAACTTCGACTTGTTTCAAAATCATTGTCTCTTCACAAAACACTGCCCCCAAATAGGTCCCCAACTTGGGTTGACAACATTTAAAATTACCTTTGAAATAAACTCTTGAAGGCTTTCAAAAATGGAAATAAAGCAAGTTTCCTGGATTCTCATATTTTCACGCCTACCACCTCCAAGCAGTCTGGTGGCTCTATCAAAAATGATTTCCTCTTATAGAAATTATAATGTTTTATTTGCCATATGTGCCGAAATGTTTACTGATTCTACAGTTTATTGTATTATAATTTTGCTCAGTTTTCCAGGGTCCGTCTGCCAGGGACCTCCTTGACTGTGGCAGGGTGCCCATTTTGATCAATATGTACACATTCCAGCTATAAATTCCCTCAAGATGTTTGGGTGGGTGCCCATGATTTATTTATTTCTGTTTGCCAATTAGGTCTAGAGAACCACACTAATAGACTCACTGGAAAAAAAACAGAAAGAAATCTTAAAGGAGAAGAGCTAAATCAAAAAAAAAAAAAAAAAAAAAAGAAAGAAAGAAAAACCTTTCAGCTCTCTAAATTTAGAATAAATAAATCCATCTACATTTTTGTTTTACTTACATTAAATTTATCCCTCTGAATTCATCTAGTCTCTGAAGAAATCTTGTAGCCTGGAGAAGTCCTTCAATAATCTGGGCTTAAAAAGTTCTGAAATGTATAGTCCACATGATCGGCGAATCAGTATATTGGTAGTTCGTTATTATGATGGTGCTGGTGGGCACCAGGAACGATAATGTCTGTATTTAATGGTATTTGTGGCTTGCCTCTGGCTTGCAATTACCTGCCAAGTATAGTGGCTGGATTGAAAGCATGATTGCAGCAGCCCATTTTAAGAAATATCCCACTGGCTCCTTGATGATAATTTAACCTAAGGCATAGTGTGTGTGTGTGTGTGTGTGTGTGTGTGTGTGTGTGTGTGTGTGATACACTGCCCTTTCCTCCTTCCTCTTGAGCAGGAAGAGGAAACTTCCCAGGGAATTGAACACTTCAAATAATAAATTTCTTCATTATTGGCCTTGCTTCATCAGCTGAATATGCTTGATAAAACAGCAATTGGCAGTCCGGAACCCACACCTTAGGCAAGAGACACCTGGTATGTGAGGACATGCTGAGTTCGCGTGTGGCCATGACAACACATGGCTGTGACGGAGGTGTCTGGTCTCAGGAGAGGTTTATTGTCCACAGGGCTTAGAGTCTGACAGGAGCTGTTGATGATTCAACCATTTTGCATTCATTTGTCTACGATGGGTTGGGGAGCAGCTGTTACCTTTTTATATTCTTTAAAAAAAATAAGCAACACACTGCACAGCTTGGACAACTATGCAAGATTATTCACCATTGAGAGCTGAAATACTGATGCTGCATTTGCAGAGCTGCTGTGAACAAAGCAGAATACAAGGCAGGACTTCAGGGCCCCACTGTTGTGCAAATGGAGAGATAAAAATAACAGCCCAAACTCATGTAAATATAGAAACCTCAATCCTAAGAACCTTCATGTTTCTGAATGAAACAGCAGAAACTCATAGTCATTGTTCTGTCTGATGTAGTGCTTTAACAGTTTAATTATTTTATTCCCAATTATGGAATAAAAATTCAAATGTCTACTGGTTGTTAACAGTGCATGTATTACAGAGAATTTTTAAATTTTATACATTTTTCTCATTGTAAAATCAAAGTGTAATTATTGTTGAAGAATAAGAAATCAGGAATAAGCAAAATAAAAGAATATAAACACCTAATAATAGTATTGACCTTACTATATCCTAGGTACAGTCATAAATGGTTTTAAATAAATTAGCTCATTTAATTTTCAAGGCAACTTTGCGAGGTAGGCTTTACCTACTTCTATTTTACAGATAGGGAAACTTACCTGGCACAGAGAAGTTAGACAGCTTGCTCAGTGCCCAAACCACCCAACTCCAAAGTCTAAACTCTTTACTATACTTTCATTAACTGTCCACAAAACCCTTCACTCAGGGGTGATTTACAGTTAATCTTAGTGGATAGCATTCTGGACATTTCCCTGTTGACATAAACAAATGAATATATGATACATGTATCTATCACGTATCAACATATTATTTGTATATCCTATTTACTTTCCACTGTGACCCTACCCCCCCCGCAAAAAAAAGGTATTTTTGTTTCAGATTTCATGAATGAGGAAAAAAAACTATGAGGGGCTGTGTGATTTGCCTCAAATCTCATGGCTTTGATGCCAACGAAACCTTTTTCTAGGTTTGCTACCTCCATCAAAGGAATACTTCTCTTTGCATTAAACTGCCTCATGTTCTTTTTTGATTTTGACAAAGGGCATTCTTTTTTTTTTTCTTTTTCGCTATAGGGCACATGCGCTCGCCAGAAAGACAGAGAGAAACAGAGACAGAAAGAAAGAAATCACCCCCCCCCCACACACACACACACACAGGGGGCATGGCCATGCCACAATCCTTTCTCTTCCATTCTCCTATTGGGATCTTGGGCATGCACGCACATGGGCCCGGCGTGAGCTTAAGCCACTGGGTCTGGGACTTGGACCACGGTTGACTACATGAGAATCCAGTGACATAGCCATTACGCCAACTGCTGGTCCCGACAAAGTGCATTCTTTCATTGCTGTATGGTATGTTTCCAGGTGGAGAGTAACTAGGTGGTAGAGTGGATGCTTTCAGCATCCCCCTTGGGTCTGCCTTGCCAGCTGACACATTTGTTTCTCAGTGGCTACAGTGCTGGCTAAGGACCATGTCTAGCTATCCTCTATTCTCAAGAGGATAGCTTTGGTCACATCACCTACTTCGGGTACTACATCTAGAAAAAAGGATGTGGGACCAATAGGGTGTTCTGCTATTGCCAACAATAAACAGCCTCCGTAGAACAAAATCAGCACCCATGCTGAAAAACAAGCTCCCTTTTGAAGTCCTATAGTGATTTTTAGGTGTGCGGTTTGCCTTGGATCAGATATCTCCCTCCAAAAAGTCCAGTAACTATTTTCTCAAAATGTTTCATTAAAATATTTTGTTAAGGTGTCTTATATGGACCAAAGAAAGCTCTAAAAACCATTTCAGACACATTTAATTCAGGGTCATTTCTCATGTTTCCATATTTCCAGGCTTTAATGCTTTTCTATTTCAAATCAATTACTTTCTTTCATTCTTTAAGCACACATATTTCGGAGTTATAGCAGAAGAGTAGCTATGAATAACTCCCCCGCCTGCTTCTTTAATTTCACAGTAGCTCCATCTGCCTTCCTTCTCCTTTGCTGAAAACTTCCTTTGCGCCATCAACGTAATTTCATGGTTAGCTTTCTCCTACCACTTCTGGTATATCTATAACATTCTCACTGTGTCCACTCTCCTAAAGGAACTCTTCAATTCTGCACCATTGTCCTCCTCTGTCACCAATTATAGATACAAAATTCCAAAGAATCTGAACTGATGGTTGATTGTAGTTACTGTCATCATTCAATGACCTTGACATTCTGAGATTCGCCTGTAGAATTATTGGGTAGGAGAGGACCTGGAAACATCTAGGCAATACTATAATTTTCTAGAAGTGGAGATTATGCCAAGGTGCAATTTAGTAGTGTTTGGATTTTCCTGGATTTCTGTTTCCATCTCTATCCCATCATTTTTTATTTATATTATTGCAAGAGCCTCTGAGCTAGGCTGCCTACCTCCCTTCACTTCCAAACAAGCCATCTTCACTAGGGTTACTAACAAAATAAAACAAAACAAAACAAAACAAAATTTCCTAAACCTCACTTTCACCATGGCACTTACAGGCTCAAAAATCCATCTCTGGTTTCCAATTGCCTGTGGAATACTGACTTGAAAATGCTTTGATCAATTAGGCCAAATCTTAACATTTATAGGATGGGAATAAAAGTACGGGTAAGGTCTCTGGCTTGTCCTTTTCCTCACTCTCAATCCCATCCCCTTAAAGAGGTCAAGTAGGCCTCCGTGTGAACACCAGCCCACAAACCATGTCTGTCTGTAATCCTCTGGCCTCAACCTGCAAACGGTGCTCTGTTGGCCACTCCTGAATTTAGGGGTATGCCTATTGGTAGTATTGTCTATCTTTAAGAGGACTAACCAGGAGAAGAGGCCTGTTCAGTCCATAGAAGTGAATCAGGGTTATTGAGGCAGCAAATTCCAGTCTCCTGAACATGTGTATGGTCTAGAAGGGAGGGGAGTGCAGAGAGAAAGTGAATATGGCCCTTTAGCCCCATAAATTGCTCCCTTAAATAGAAAGAGATGGCTGGACAAGGATCAGAGTGGAGCCAGTGGTAGGGCTCTCTAACAAGGATTTGAGAACAAATTTGAGCCTGGCATGGAAGACTTTTCATCATCTCATTCACACTTGCTCTTTCATTATCATGTATACCACTTCCAACTGTGATCAATCCACAGAGATGAGCTTGGTGACCGTACATGTCTTCAGGGCACGATCTTCATCTACCCACATGCGTTTCTTCATGCTATATACTAGGTCCCCAGTTCACAGGGACCAGGCTTATCAATGAGTAAGACGAGCCAAGTAGGGACCCCAGTGCAATGCAGCCAGTAAGTGCTGACTGAATGACAAAGATCAATTCCAAACCATGTCAACGGTGCCACAAAAGACTGTGCATCCAGTATCGTCAGTTCTTCATTTTATTAAGTTAATCCTTTAGTGTAGTGGTTAAGTATTATGCACAGGGAATGGGTGTCACATGGTTGACTGTGGTTCGAATTCTGGCTCCAGTGACTTAAGAAACATGCTGGACTTGTGTGTATGAGTGCTCCAAATCTTAACAAGAAGGAGAACTGAAGGAAAAGAAGATTGTGGCATGACCACTCCCTGGTAAGGGGTGCTTTGTCTCTTTCTCTCTCTGTCTCTCTGATGAGTATATGTACCTTCTGATAATTAAAAAAAAATTAAAGAAAAAATAAAAGAAGATAAACCAGAAACACATATTTTTCATATGATATCTCTTGATTTTTAAATATTGGCAACTAAGGAAAATAAAAAATAGAAAAACACTCTGCTGTCCAAAACCAATTCCACTGTGTCTCCAATTTGGCTTGTGTATGCTCTCCAACCTGGACTGGGGCACATCCTGCTCTCCAACCCTCTGTGAATCTTTTTTCAAGCATGGACTCAGATTCTACCTCTCCCATGAAGACTTCCTGAATCACTCCAACCCACAGAGCTTTCTCCTTTCTCTGAACTGTTCTTGGAATTATGATTCATCCCACAAACATGCCACCATTTGAAATTCTGTCTTTATATCTGTAATTATTATCAAAAAAGAGGGACCGTCACACTTTTTCTTTATACCATCAGGCCCAACATAATGCCAGTCATATAGTATATACTCAGTAATAAATAATCCTTGTTAAATCAAGAACAAATAAAAACAATGTTTTACCATGATTTAAAAATGTGCACACTATACATCAAGGAATTTAATTTCTGGAAATTTCTCTTAGGGAGAAAACAAATATGTATGCAAAGATATATGTATATAACAAGGTATTTGTTATAGGATTATTTGTTAAAATAGGAAGTTGAAACCAAGCTAAGTATTCATCAAAGGAGCTAGAATAAATAAGTTGTAAAGTAAAATGTGATTGGCTAAATGTCTCTTAGGTCCCTTTTCATCTATAATTTATTTCTTCTCCCATTTCTTTTATTCTTTTTCTCTTTTGCAAAAAAACTTAGTTGTTTTTCTCATAGTTTGGCTTTTGTTGAAAGAATCCCTATAATGTCATTTAACATGCTCCTCTGTCCCTTGTATTTCTTGTAATTGATGTTATGGAGAGTTTTAGATTAAGTTTGATGTTTTTGGCAAGACTAGCATATTAGTGAATGCCCTAATCACAGCCAATGTTATTTCTTACTCACAAGATTGCAGCTTAACTCTGGCTCTGCTCCATGATATGGGTTGTGTTCAGGTTGTCTCTACCTGCCTCGTCTCTCTGGGACTCAGAATGAGGAAGCAGCCACTACGTGGTACTCTGTTTTCATGACTGAGGACAGAAGCTCAAGGAGGGCAGAGTCAAACCATGGAAATGAGTTTTCAGCTTTTCCTGGGCAGTAGCATATGTCAGGTTTATTCACATCCCATTATTCAGTGGTAATCTCATGAACAAGTTCAAAGTCAGTGGTGCATGGCAAGGGTGGCGAGGAGATGAATAATTACCAACAAAAAGATGTTATGTTGTTTGTTTTGCTAGTTTTTGTTTATTTGTTCTTTGGTAAGGTTAGAGTCATTAAATTGTAAGAGCTATAAACTATTGATGTGCTAGTACTACCATTTTAAAAATATTTATGAGTTGGCATATTATACAAAGAGAAACTTCCTCTCATTAACTATTTATCTTAAGAGAACAATTTTTTTTTTTGAGAGGTTTTTGCTATAGGGCACGTGCGCTCGCCAGACAGAGAGAGACAGAGAGACAGAAAGCAAGAAATCATCCCCTGGGGGGAATGGCCACACTGCAATCCCTTCTCCTCCATTCTCCTCTTGGGATCTTGGGCATGCACACACACATGCCTGACATGAGTTTAAGTCACCGGGTCTAGGACTCGAATCGCGGTCAACTACCTGGGAATCCAGTGACATAGCCACTATACCAACTGCTGGTCTCAGCAGAACAATTTATAAAGAAAAGTTAAAATAAGTCCTGGGTGGGACCAGCAGTTAGCGTAATGGCTATGTCGCTGGACTCCCACGTAGTCGACCGTGGTCTGAGTCCTGGATCTGGTGGCTTAAACTCACGCCGGGCGCATGTGCTTGTGTGCCCAATATCCCGAGAGGAGAATGGAGGAGAAGGGATTGCAGTGTGGCCATTCCCCCCAGGGGATGATTTCTTGCTTTCTGTCTCTCTGTCTCTGTCTGGCGAGCACACACACCCTATAGCAAAAACCTCTCAAAAAAAAAAAAAAGTCATTGGTTTTTCTCTTTATTGACTTGTTATAAAAATAACAATTTTGTGCTTTCAAAGTGATTTATAAATACTTTGAAGTGTGCATTGCCGGGAGATATATAATTTTTAACAAATGGATTTACACATGTTTGATGCATCTCAATTCATTAAAATTATCTCTTTTTTTTAGTGTTCAAATGATCACATCTTTGACCAGGGGGGGCTTATTCAAGTTCCAAATCCTTTGAACATGACCCTAGTGTTCTTTCTTTCTTTCTTTCTTTCTTTCTTTCTTTTTCTTTTTCTTTTTGTTTTTCTTTTTCTTTTTCTTTTTCTTTTTCTTTT
>NW_006208752.1:1289093-1325514 GCF_000334495.1 Tupaia belangeri chinensis
CATACCGGATTGTTTGTTTTCTCACTTTCTTTCTCTTTCTCTCTGGTGAGTGCACATGTCCTCAAGAAAATGAAATAATAATAATAATAATAATAATAATAATAATAAAATTAAATGCGTAATTCTTTAAAAAAGATGACAATATCTTTGACTAGACTAGACTAATATACACTGGGAAAATTCATTTATCTGTTGTAATGATATACAGTGATTGAATGTAAAGTAATAATAACAATAAAAGATATCTTATAAAAATAAAATAACTACATTGTAAATAAATTAAAAAAAAAACTATGCCAGGCTTATCTTATTAACTTCTTGCCTAAGATAACATATCTCCAAGAAATTCTGTTTTCTTTTAGTGGAAAATGGTACTTAAAGTATATAATTTTGGCACTGAATGTGTGTTTTTTTTTTTTCCTACTGGTAAGTCATTATTTCTAGACTTTTTCAGTGTACAAAGTTTTAAAAAAGAGTGTTTTTACTTCTTTCTTCTTCCCCTTGGTTCTCCCCCTCTCACCTTCCAGACCCAAAATGTACAAAAATCTGTTGATTTTAATGTTTATGGTAATGTCTTGACTGGATCAATATGCAGTGTATTTGTGATGGGAAATTTATTTGGTATGCTGTAATGATACACAGTGATTTAATGTATAAAATAAAATAAAGGAAAAAGCAGAGTTTTGTTTCAGATAAATGTAAGTTCATGCTAATACTTCCAATTTAAACTCAGAGTTATTGCTTAATCTGTTACACACCAAAAATTGGATCCTGGTTCAAACAGTTAAAAATTGTGAGAAACAGGAAGAAGTAAACAGTAAATTCATATTTAATGATATTAAAGAATTGTGATTAATTTCTTAGGTACTATAATGTTGTTATAATTATATCCTTAAGAAGGATCCCATGTTGGGACCAGCAATTGGCGTAATGGCTATGTCGCTGGACTCCCACATAGTCCACCACGGTTTGAGTCCTGGACCCAGTGGCTTAAACTCATGCAGGGCACATGTGTGTGTGTGTCCGAGATCCTGAAAGGAGAATGAAGGAGAAGGGATTGTAGCGTGGCCATCTCCCCAGGGGGTGATTTCTCACTTTCTGTCTCTCTGTCTCTCTCTTTCTGGCACCGCACTCACCCTATAGCAAAAATCTCTTTAAAAAAATTGATTTCAATTTGTATATACCTCTATAAGACATGGGACATGGGAACACGGGGGAGTGGCGGTCTTTTTTTTTTTTTTTTTTTTTTTTAGAGGTTTTTGCTATAGGGCATGTGCGCTCACCAGAAAGACAGATAGAGACAGAAAGTGAGAAATCACCCTCCTAGGAGGGATGGCCACACTGCAATCCCTTTTCCTCCATTCTGCTCTGGGATCTTGGGCACACATGCACACGTGTCCAGCATGAGTTTAAGCCACCAGGTCCGGGACTTGAACTGCAGTCGACTACAGGGGAGTCCAGTGACATAGCCATTACGCCATCTGCTGGTCCCCAAGTTGAAATCTTCATAGATAAAATTACATGATATTTGAGACTTCTTTCAAGATAATCCAGGGATGAGTAGGAATAGTAGAGTGTACAGATGAAAGAAAAATGGCAGCCAGGCCTCTGTGGTGCAGCGAGTGGTGGAAATTGAAGCCACACGCTAGCTGTGAGACAGCTCCTGTCCCACTTGGCCTGAAACACATTAAGCATATGTGTGCCTGCCTGGATCCCGGCAAGCTGGAAGACTAGAGGAAGAGGATAGTGGCGTGGTGAGGCCTGTGCTGGGTGCTTTCCTCTCTCTCTCGTGCACACTCTCTAATGAGTGACAATAAGAACAACTGGTCATGAGTTGAGTCCGTAATTGCTGAGTCTGGTTATGGGTACACAAGGTCCATTATTCTAGGATCTCTATCTTTTCATATGTTTCTAATTTTCAATAACACACTTTTAAAAAAAGGTACATTAAAAGAATAATGACATGGGACAATGTTCACATTATAGAATGAGTAAAAAGTTAGGTATACTCCTTTTGTAAAATAAGCCTAAACTTATAGAAGAAAAGAAAGGCAAATGTATATAGAAAAGACTAAAAAGAACTTACCCAAAATAATGAATAAACTCTCTGGTACAGATTATTTTTATTTTAGTCTTTGTGCTTTTCTGTAGATTTCGATTTTTCAGTATGAACATGTACTACTTTCATAATCAGATAAAATACAAATGTTATTGACTAAGTGTCTTTGAAACAATGAACACTCCTCTACCTCCTTGTTTGTATGCTTTTATGATAATGGCATCTCCCATTTTCAAGCTATTACCGAATGCTACTGCACTGTGGCTGCTTGAGAGCCCGGGTGCTCCCTCTCCTCTGTCATGTTCCTCCCCGCTGCATCTCCCCTGCCGTAGGTCTCAGGCAGCTCTTATCTTTCTCCCACTGATGGGTGTCCAGAGTCTTAAAAGTCAGGATCTTAACTCAAAGTGGGGAAGAATATAACTTCACTCTTCTGTTCTATGTTTTTATTCCCTGACTGACGTAATCCTCCTCCCTTCTTTAGTTTTCTCCCTTATAGCTTATACTTTTTATTAATAACATTAATAAGACTACATGGCATTGATGCAGCTTTTGGTAAATGCCAGGAACTTGGCTAATTACTTGACATACATGAACTTTTCAGTCCTCAAAGCAGCCTAAGGATTTAAGAATTACTTCTAATCCTTACAGCAACCCTGAAACATAGTGATTTCTAGCCAAGCTTACTGAGTGTAGCACAGAGAGAACTTCTGCAACTTGTCTAGCCACACTAGTATGTGTAGCATGTTGTCTAGCCACACTCCAAGCACGATGCAGAATTCCTTCAAATTCACATCTGCCTGAGTCCACGGCTTTCGATTTTCCCTCTGAACCCTGCTATCTTCTTTCTAAAAGAAAACAACAACACAAATCTTGAATTACCCTAAAGCAGAGATCTGCAAAATATTATATACAAGATTTTAAAAGAAGATTGTTATTTTTGGTTCTGTGTCTTATGTGTAGTTCGCATTAGCCCTATAAACTGGCTGTTTTGTCAGTTGCTTCATTCTAACATAAGCAGAATTCAGAATGCATGATAATTACATGTGGGATGAGAGTGGGCTCCATCAGCAATGGTGAAGCCCTGAGCATAAAGAGCTGGATCACACATGGCCAACTGCACTTTGCATCCTGGCCCCAGGGGCTTGACAGACATGTCAGATGCATGTGGAGGTGTGCCTGAAACCCTGACAGGAAGGAGAAATGGAGTGAAAAAGACTGCAATGTGACACACCCCATGGAGGGGGTGATTTTTTTTCCCCTCTCGTGAGCATATACACCGTCTGGCAATAAAAATGAATGGAGAAAAAGGATGGGGTGTGACCATGCCCCACTGGAGGTGGAGAATGCTTTCTCTCATAAGCACATACAATAAAAATGAATGAATGAATGAATAAAATTTCAGGTTAATTCTTATTTGAAAGGACACTGAAAACCAGTCTCCTAGGAGTGTTCTATATAGAAGGGAGAAGGGCCCCAAGGCCAGGGAGAGTGACAGAAGACAGAAGGAGAAAAGAAGCCCCAACAAAAAGGAAACCCTAGATCCTTGGGTCTGTGGCCATACCAAGGATTCTAACAGCAAGCAGAGGAACTAAAGTACATCCATTTCAAGTCTGCACATCAACTTCAAAATCCTGAGTAGTGTTATCTTTGGCATAGTGCACTTTAATGAAAACATGTTCTTCCAAGTTGTAAAAAAGCCCAGAAAGTTCCTTAAACATAAAGCATGCTTTTTAGAAATTTAAGCCCAAATTGGGCAGTCTATCTCATAGAGGGCCTTTTGACAATAAGTTATTTATTTATTTAGAGGTTTTTGCCTTAGGGTGCATGCTCTTGCTGGAGAGTGAGAGACACGGTGAGAGGGAAAGTGAGAAATCACCCTCCAGAGCAGATGGTCATGCCATGGTCTCTTCTCCTCTCCTCTCCTCCTGGGATCTTGGTCATGCACCCAGTGTGATTTTGAAGCCACCAGGCCTGGCTCTCCAACCACGGCCAGCCATGTGGGAGTCTAGCAACATAATCGCTATGCCATCTGCTGGTCCACCAACAAGCTATCTTTACCTTTTGTGCCTCCCTCTCCATGCTTTGGGACAGTCTGCCCTTTGGCCCCCATCTGATGACCCAGTACTGTCATGGTCCCAGCACAATGGTCCTGTCTGTGGCCAACCCCTTTGGTGCCTCCTTCCTTCGACTTACAGAGCCAGATGAGTGGGAGGCCTTTTCTTCTGTACACATCATACCTCTTTTTCCTTTATCATCTGATTTGGTGTCCTTGAGAACTTGCTGCCTACAATCAGGTGGGAATCCAGTAAAGCATGGGGATGTAGCCAGTGGATTACTTTATTAGGGAATATATGAGTCTTTGGGAAAAAAATGCCTTAATCTTAAACCAGAGTAGAGTGTTTAATCTTATAAATTTCAGACTTTAGGAGAAGCTAACATGGGTGTTGTGTGAGAGCGGATACAACCCTATTCCTCCACCAGATCCCACCTCCATAGGAGCTCAGACAAGTGGACATGAACTCTGTAACAGGAACAGTTTGGGCACAGACGTCTGTGGACGCCTGTGTAACATTGAACAAAGCTGAGAGATGGATAGTTGGAGGGGTAGAGTGGGGAAAGAAAGAGTGAGAGGATGTTGACAATAAAGAGTACCTTATAGGAAGTACAAGTTAGTAAATGGCTTCTGGGGGGGGGGGGCTTTTAGACTGACTTCATCTGGAAGTTTTATTTTTCCTATAAAAAACTTGCAGACTCCCATCCACCATAGCAGAGTAAGTGGGAGAAGCATTCCTGGGACACTACAAGCAAATATTTTTAAGAACTACAGAGGAGAAACTGCTCCCCGAAGATACAAAATTGCCCAAATCTATTTGGTAGCACACACAGATTGAAGTAACCAAATACAAGGGAACATGTGTGGGGAAAAAAGACTTGACAATTCTGAACTGTGAAGAAATGCAAACATCGTCTCTGACATTTGATTCATTCTTTGATAAGGGCTTACATAGCATGGATTGTGGTGGGACATTGGAAAGCAGAGGCAAGTACAAAATGTAGAAAGGGATCAGAAGTCAATACAGAATTGAATCAGGGAGAAAAATAGAGAGGCAAGACATTTATGGGACACAGAAACGGTTTATTACCTGTCAACGATAATGGTTGTAATATTCTCAACTGGACTGGTCTGAGCTGTATTTTATGTTGGCTAAATTCTCTTTACAAGCCAAACGATGTTATAGCAATCAAATATTTAAAAAAAAATAAGAAAAATAATGAAAAAAGAAAAGAAATCAATGTAGAATTGTACCTGCAACTAGAACCAGAGCTAGCTCAGACCCTTAAGGCAAGTTTGACTTATGTTTCTTATAACTAATACTTCTTCCATTTCAACTATCTTCCAGGTACTATTCTGTTTTATACAGATGAATTCAATTATAAAACCAGTTTAAGTAGGTGCTATTTTTAATCCTCATTTTATAGATCATTCCTTTGTGACTAAGGAACAGATAAGATAATTAAATTTGACCAAAGTCATGCAGCTGATCTGTGGCACTGTGGCAGAGCCAAGAGCCAGAGTGTCTGAATTCCAGTGTCGGTGCTACCCTAACATGCGGTATTAGTACTCTGCAGTTGGAGAAATCCCAGCACCCAGCATGGTCAGTTTGGAGGCAGAGACAGTCCAATGTTGGATAACTTTCATGTTCAAGGGCCGTTCATATTCCATGTAACAGTGGTCTATATGCATTTATCAGCTGTGGAAAACAGAACCACAGTCCCAGCATTCTAGGCACAAGACAAGAGAACATAAGCTGACTATATGCCTCCTCCCTTGTCCCCAGAAGTCCCTTCCCTCATGGACGCTGACTTCTTTGCCCCAGCCCAACCCTTCTGGTGAGCGGTGGTGGTTCTTTCCGTGTCCCACTTTCTCCATGGAGTGTCCGTCCATTTACTAGGAAATGTAATACGCTTCTTCCTCCTGGGAAGGCAGATTTAATTCTGTCCTTTCATCATCTCTTCCCGGGATAGGCTCTCTTCTTCACTGTGCTCAAAGCCAGTGACTCCTTTCTGGAACACAGTCCTGTACATTTCTTCTCTGCCAAATAGCCACCAGTCTTCCAGGAAGCGAAGTTCTTAAGCAATATTGAAAAGGGGCGAATGACTAGTGATCTGGGGGGACTTTCTAACAAGGTACATGGGAAGTACATCGGGGCTACGCCTCTGTATCATTTATAGCTTGCTGTGCATTCAGTGAATTCTGGATAACTCATTTCATTTCATTGGTTCAGTCACTACCACTGTTCTTTTCGTGTTTTCATTGAGTTCCAGAGAAAAGAGAGGGTTCATCTACTACCAGAGAGGGGTGTCTGAGCTGGTTAGCCCCCTCTTCTTTACCCACAGTGTAGACTGACTTCATCTGGAAGTTTTATTTTTCCTATAAAAAACTTGCAGACTCCCATCCACCATAGCAGAGTAAGTGGGAGAAGCATTCCTGGGACACTACAAGCAAATATTTTTAAGAACTACAGAGGAGATCCTGCTCCCCGAAGATACAAAATTGCCCAAATCTATTTGGTAGCACACACAGATTGAAGTAACCAAATACAAGGGAACATGTGTGGGGAAAAAAGACTTGACAATTCTGAACTGTGAAGAAATGCAAACATCGTCTCTGACATTTGATTCATTCTTTGATAAGGGCTTACATAGCATGGATTGTGGTGGGACATTGGAAAGCAGAGGCAAGTACAAAATGTAGAAAGGGATCAGAAGTCAATACAGAATTGAATCAGGGAGAAAAATAGAGAGGCAAGACATTTATGGGACACAGAAACGGTTTATTACCTGTCAACGATAATGGTTGTAATATTCTCAACTGGACTGGTCTGAGCTGTATTTTATGTTGGCTAAATTCTCTTTACAAGCCAAACGATGTTATAGCAATCAAATATTTAAAAAAAAATAAGAAAAATAATGAAAAAAGAAAAGAAATCAATGTAGAATTGTACCTGCAACTAGAACCAGAGCTAGCTCAGACCCTTAAGGCAAGTTTGACTTATGTTTCTTATAACTAATACTTCTTCCATTTCAACTATCTTCCAGGTACTATTCTGTTTTATACAGATGAATTCAATTATAAAACCAGTTTAAGTAGGTGCTATTTTTAATCCTCATTTTATAGATCATTCCTTTGTGACTAAGGAACAGATAAGATAATTAAATTTGACCAAAGTCATGCAGCTGATCTGTGGCAGAGCCAAGATCCAGAGTGTCTGAATTCCAGTGTCGGTGCTACCCTAACATGCGGTATTAGTACTCTGCAGTTGGAGAAATCCCAGCACCCAGCATGGTCAGTTTGGAGGCAGAGACAGTCCAATGTTGGATAACTTTCATGTTCAAGGGCCGTTCATATTCCATGTAACAGTGGTCTATTCTATATGCATTTATCAGCTGTGGAAAACAGAACCACAGTCCCAGCATTCTAGGCACAAGACATAGGAACATAAGCTGACTATATGCCTCCTCCCTTGTCCCCAGAAGTCCCTTCCCTCATGGACGCTGACTTCTTTGCCCCAGCCCAACCCTTCTGGTGAGCGGTGGTGGTTCTTTCCGTGTCCCACTTTCTCCATGGAGTGTCCGTCCATTTACTAGGAAATGTAATACGCTTCTTCCTCCTGGGAAGGCAGATTTAATTCTGTCCTTTCATCATCTCTTCCCGGGATAGGCTCTCTTCTTCACTGTGCTCAAAGCCAGTGACTCCTTTCTGGAACACAGTCCTGTACATTTCTTCTCTGCCAAATAGCCACCAGTCTTCCAGGAAGCGAAGTTCTTAAGCAATATTGAAAAGGGGCGAATGACTAGTGATCTGGGGGGACTTTCTAACAAGGTACATGGGAAGTACATCGGGGCTACGCCTCTGTATCATTTATAGCTTGCTGTGCATTCAGTGAATTCTGGATAACTCATTTCATTTCATTGGTTCAGTCACTACCACTGTTCTTTTCGTGTTTTCATTGAGTTCCAGAGAAAAGAGAGGGTTCATCTACTACCAGAGAGGGGTGTCTGAGCTGGGTAGACCCCTCTTTCCCACATTGCTACCCTCTCCATTCTATTTTTAAGTTTATCTATTTCTTCCATTCATGAGGGGGGCAGAGAGAAGCAGAGACAGAGACATAGCACTCCTGACAGGGTCCCGGTGACACAATGCACCACTGGCCTCAGATGTGCTGACCCTTGGACAGTCAGGTGCTCAATATACCCAGGGAAGTCCCTGGATTCAAACCGGGAACCTTCCCCTGACGGGCAACACCCATCCAGCACCCCTGTCCTGCACCTCCATCCAGCACCTTCCCCACAACTCTTGTTTGTAATAAAAATTCTGGTGCCCAGAGAGTGCAGAGGAGAGAAGCCAGCATCCCCTCCCCTGAAGTGGTGCCTAAACAAGGTGTATTCCTAGCTTGATGCCCTCTGTATTACAAGGCGGGGCAGAGCAGGCCTTATTACTCATCTGGAACTACTTCCGCACCTCCGCATCAGCAAGAAATAGTTAAGAGCTTACGTGAGTAGTGCTGTTTGGACAAAGCAGCCCAGCATGTGCCCTGTGAGGCTTGGAGGAATGGAGAGCCTGGGCCTTGGCCTGCTGACACCTGGGACTTGCCAACTGCCCTGACTTGCTAGTTGGCACAGGGATGGAGGCAACAATGCCGTCCAGTTTGAAATGACCCAGCTAAAGCTCACTTCTCCTGGTTTCCACATATAAAGGCTGGTACCCAGGGCTAACCGCTGGCAAAACAGAGTAGTGGGAAGTTATCTTCCTCATCAAGATCCTCGACATCTTTCTTCTAATCCCCTTTTCCTTTATCCTACCTCAAGTTGCCCACAACTTTTTTTTTTTTTTTTTGCTTTACTTACCTGAATTTGAACTCCAAGAGGGCCTGAAATCTAATCACCATAGAGTACAAAGGGCTAGTAAGAAAGGGAGCCTCCCAGTTTTTGACTGAAGGCTGTGACTCTCAGGCTGGCAGAAAAATGCAAAATCTGAGGTTGTAGCTCTCCTGTTCCCATCCCCACCCTTCCCGGGAATCTGCACTGTGAGCAGGATCCACAGGGGGATTGCCAAGCTGGTCGTCAGACTGGGAAAAGCTCGCTGAGGTCAGAGGCACAAAGGACAAAGGACTGAGGCTATCCATGCAGGGAGGAGTAAGGGGCTGGGAAGGGGTTGTCTCAGTGTTCCCTGCCTCCCCACCCCACACTATTGCTGTGGTTGAAATTGTGTTCCTAACTTCCAGAACCTGCGAACGTGACCTTATGTGGAATCGGGTCTTTGCAGGCGTAATCAGGCTGAGTGAGGTCACACTACAGTAGGGTGAGCCCTGATCCAGTATATCTGGTGTCTCTATAAGAAGAGGAGAAGAGAGACAGAGACACATGCAGAGGGAAGATAGTGTGAAGACACACAGAAGGTGCCATGCCACATCGAAGCCAGAGGACAGAGCGCTGCATTCAGACAGCAGAAGCCAGTGGAAGCAAGGAAGGGCTCTCTCCTCTGGGTTTCAGAGGGGCGTAACCCTGCCAGCACCTTGATTTTGGACTCTTCACCTCCAGAGCTGTGAGACCGGAAATTGCTATTGTGTTAAGTCATCTGGCTCATGGCGCTTTGTTAGGCTGCCCTAGCAAACCAACCCACTTTACCTGAGTCACTTTGCCACTCCTCCTCCCTGCAGGTCGCACCCCTCCCTACTGCCCAGTGCCACCCTGGAGGGGCAGCACTATGTTCTTCACTCCAGCGCACCTCATCCTTTGAGCCTCCTGAGGAGGCTGGAGTCTGTCCATGACCTTGGGTTGCTTCCTGATCTTTCAGAGAAGAATGAGCAGGCTAAGGACCTTTTCGGCACCTTCAAGATTAAGCCCAAGTCCTCAGCTGTAGGGAAGCAGAGGCTGTACTGAGTGAAGCTCCAAGTTCAAGGTTACATTGTGTGTTTCTCTGGAACTACAGAAAATGGGCTTTTTGACTAGAGACAGGGCTCACCTAAGGTGCTGCATGTCTGAGATTGCCCATGATCGGTTCTCATTGTCTTGAGGCCTGCATTTTCTCCAAGAGAGCTGGTTTGTCACAGAGGTTTCTGTCTTCCTGTGCAGAGGGAGAAAAGGAAAAGAAGTGAACAACGACTGAGGCTGGCTCTCTAACCATCTCAAGGGAAAGCACACTGTGAACGCGAAAGGGGCTTCCTGGAGGAAAGGTGGGGACCCAGCAACCATCCCAGAATGCCTGTGGTCTGTCTCATCACACTCCTCTCTTTGCCACTCTTCCTGTTGGAGCATGTTCTGGAAATAATAAAGGTCATGACAACTACCATATATCGGATGTCACACACTGTCGTCTATTATTTTATATCTCTGCCAGTGCACTCAACCCTCATTTTTCAGGTTAGGTTCAGAGACAGAGCAGAACTTGCTCCGTTTCACAAGGCTGTGGCTGACTGAGCCAGAAACCAAAGCTAGACAGGACTGTCTTTCCACCAGACTGCATCACCTTCCACAAAGACAAACACATCTTCGCTAGCCTCCAGCAGCAAAGTTCTCGAGTTAGGGTCCGTCTCTGGAGGAGTTCTCATAGCCATTCTCTGTAGTCTGCGTTTTTGTTGAGAAATATATTCACTGAAGAAACTAAAGTAAAGCGAATAAACAAGAGCCCTTTCAGGTCAAGCAGAAAGAACAGAAAGTTTCCTGATCACTTCATGGTTTTACGATAGTTGCACTTCATTAAAATGCAATTTGCATTTTATTTTCAAAGCTCTTGTTATATCTGTGGTATCCTCACCACACAAATTGCTCAAAGCATTTCCAAAAATCAGCACAATGTTTGCAATTTAGGGGAGCAGAGAAGTGGAAATTATCTGAGCCCCACAAGGTATCTAGGCACATCTTACCTCAAGTGTTTGAGGGTCTCTGGTTAGGAAGAAAATTTGAGACAAGTCTCTGTGGGGCTGTTGGTAATGTACCAAATTGCATGCCGGAAGCCACACGGACTGATCGCATATTCAGATCCTTGACTTGGTCAATTGAAACACACCGGGCATGTGTGCCCAAGATTCGGACCAGCTAGAAAGCTGCGGAACAGAAACACGTCATGATGACACCTTGTGGAGGGTGCTTCTCTCTCTCTGTCTCTCTCTCTTTCTCTCATGCATGTGCATGTATTCTCTATCATGAATAAAACAAATAAATTCTTAAAAAGAAAAAGAAAATTTGTATCGCTTCTAAATTTCTGAATAATATGTGATCAGCATTTTAGGCTTTTGCATATGTATTCCTAATCTGTGAGCCTGTGTAGCAATTAAGCATGTGTGGGAATTGTAAATGTGAGTTCCAGATAAGAGAGAAAAGGTTAAACCAAGGGGATTAGATAAACAGAGTTATTTAATTTTAAGAGTGGATATTTAAGACTTCTCCTATGAGCAGGTTACTTGTAGAGGTGGGGCGCTGACAGGTGGTTCTCTGTCTCCCTTGAGGCTATAACTGAAGACAATGACCTTACACTCTACAATTTCAGCGAGTCATGAAATAGAGCAGTGGTCAGCAAACGTTTTTACAAAGAGCCAGAGAATATATCAGCCTTTGCAACTACTCGACTCTTAATTCAGTGTGAAAATAGGCATAGACAGCGCACACATTAATGAACAGTTGTGTTTCAATAAAACTGTATTTATTTATTTATTTTGGAGAGATTTTTGCTATAGGGCATGTGCGCTCGCCAGAAAGACAGACAGAGACAGAGAGACAGAAAGCAAGAAATCACCCCCCAGGGAGGATGGCCACGCCGCAATCCCTTCTCCTCCATTCTCCTCTCAGGATCTTAGACACGCTCACACACACACTCACCCGGTGTGAGTTTAAGCCACCAGGTCCGGGACTCGAACCGTGGTTGACAACGTGGGAGTCCAGCAACATAGCCATTATGCTAACTACTGGTCCCAAAACTTTATTTTTTTTAAATTTAAAGTTTAAATATTTGTTTCATTAGAGTCAGAGGAAGAGAGAGAAGTACCTTCAACGAGGTGTCATGGCATAGTTCTCCGCTGCCAGGATCATGAGTGGAAATGTGCGTGTATGACTCGACAGTCTGAACCTCAACTTCCATATAGATCTAGCTTTGCTTGAGCAGCACATTATAGTTGTGCCACGAAGCTGGCCCCCAATAAAACTTTATTTACAAAAACAGTCTGTGGGCACAATTAGACCTGTGGGCTATGGTTTGCTGACCACTGATGCAGAGCATCCCAAGGAAAATGTTATTTAAACACTGGGACAAGTAACCAAGATGCTCCATCACTGGAGAATCTTAAAAACAGAACGGGCAGTTGCATTGGCATCCAAATATTAATTCCTTTGTTTTTGACACAGACAGACCTTGGCATTAGGGAGCTCTGCATATCACAAACATTGCATAGTCTTCACGGGACACACTGGTGCCCCAGCAATGCATGCCTTATACTCAGTGTTATCACAGGGCTACCAGTCAACTAAACCACCTTCCCAATGGACACCGTCCAGGCCCCAGTGAAGTACTTCTCCACCGGACAAGTACTTCTCCTCCTTTGCCCTTTAAACAAAGGATGGCTTCTGAATACCGTGAGGGGCACGGCCACAGAGAATGGGCGAATGTGAGCTCTGCAAGGACTTGGGCAGGAAGAAGCGCAAATTAATTAGCTCATCATATCTTTTCTCTGAGACAGCAGAAATGCAATAAGTTCTAGCACAAAGAGAATCCCCTGCCAGTAGGCTGAATGTCTACTTTCCTGCTTCTCTTTGTATTCTAATTCATGGTCCAGAAAGGCTCACAAATTAGCGTGATATTCGCAGCATCTGCACATGGGAGCTAAGAAACACTGCAATGTTAAGTAGCTCTAATTACTCTAAAATGTGCATATGTGAGTAAATGTATATATGTAGGTTTAGATATAATATGCAAGAGTCATTATATTGACTTTTTTACATTGACAACTAGATAGGCATCGAATGCTACAATTGTGAATATCTTATTCAAAGTGCATTGAAGGGACCAGCATTTAGTGTAATGGCTATGTCGCTGGACTCCCATGTAGTCGACTGTAGTTTGAGACCTGGCCTTAAACTCACACTGGGCATGTGTGCATGCATGCCCAAGATCCTGAGAGGAAAATGGAGGAGAAGGGATTGTGGCGTGGCCATCCCCCCGGGGGTGATTTCTCGCTTTCTGTCTCTCTGTCTCTCTCTGTCTTTCTGGCAAGTACACGCACCCTATAGCAAAAACCTTTCCAAAAAAAAAAAAAGCATTGAATTGGAACCAGCAGATGGCATAATGGTTACCTTACTGGACGGACTCCCATGTAGTAGACCGCAGTTTGAGTCCCACTCAAAGAGATTTTTGCTATAGGGCACATGGGTTTGCCAGAGAAACAGAGAGAGACAGAGAGACAAAAAAATGAGAAATCGTCTCCCGGGGGGGACTCGAACCATGATCGACTACATGGGAGTCCAGTTACTTAACCATTATGCCATCTGCCAGTCCCATTGTCTTTTAATTTTAATATATATTAATTTTAATAGATATTTTCAACATGTTAGAGGAAGATATATTTTCTGAAAGACATATGAAAAAATTTCTGATTAGCCAATGTTTTGCATTAGCTTTTTTAAAATTTGTATTACCATACATTGGAAATTTTAACCCACTGCTTTATTACTGCCAGTTACGTGTAAATTTGGGGGTCGGACAGTGTTGTAGCAGTGAAAGGCCACATTCTGTGAGACTGACCCACATAGGAAGTTCTGGGTTTGTGTTCGGAGACCTCCTTCGGTCCCCAGACACATTCTTACCCATGATTTGAGATGGCTGACCTGGGGTGGTGACAGCATCCAGACCCTGTTGGAGGTGCTGTTTCTCTCTCTCTCTCTATTGCTTTCTCTTTCTCTCTCTCTGCAGCTTTTGCTTATGGAAGAAATAAATAAACTTCTAAAAATTTATGTGTAGGGCCAGCGCTGTAGACTAGTGGTTAAAGGAGCCAGATCTCACATCTCTGACCACAATTTGAACCCTGGCACCAGCAACTTGAAAACACACTGCATGTGTGCGCATGTGTGTCCACGCTCTTGACAGTACAGAGAAGTGGAGAAGGGACTGTGGTGGACCACACTCTACTGACAGATGCTTTCTCCTTTCTCTTTGTCTTATTTCTCTTTGGTGAGTGCTTGCTCCCTCTGGCAATTTGCAAAAGAAAAAAATGTATAAACTTTATTATGAAAACATCACTTGTAGTTTTCTTTCTATGTTAAAGGGCAGAGAAATATTCAATTTTATGCAGCAGGTAAATAATAATTTATGAATTATATGTTTCTTTATTACTCACCCATCCAGGATATTCAGTCACATATGAAAATATCCAAATGCAGTCAACTTTTTCCAAACTTTTTATGTTGAAGGTGCACTTAAGAAGGTAGGCAGGTAGAATGTACCTACCGAGAAGGTTGCTAGTACGTGGTACGCACATTTCCATTAGCATCCTTGCTCCAGCCCCCACAAACGTTGGTGAAGGACCCTCCCAAATCACTACCTTTCATGGAAATAAGGATGTGTTGATTGATTGGTTGTTTTTATTAATTGATAGATGACTCAAAACTCTTTTTAATTTTAGGCCTTTTGTTGAAAATTATTTCGAGCATAACTCAGTTTGGCAGTCGCTTACCTGCAATTTCAAAATCCCCACATCTCTGAAAATGAAAGTTTTCTTTTTTAAAGAACACATTTTGTGCCAAACTCATTTGGTGGCAAAACTTAAGTGTTTTGACATGAGGTTATTTATAGCCTTTCTGCATGCTATCCCTATTCAAATATTCACTTAGAGATATTAATGAGTTTGATTATGGGATCTGCCCCAGCCCCTACTTAGAAGATTATGTAATGTCCTATTCATGCATTACATTACATTTCTAAACTCTGAAAAAGTCTGAATTTCAAATAGGCCTGGTCCAAAGGTTTCACTTTGGTGAAAGAACAAACTGGAAAAGCATAGCACTTCCTTTGATGACTCAGCAGATTACCTTAGAAGAGAGCCCTGCACAGTGATTCTACTGCCCAGGCCTGTTCCTTGGAGGTGCACAGGACTTTTGGCTGACAGTGTGCTGAACTTGCAAAATAAATTTGGTTGATTGACACTGATAATTAACTGACTCCAACTCTCTCTGCTTTTCATTCAATTGAGTGTATTTTCCAGGATTAGGTCATGGTTTGTGCTGACGCTGTGGTGGTGGTTATAATTGGCTAGTTAGGCAGTCACAGGAGCTGAAAGATGGAGACAAAGGCATATGCCTAAATTTTGGGCCATTGAACTCTTTTAAAGTCCATGGAGGACAGATGGAATTTGTATTTAGAAAAGACAAGAACCTAGCTCGGCAATGAAGGATTTGGGAGGTTATAACTTATAACTGCTCCAGGACTGACAGGTCTATTACCCCCATGAGAAAACTGCAAATTAAGAATGACCACAACTCTGGTTGTAGATTGGAGTCTCCTGGGATACACTTATTTAAAAGTTTATTTATTTTTTTCTGAGAGAGAGGCACTTTCAACAGGGTTCTCATGCTGCGATCCACCTCCAGCTTCAGCCAGCGAGGGTCCCAGGCACACATGCATGCTCCCAGTATGTACAGAGAGAACTTGGGATGCAAACCCAGGACTTTTCTATATGGCTTCAGTGTTGTGGAACATTCATTGCTACTGTGCCACCATAGCTAGCCTCCTGGGAAGCTTTTAATAAACATGAGTTTTTGGGGGTGAACGGGTTGAGGCTCTGGACTCTCACATGGCCAATTGAGATTTGAGTCCCAGCCCTGGCAGTTTGAAAATCATGTCAAGCATGTGTGCCCAAAATCCTAAAAGGAGAACAGAGGAGAAGGGATTGCAGGGTGACCATCCTCTTTGGGGGCAGGGGGCGAGGGCGTGATTTCTCACTTTCCCTCTCTATTCTCTCTCTGGCAAGCACAAGTACCCCACGGCAAAAACCTTAAAAAAACAAATAAATACTTAAACAAACATGAGTTTTGGGCCCATCCCAGATCAACTGCACCAGACTATCCCAGGGTGTCTGCCTTAGTCTATCAGAGCTGGTCTAACAAAATACCTTATACTAGGTCATTTATAAAAAATGGGTATTTATAGCTCACTATCCTGGGAACTGGCATGTTTAAGATTCAGGCACTGGCTGATTCAGGGTCTGGTAAAGGTTCTTTCTTTGCTTCCAAGATGGTGCCTTCTAGATGGGTCCTTTCAGGAGGAAGGAGGGAAACAAGCTCCCCAGGCCTCTTCGTAAGGACCCTAATCCTGTTCGTGAGTATGGAACCCTCATGATCTAAACACCCCCTAAGAGCACAAACCCTTAATACAATTGCATTGGGACTTAGGTTTCAGCATACAGATCTTGAGGGACACAGCATGAGGATCACAGTAGTATTCTAAAATGCAAGCCAGGGCTGGGACTGACTGCTCTAGGTCAGCGATTCTCCAAACATGGTGGCTTAGTCAGTACCTTGAGTGCCACTTGGATATTTGGAAGTCCTTCATTCACCCTTTAGGGTCTTTTACTCACCCTTTTTTCTACAAGGTGGCAGAAATTCTAAGTGATGGAAATGACCTGGGAAGAACTTAAGAGTTCAGGATTTTCTTAAGATTCCCTCTTGAATAGTCTGCTTTATTTATTTATTTTTGTTTTACCATTTTATATTTTATTAAAATAATTATTTATTTAATTCCATTCATTATTATTATTATTTTTTGAGAGGTTTTTGCAATAAGGCGTGTGTGCTTGCCAGAAAGACAGAGAGAGACAGAGACAGAAAGCGAGAAATGGTTATAATTGGCTAGTTAGGCAGTCACAGGAGCTGAAAGATGGAGACAAAGGCATATGCCTAAATTTTGGGCCATTGAACTCTTTTAAAGTCCATGGAGGACAGATGGAATTTGTATTTAGAAAAGACAAGAACCTAGCTCGGCAATGAAGGATTTGGGAGGTTATAACTTATAACTGCTCCAGGACTGACAGGTCTATTACCCCCATGAGAAAACTGCAAATTAAGAATGACCACAACTCTGGTTGTAGATTGGAGTCTCCTGGGATACACTTATTTAAAAGTTTATTTATTTTTTTCTGAGAGAGAGGCACTTTCAACAGGGTTCTCATGCTGCGATCCACCTCCAGCTTCAGCCAGCGAGGGTCCCAGGCACACATGCATGCTCCCAGTATGTACAGAGAGAACTTGGGATGCAAACCCAGGACTTTTCTATATGGCTTCAGTGTTGTGGAACATTCATTGCTACTGTGCCACCATAGCTAGCCTCCTGGGAAGCTTTTAATAAACATGAGTTTTTGGGGGTGAACGGGTTGAGGCTCTGGACTCTCACATGGCCAATTGAGATTTGAGTCCCAGCCCTGGCAGTTTGAAAATCATGTCAAGCATGTGTGCCCAAAATCCTAAAAGGAGAACAGAGGAGAAGGGATTGCAGGGTGACCATCCTCTTTGGGGGCAGGGGGCGAGGGCGTGATTTCTCACTTTCCCTCTCTATTCTCTCTCTGGCAAGCACAAGTACCCCACGGCAAAAACCTTAAAAAAACAAATAAATACTTAAACAAACATGAGTTTTGGGCCCATCCCAGATCAACTGCACCAGACTATCCCAGGGTGTCTGCCTTAGTCTATCAGAGCTGGTCTAACAAAATACCTTATACTAGGTCATTTATAAAAAATGGGTATTTATAGCTCACTATCCTGGGAACTGGCATGTTTAAGATTCAGGCACTGGCTGATTCAGGGTCTGGTAAAGGTTCTTTCTTTGCTTCCAAGATGGTGCCTTCTAGATGGGTCCTTTCAGGAGGAAGGAGGGAAACAAGCTCCCCAGGCCTCTTCGTAAGGACCCTAATCCTGTTCGTGAGTATGGAACCCTCATGATCTAAACACCCCCTAAGAGCACAAACCCTTAATACAATTGCATTGGGACTTAGGTTTCAGCATACAGATCTTGAGGGACACAGCATGAGGATCACAGTAGTATTCTAAAATGCAAGCCAGGGCTGGGACTGACTGCTCTAGGTCAGCGATTCTCCAAACATGGTGGCTTAGTCAGTACCTTGAGTGCCACTTGGATATTTGGAAGTCCTTCATTCACCCTTTAGGGTCTTTTACTCACCCTTTTTTCTACAAGGTGGCAGAAATTCTAAGTGATGGAAATGACCTGGGAAGAACTTAAGAGTTCAGGATTTTCTTAAGATTCCCTCTTGAATAGTCTGCTTTATTTATTTATTTTTGTTTTACCATTTTATATTTTATTAAAATAATTATTTATTTAATTCCATTCATTATTATTATTATTTTTTGAGAGGTTTTTGCAATAAGGCGTGTGTGCTTGCCAGAAAGACAGAGAGAGACAGAGACAGAAAGCGAGAAATCACCCCCCAAGCAGGGATGGCCACACTGCAATCCCTTCTCCTCCATTCTCCTCTTGGGGTCTTGAGCATGCACACACACACGCCCAGCGTGAGTTTAAGCCACCAGGTCCAGGACTCGAACCATGGTCGACTACATGGAAGTCCAGTGACATAGACCTTACACTAACTGCTGGTCCCCTGTTACTATTTTTTTTTTTAATTTGACCAGAGAGAAACAGAGAGAGAAAAAGAGAAGGCCAGAAAGCAAACTGCCAGGCCCAGGACTCAAACTGTGATTGGCCATGTGGGAATTCAACACCTTTGACTACCATGCCACCTGCAAGGCCCTCCAATTTTTACTTTTATAAAGGAAAAAGTTACAGAATTTTTTTTCAACAGATATCTTTGCATTCTTTTGTCTGTTAAATATTTCTCCCGGTTGACCCCCCCCCATTACTCATGCGCTATCACTCACTCCCCTCTCTTAAAGTCTCTAATATCTACACTTATGCTTTCTACTATCATAACAATAACAAGGTTCCTCAAAACTGCATAAAACAAGTAGATATATGTTTTTAATAAAGTTTTTAAATTTTATCTTTGTTTTCATTATTTATTTATTTTTACATTTTCCCACATTTACTTTACATATCAAAAAATTTTTGCTTATATGCCATAGTTCTTGACAGTTAATAAACAACTTTTAAAATTTCAAAAAACTGAATTTTAAAGATAATATTTGAAATATTTGTTATAATTTTGTTTTTGACTCTATAACAACAGAGACAGTATGGTTTTAAATATTTTTGAGAAAATATTTACATGTCAACTACTCAAACTGTTGAAAAGCAAATGCCCAGCACACAATTCACACATAAACCTTCTCAATTCAGCCCTGCCTACCAAGTATACTATGATATACCATCTGCTAGCAAAAATCAGTCTCTTTTTCTTCCTTCAAAGTCTTCCTCAAGGTAATCTTCTGGTTGTGGCTGCTCTTTTGCAATCTCTACTGATTACGATGCTGGGTGGAAAAATTCACGTTATTTTATGGTACAAATTCTTTCATTTTGTCTCTCTAATACTCTCTGCTAGGCAGAACTGCTTATGGTGCCAGGCCATTTTTTCAAGAAATTCTGTTGGCTTACTTAAGAGCTACCTTAGTTCCATAGTTTTCTGATTAATCTTCAGGTATAACATTCCAGTCAAAGCCCTGTCCAATAATGAGTATTTCCAATTTCTGATTCAAGGCAACAAGTATTATTGAACTTATGCAAATAACCATTCTGTCACAAAATAAGAATACTCTCAAATATTTTCCAATTCCAAAGGGGTCAAGAAGGGAGAAAAGTTTGTGCTTCTATTTAAAGAAAGAAACAAACAAGAAGAAAAAGCATTTTAACAAATTGCTGAAACTATCAACAGCTCAAAAGAAAGCAAAATCCTTAAATTGGGGAAACAAAGCATAGTAAAGAAAAAGACAGTAATGGTTTGCTGTCATAATGCTTTTTGTTCTCCTATTTCTGTTTGTGTGTTCCTTGTTTTCCTGGTAAAGCACTCCTTTCAGAACTTCTTGAAGAGCTGGTCATGTGTTGGTAAATTCTTTCAGGTTTTGTTTATCTGAGAATATTTTTTATCTTTTCTTCCTATAGGAAGGGTAATCTTTCTGAGTATAGCATTCTTGGTTGAAACTGTTTTTTACTTAACACTGAATATATTTTCCCATTCTTTCCTTGCTCGCATTGTTTCTGATGGGAGGTCCGATGTTAACCTAATGGGAAAACCTTTATAAGTAATCTGTCATTTCTCTATTGCCAATTTTAGTATCTTGTCTTTGTGGATTTTGGCAATCTGGCTATGATATGCCTTGGAGATTTTCTTGGATTGATTCTATTAGGCATGCTTTGTATTTCTTGAATCTGGATATTTGAATGCCTCTCTATATTAGAAAAGTTTTTTTCCAGGACATCATGGAATAGATTATCAATGCCCTTGTTAGTTTCTTCATCTTCTGGGATACTGATTCTCTGGATGTTTGGGTGCTTAATGGTATCTAGTAATTCTCCTATAGCATCCTCATTTTTTTGGTTATTTTCTAAGTTTTTTTGGTTGTTTTATTCTGGGTTTTGCCTTTAACATCCGGGGTTCAATCTTCTGCCTGGACTAATCTGCTTTTAATACTTTCGAGGGAGGTTTTGATTTTCTGTACTGCAGCCTTCATCTCTAACAGCTCCATTTGCTTCTTTTTTATGGTGTGTATCTTCTCTTTCAGATCGTGCAAGAACTTCCTCACTTTCTGGAACTTACCTCTTTTCTCCTGCATCTTCTGGAGTTCGTTATCTCTCAGCTCTTGCATGTTGTTTAGTTTCATCACTAAGAATATTCTGAATTCTCTATCAGACCTTCCCAAGAGTTCCACTCTACTGTCTGTGGATAATGAAGGATTGTTCTTTTTGCTTAGGGGATAGATATTTTCTTGGTTTCTCATATTTGTTGTGCCTCTGCGGTGGTTTCTGCTCATTCTATGACAAAATCTCTCCTCTATTGTGTTTTGCAACGTGGTATCCACAGAAAGAGATCATGAGTTCAGATTTATAAGAACTTTCTTCCTTAAAGCAGGAGGTTCAATAAGTGTTGAGGATATCAATGGCCCTAAAAGTATTCAGATACTTGGCTACTGTGCACCGTGGCCTGTCTAGACACTCAGTGTGTAGAGACTAAAGAGCAGAGTGAGAAAGTAAGTTAAAAAAAAAAGGCAAAAAGAAAAGGGAAAAAAAAAGACATAATCAACCAAAAAAGAGGAAAAAAGTTTTTTTTTTTAAAGTAAAAAATGAAAACTGTGTGGCATGCTAGTGTGCTGCATGAACACACCAGGACACCCCTCGGCTTTAAAATGGCTTCTGAAATTAGCAAGAGAAAGAAAAGGCCTAAGGTGAGAAGTGGTTTAAAAATTAAAAAAAAAAAAATTTAAAGAGAGACAGATAAAAATTAAAAAAAAAAAATTTAAAGAAAGAGACAGAGCGAGACAGAGAGAGGACAGAAATCATCCTGCCTTGTCTGAGTGTTTTGGGGGTCTAGAAGATGAGGTTTAGAGCATAACTTTAGTCATCCTGGTCCCTGAACATGCCAAGACACAGCTCAGATTTAAAATGACTTCTTGTCTGAGTGTTTTGGGGGTCTAGAAAATGGGTTTAGAGTATAGCTTTAGTTTCCTTGATCCCTTGATAGTCTGCTTTATTAAAACACTGATTCTATTGTAATATTTTGACACTTTTTGCAGTACTAAACACACACACACACGTCCTTTTTGCCCCTGTCAGTAGAGCAATAGCCCTCAAAGAGGTTGCGAACAGTCCAGGTGGTGAGCAAGATGATCCACTGGATTATAGAGAGAAGACATTAGATCTGCTATTTGTATTCTTTCTTTGTCCTGCTAAAATGTTTTCTTTTCAGGCCAGCAGCAGTGGTGCAGCAGTAACACAGTATTCTATGATGCTAACACACAAAGGAGGCCCTGGGTTCATATCCCAAGGTCTCCCTACATAGGCTGGTCATGTGCGCATACCTGTGATCCAGGCTGGCTGAAGCTGAGAGTGGGTCACAGCATAAAGACCCTGTAGGGGTGCTTGTCTTTCTTTCTCTTCTGTACTCTTGTATTCTCTCTCTTTCTCTCTCTCTCTCATGGAAGAAATAAATCAATAAACTTTTAAAGTTTCTATTTTATACATTTTATGAGAAATAAGCATAATTTATGAATGGCTAAGTGTACATAAATTGGATATGTTGATACAAAAAGAATCACTGGTCTAGATACACAATTTAAAATGTCAGAAACTCCTCTTGGCCTGTAGCCTAGTGGTTAAAGGAGCCAATCCCACAAGGCTGAACACACCAAATCCCAGCCCTGATGGCTTGGAAAACACCAGGTATGTGTGCATGTATGGGCAAAATCCCGAGAGGATGAAGAAATGGAGGAGAATGTATTGTGGTATGACCACATTCATTGTGGGGGTGATTTTTCCTTATCTCTTATCTCTGTCTCTGACTCTGTCCTTCTCTAGAGAGTGTATATGCCCTCTGGAAATTAAACAATTCAGAAATTAGGGTCACCAGGTGGTGTGGTAGTTAAGGTGTTGGACTCCCACATGGCCAACCATGATTTGAGCCCTGTACCTGGCAGCTTGAAAATCATGCCAGGTGCATGCGCATGTGTACTCAAAACCCCAGGAAGAGAATAGAGGAGAAGGGATTGTGGCATAACCATCCCACCCAGGGGATGATTTCTCACTTTCCCTCTCTGTCTCCCTGCTGTGCACATGGGTCTATGGCAAAAACAAACAAAAAAATTCAGGTATTACTGCATCAAATCATAAACTTAGAAAGAAAGAAATCTTTTTTCTTTCTTCCCCATAATGCCTTGTCTACACACAGTAGTCAGTTAGTATGGAAATCAATAGTTTGGCTTACTGCTGTATTTTGAGAAAATGTCACTACAATTTCAGTTAGTAGAAGAGACTTAGACAGCCTGAACTTTGGTATCAACATTGCTCCTGCTCTAGACTGTGGGTAGCTACACAACTATGTCTAATCATGTGCTTCTTTTCTGCTCTTAGCTTATAGATAGCAGCCGTATTTGACATTGAGTTTCTTGGTGTCATATAAAATAATCATGCTCTCTTTGCTTCATTATGCTTGGTCAGACAATAGCAAGTCCAGGCTCTATCACTTCCCTCACAGGAAATGCTAGCAAATGTGCACCATATTTCAAGGACAGAGGCAGTCTACTGGTGCCTAGGACAGGGAGCAGGCCTTGACTTCTTCTTTTTTTTTTTTAAAGATTTATTTATTTAATTCCATTCATTATTATTATTTTTTAATTTGACCAGAGAAAGGGAGATAGAAAGGGAAAGCAAGAAGCAAGACTCCAGGTCTGGGTCGAACCATGGTCGGCCATGTGGGAATCCAGCCCCGTTAACCACCGTGCCACCTGTTGGCCCCCAAGCATTGACTTCTAAAGGTGAAGAGCAGACTGTTTTAGAGAGATGGGAATCCTGATCATGGTGATTGTGTGGATATATGTATTTGTTCATACTCATCAATTTGTATACGTATAGTGGTGTGTTTTACATAAATACACTTTCATAATGTTGACTTTTTATTATTTTCTTTAATAGAGGAAATCTTTGCAGGGATTCTATAGATGGCACTCTGAAGTCCTTCAGGGGAAACAAATCACGTTCCTCTGCTCCACGGCCCTCCCATCATCTCAAATAATCCCCAGTACTACCACTACCACCCTAGGGAGCAAGGGAGCTGTTTGACATGTGTCTCTTCAAGATTGAGAGTTTCTGACCCTCAGATGATTTTAGAAAGCACAAGGGGAATAATTTATGGCAGCAGAGCTTAAAGAGATCCTGGGAAGTGCCTGGAAGAGAGAGGAGGAAGGGACAGATCTTTTCTAGTTCTCCACGATCTAACAGGGCATAGAAGAGGACCCCAGTGTCTACCAGGAGCACAGAGACTAGAGAGGTAGGAGGTGTACAGCATCCTGGAGAGTGGGGACCAAAGGACAGACAGCTGTTCCTCTGTAGCAAAAGAGAAGTCAGTGTGGAGCTAGTGTGAAGCTAACCAAAACTTCAGGAAACCATGACCATGGCCACACTGAGACTGGAGCAGCAGGTGCCATGGAAATAAGGTAGCACCACATCAGGACTCGGTCACCTCCTACTGCTGATGCTCCCAGGCACAAAAAAGAGGATTTCTCTCTTCTCCCCGCTGTGGTTGGTGTTATTGGTGGTAAGGTCAACAGTGCTAGTTCAGAGAGAACACCTGGGATTATGAACAGTGACAGCGAATGATATTGAATTTTGTCAAAATATCCAACAGAGAGAGTCAAAAAACTTAATAACCAGATCAAATTGCAAAAACCAGTGGACTAGACTAAGGTTTAAACAAGAATAGGAAACAAAATAAGATGTATGTTCTGAGTAGATTGGAAAGTTCCAAAAAAGTATTGAGAATATAGTAAACTTCACTTAAAAATTTGCATTTATATACCTCAATTCAATTGTTACATTTATATATGAGCAGCATTTTTATGATATACTGTTTTGTAGCCTGTTCTTTTCACTGGTATATATTGTGAACATATATCCATGTCATAATATAACTTTCTACAACTCGGTATTTAATGTTTGTGATTCATTCCCAGCACACTAATGTACATACTTTACTTAACTAGTAGCTTATTATTGGATATTAAGACTTCCAGGTTTTTGGTGTTGTTCAAATAATTTTGAAGAAATATATATATATATATATATATATAGCTGGCTGAAGCTGAGAGTGGGTCACAGCATAAAGACCCTGTAGGGGTGCTTGTCTTTCTTTCTCTTCTGTACTCTTGTATTCTCTCTCTTTCTCTCTCTCTCTCATGGAAGAAATAAATCAATAAACTTTTAAAGTTTCTATTTTATACATTTTATGAGAAATAAGCATAATTTATGAATGGCTAAGTGTACATAAATTGGATATGTTGATACAAAAAGAATCACTGGTCTAGATACACAATTTAAAATGTCAGAAACTCCTCTTGGCCTGTAGCCTAGTGGTTAAAGGAGCCAATCCCACAAGGCTGAACACACCAAATCCCAGCCCTGATGGCTTGGAAAACACCAGGTATGTGTGCATGTATGGGCAAAATCCCGAGAGGATGAAGAAATGGAGGAGAATGTATTGTGGTATGACCACATTCATTGTGGGGGTGATTTTTCCTTATCTCTTATCTCTGTCTCTGACTCTGTCCTTCTCTAGAGAGTGTATATGCCCTCTGGAAATTAAACAATTCAGAAATTAGGGTCACCAGGTGGTGTGGTAGTTAAGGTGTTGGACTCCCACATGGCCAACCATGATTTGAGCCCTGTACCTGGCAGCTTGAAAATCATGCCAGGTGCATGCGCATGTGTACTCAAAACCCCAGGAAGAGAATAGAGGAGAAGGGATTGTGGCATAACCATCCCACCCAGGGGATGATTTCTCACTTTCCCTCTCTGTCTCCCTGCTGTGCACATGGGTCTATGGCAAAAACAAACAAAAAAATTCAGGTATTACTGCATCAAATCATAAACTTAGAAAGAAAGAAATCTTTTTTCTTTCTTCCCCATAATGCCTTGTCTACACACAGTAGTCAGTTAGTATGGAAATCAATAGTTTGGCTTACTGCTGTATTTTGAGAAAATGTCACTACAATTTCAGTTAGTAGAAGAGACTTAGACAGCCTGAACTTTGGTATCAACATTGCTCCTGCTCTAGACTGTGGGTAGCTACACAACTATGTCTAATCATGTGCTTCTTTTCTGCTCTTAGCTTATAGATAGCAGCCGTATTTGACATTGAGTTTCTTGGTGTCATATAAAATAATCATGCTCTCTTTGCTTCATTATGCTTGGTCAGACAATAGCAAGTCCAGGCTCTATCACTTCCCTCACAGGAAATGCTAGCAAATGTGCACCATATTTCAAGGACAGAGGCAGTCTACTGGTGCCTAGGACAGGGAGCAGGCCTTGACTTCTTCTTTTTTTTTTTTAAAGATTTATTTATTTAATTCCATTCATTATTATTATTTTTTAATTTGACCAGAGAAAGGGAGATAGAAAGGGAAAGCAAGAAGCAAGACTCCAGGTCTGGGTCGAACCATGGTCGGCCATGTGGGAATCCAGCCCCGTTAACCACCGTGCCACCTGTTGGCCCCCAAGCATTGACTTCTAAAGGTGAAGAGCAGACTGTTTTAGAGAGATGGGAATCCTGATCATGGTGATTGTGTGGATATATGTATTTGTTCATACTCATCAATTTGTATACGTATAGTGGTGTGTTTTACATAAATACACTTTCATAATGTTGACTTTTTATTATTTTCTTTAATAGAGGAAATCTTTGCAGGGATTCTATAGATGGCACTCTGAAGTCCTTCAGGGGAAACAAATCACGTTCCTCTGCTCCACGGCCCTCCCATCATCTCAAATAATCCCCAGTACTACCACTACCACCCTAGGGAGCAAGGGAGCTGTTTGACATGTGTCTCTTCAAGATTGAGAGTTTCTGACCCTCAGATGATTTTAGAAAGCACAAGGGGAATAATTTATGGCAGCAGAGCTTAAAGAGATCCTGGGAAGTGCCTGGAAGAGAGAGGAGGAAGGGACAGATCTTTTCTAGTTCTCCACGATCTAACAGGGCATAGAAGAGGACCCCAGTGTCTACCAGGAGCACAGAGACTAGAGAGGTAGGAGGTGTACAGCATCCTGGAGAGTGGGGACCAAAGGACAGACAGCTGTTCCTCTGTAGCAAAAGAGAAGTCAGTGTGGAGCTAGTGTGAAGCTAACCAAAACTTCAGGAAACCATGACCATGGCCACACTGAGACTGGAGCAGCAGGTGCCATGGAAATAAGGTAGCACCACATCAGGACTCGGTCACCTCCTACTGCTGATGCTCCCAGGCACAAAAAAGAGGATTTCTCTCTTCTCCCCGCTGTGGTTGGTGTTATTGGTGGTAAGGTCAACAGTGCTAGTTCAGAGAGAACACCTGGGATTATGAACAGTGACAGCGAATGATATTGAATTTTGTCAAAATATCCAACAGAGAGAGTCAAAAAACTTAATAACCAGATCAAATTGCAAAAACCAGTGGACTAGACTAAGGTTTAAACAAGAATAGGAAACAAAATAAGATGTATGTTCTGAGTAGATTGGAAAGTTCCAAAAAAGTATTGAGAATATAGTAAACTTCACTTAAAAATTTGCATTTATATACCTCAATTCAATTGTTACATTTATATATGAGCAGCATTTTTATGATATACTGTTTTGTAGCCTGTTCTTTTCACTGGTATATATTGTGAACATATATCCATGTCATAATATAACTTTCTACAACTCGGTATTTAATGTTTGTGATTCATTCCCAGCACACTAATGTACATACTTTACTTAACTAGTAGCTTATTATTGGATATTAAGACTTCCAGGTTTTTGGTGTTGTTCAAATAAGTTTGAAGAAATATATATATATATATATATATATATATATATATATATATATATACATTTTCACAAAACTCTGATAGTTCTCATAAGGTAAAAACCCAATTGAGGAATGGCTGGGGCAAAAGGTATTTGTGTTTTAAGGTTTTTAGCGCCCTTTAGGAAGTTTGTATCAATTTACACCTTTCCTGAACATCCATTTTAAAGGCTAACTTTCTGTTTATCTATACCCCATTCTGGCTCAATAACAAATTGAACTGGCTGCAAGGAAAGTCATAAATCCATCTTCTTTTCATTATTATGTTATAGTTAGGGGGAATTTAGAGCTAGTAAAATTCACAACACTAGCAGCATTGGTGTTTATCTTCAGTTCAACCACCAAATGGCATGTCCATGTAATCACAGTTACAATAAAAGACTTGAACTGAATGGGAAGCTTGTTATGTGACTGGCAGTACTCACTGTGCTTTCCAGATTTTAACTGTTCTCTGAGGTAAAGACTGTCCTCTACACGTTGAAGAAGAGGAAACTGAGTTAACAGAAGGCTAAGTGCCTTAAGCCATGCAGTTTATCCATATTAATATATATTATCATAACCTGGATTGTTTTCATTTTTCTGCACATTATGTATGTTTTAAATTCTCACAGGATCATTAAGAGTCCATTTTCTTTTATATGGATTAAACACTGAGTCGTGGAGAATCTTCTGTTCCAAATATTAACTACTGCCCATGGTGGATCTTGGGGCCCATGGCAGCAAAATCTTCCAAACTCTGTCCCTCACATCATCTTGAAAATGGGAATATATTACTGTTCTAATTCTCCAGTACAGTATTGTGACATATCATCCTCGCTGGTTGTAGAGTTTGCCACAAGTAATTTGTTATAAGTAATAAAATTCTGAAGGTTGCAAATGGGGCATTTTTTGGTGTAAATTGGCGTGGACACAGGACTATCCTTGGGTGAAGGTCACTTCACTCCCCACACATTCCACTATGGTTCTGATGAGCTTTCAGAGGGGGACAGAATTAGGTGAAGCATCCCCAAGGCTATGGAGGAAGACGACAAACCTCTAGGTCATCTTGCCTCTGTCCCCATGGAGTAGAAGGTGCATGCCTACGTGTGGGTCTCTGCAGGAATAGCATGGGCCACCGTAAGTCCAAACAGAAGGAATGAAAGAGAAAGAAACCATTACAATGGTCAAAGAATAGGAGAAGGTATTTTTGCTTAAACACAACAGAAAAAATTTAGATATTTTCATTGCCAGCCTTTTTTCCTTTAATTAGCATCAAGAAGCCAAATTCAGTTATTTGTGGGAGGAGAAAAAAAGCCACATGTGCCTATTAGGGAGAGCTGGTGGCGGCACCCTGTTTATGCTTCGGCATGTCAAAGGCTATCATGATGGCCATAAAAAGAATGGGACTGCTTAGGATCTTTGATGTTAAGGAAACATTTTCTCATCAGTGAACAGCTTGCCAAGGCCAGATAAGCAACATGAAAACAGAAAAAAAAAATGCTCCTATTTGTTTATTCAGAGACTTGTCTTAATAATTCATTTGCTTACTACTTCCAGAAGGAAATTGTCATTGCCCATTGGTTGGAAAAGGTCTGCTGTCTCTTGCAGCATTAAGTTATCCTTTATCTTCATTAATCTTTGGACCCTTAGGTTATGAATAGTCTTGCTAGTGAGCAGTGAGGGTCACTGTCAGCTAATGAGGTCAAGGTCGTGGACTAAAACCTAATTAGGATGATTAACTCATTGTATTTTATCGTTACAAGCTATGTTACAAAATGAAGTTAGAAATCCCAGCTAGACCTCCTCTAACTTGAAGCCTGTGTTCAAGGCCAGCACCAGTCTGGCCTCTCCTGGAGAAGCAGCTGAGACCCGTGTCATTTTCAGTCTACATCATGGGGTCTGAAGGGCAAATCATCATTATTCTGTAGTATCAAAGAATAATTATTATTCTACTTAAGGGCACTGTGAGCAACAGTGTTCTCAGTCCTTAAACTCTTTCTGTTGTTTATACGGTGGGTACTCTTCAGGTATCCTGCTTAAATGACTTTTGTAGAGATTAGGATCAATGGAGTATTCTTCCTTTACTCAATAATCTTCTGAATTTTGAGGTAGTTCTTTCAATGTGAGATGCATTTAAAAAAATTTTTTTTTCTCTTGGTAAAGGTCACATATTTGCATTGTACTACTCATTGAAAATATACAAAAATATAAATTAAAAATTAACCTCCCTTAGTCAATGTGGAAAAACATTTTTAAAGGAACTATGGCTGAAAGATCAGGCAGCTTTTAGCATGTAAGTAATTGGATTAAATTATAGATAATTCCCAGTGATTAAATTCCACACTAGAAGAATGATTCATAACTCTCTCATTTCATAGTTTTTTACCTAGTAGTTTTTTAAAAAAGTATTCTGATTGTATTGTGTTGTATAAACCAATCTCTGCTGAGAAATGCTCTCAGATGCTTTTCTATAAATCATAGTGTAGACATGCATTCTTCTTTAGAAAATCACTGCCATTAAACATTACTGTCCTTGACATAGAAAAAAGAGATAGTGATAATGAAATGAAATATTTCAGAGGTACCATGGGTGAATAAAGACAGTAATATTTAATACTTGAAGCGATAAAAAGAAATTAATGGAATTTTGAGGTAGTTCTTTCAATGTGAGATGCATTTAAAAAAATTTTTTTTTCTCTTGGTAAAGGTCACATATTTGCATTGTACTACTCATTGAAAATATACAAAAATATAAATTAAAAATTAACCTCCCTTAGTCAATGTGGAAAAACATTTTTAAAGGAACTATGGCTGAAAGATCAGGCAGCTTTTAGCATGTAAGTAATTGGATTAAATTATAGATAATTCCCAGTGATTAAATTCCACACTAGAAGAATGATTCATAACTCTCTCATTTCATTGTTTTTTACCTAGTAGTTTTTTAAAAAAGTATTCTGATTGTATTGTGTTGTATAAACCAATCTCTGCTGAGAAATGCTCTCAGATGCTTTTCTATAAATCATAGTGTAGACATGCATTCTTCTTTAGAAAATCACTGCCATTAAACATTACTGTCCTTGACATAGAAAAAAGAGATAGTGATAATGAAATGAAATATTTCAGAGGTACCATGGGTGAATAAAGACAGTAATATTTAATACTTGAAGCGATAAAAAGAAATTAATGAATTTGAGCAGATAGAACTGTTTATACCTAACACCCAAGACCCATAGCCTCCACAAAGCACAGCTGTAGAAAACAACTGGGGCCAGCCCGGTTAAGGCTGTTGGTTAAGGCTGTTGGATCCCACATGGCAGTCTATGTGGTTTGAATCCTGGACCCAGTGGTTTGAAAAACAGACTGGGCATGGGTTCGCATGTGCCTAAAATCCTAAAAGGAGGGAAAAATGGAGGAGAAGGGACAACTGAGCGACTGGCCCCCATGGGGATTGTTTTCTCACTTTCTCTCTCCCTTAATCTCTCTCTCTCTCTTTCTCTCTCTCCTTCCCTCCCTCCCTCAGGAAAGCACAGGGACCCTCTGGCAAATATGTTTTTAAAAAGGAAAAGAAATAAAAAGAATATCTTATTTCAAAATAGCATGATAGATAGATGGACTTACATTGGTAGTGGCAAAAATAGAATCATGTCTCTACTCTGAATGAGTCAAAGTGGTAGGATAACTGATTTCATCTAATGTTTCTATGTACATTAGTAAAATGAAACAGATATTTCCATGATTCTAAAGTAGAAGTACTTATTTAGCATATGTTGATAATTTCCAGTTTAATTCTAATTCTAAAATTAAAAAAAAAAAAAAAAAAAGGCAAGGAAATAGAATGAGGGGGAGGAAAAGGAGCTGCTAGTCTTTATTGCTTCATTACCTTAGGTAAAGTCATTTGGGCAAGATGCCTGAGGAAGCTGGGAGGGTGAGCTGCACCAGCTTTCATTACCTGTAGGTAGAAGCTTGCAGGAGGGCAAGAGTGCATCCTAATGTAGGTAGGAAATAATCTCTTTACCTACCCTGCCTTCAGGACAATGATCTGTAGCCACAAGCTGGATGACCTCAGGCAGCACCACCTGGCCAAATGCCAAGCTAGGCTAAGGGAAGTTGTGGTTCTTGTCCTGAGAACTGCAGAATAGGGGCGGGGGGGGGGGGGGGAGAATGGAATGTCTAGAAGCTGCATTTCTGGAAGAGTTGGGATGAAACAGTTTTCCCGGTAGCCTGGCAACCTCTCCATATGACAAAGTCTTAACGTGTCTTAGGGAGAAAGTCTCAACCCTTGAGAGGCAGAATGGCATAGGAAGAACCAGAAACCTGTGTTTTTTTCCTGTTCACTTACAAACTTATTGTGCGGCCTTGAACAAAAATGTCTAGAAGCTGCATTTCTGGAAGAGTTGGGATGAAACAGTTTTCCCGGTAGCCTGGCAACCTCTCCATATGACAAAGTCTTAACGTGTCTTAGGGAGAAAGTCTCAACCCTTGAGAGGCAGAATGGCATAGGAAGAACCAGAAACCTGTGTTTTTTTCCTGTTCACTTACAAACTTATTGTGCGGCCTTGAACAAATCACTTTATCGCTGGCTCTTTGTTTTTCTCATGGGTATAACTAAATCCTTTCTGACTCTAATACTCAGTGATCCTCTTCATATACGAGATTGTCAACCACAGGGCCATGTACTGGTCTTACAAGCCCTACACATATGTTTTTCTGCTTACTAGGTAGTTACATGCTGAAAAACTCATTATAAATTGAAAATATCTAAGGTTGAAAATATATTTAATACTTAGAAACTACAGAACAACATAGCCTAGCCTCACTTACCTGAAAGGTGGTCAGAACACTTAATCCTACAATTGGACAAAATCTTCTAATATAAAGATTATTTTTTTTATTTTTATTTTTTGGAAAGGTTTTTTTTTTTTTCACTATAGGGCGTGTGCGCTCGCCAGACAGAGAGAGATAGACAGAAAGCGAGAAATCACCCCCCAGGGGGTATGGTCACGCAGCAATCCCTTCTCCTCCATTCTCTTCTTGGGATCTTGGGCATGCACGCACACGTGCCCGACGTGAGTTTTAAGCCACCGGGTCCGGGACGTGAACCGCAGTCGACTACGTGGGAGTCCAGCGACATAGCCATTATGCTAACTGCTGTTTCCCTAAAGATTATTTTTTAATAATAGAGTGTCAGATATCTTAAGTACCTCATTAAATACTGTACTGAAAGTGAAACACCTTTATTATTTTAATCCAAAAACATTGCCAGTTTAAAAAGAAAAACAAAATAAATGATAGGCTAGACCATAATTAAGTGAAAAAAATCATAAATTGAAGCATTGTTAATTGAGACTATATAAGTGAAAAGTTGCTGCATGCTAGTTTCTGCAAATTCCTTTGGAGCCCACAGATTCTAAGGTTTTTTTGGAGAGGTTTTTGCTATAGGGCGCGTGCACTTGCCAGAAAGACAGAGAGACAGAAAGCGAGAAATCACCCCCCAGGGGGGATGGCCACGCCGCAATCCCTTCTCCTCCATTCTCCTCTCGGGATCCTGGGCATGCACGGACACATGCCCAGTGTGAGTTTAAGCCATTGGGTCCAGGACTCAAATCATGGTCGACTACATTGGAGTTCAGCGACATAGCCATTACGCTAACTGCTGGTCTTGATTCCAAGTTTTATACCAAAAGCAAGTACATGTACTACTCCCTCACTATTTTCTTAACTCCATTTAACTCACAACAGCCTCAATGCTTACCTTTTTTTTTTTTTTTTGGGTGCTATAGGGCGCGTGCGCTCGCCAGACAGACAGAGACAGACAGAGAGATAGGAAGCAGGAAATCACCCCCCAGGGGGGATGGCCACACCGCAATCCCTTCTCCTCCATTCTCCTCTCGGGATCTTGGGCACGCACGCACACGCGCCCGGCGTGAGTTTAAGCCACCAGGTCCAGGACTCGAACCGCGGTCGACTACGTGGGAGTCCAGCGACATAGCCATTACGCTAACAGCTGGTCCCTCAATGCTTACCTTTTCAACTGTGGAGTTAACAACAACATAAAGGTCACTTCAGTTAAGAAGTGACAAGTCCCTCAAAGCTTACTTTTGATGTCTCCTTTCTGTTGAGGCAGTTAGCAGCCTTCGGCTTCAAATTAGAAAGGCCCAGACTAAGGTTGCCCAACTTGTTCCTTTTTTATGACATCTTAATTGGTGAATGATGCCTCTTTCAAACCAGAGCCTCAAGCCAGAAATGGGGAGAGAACCAACCCTTAGCCATCCTGTCTAATTCGTTACCAGACTCTACACATAGTTTGTCCACTTCTATCTCCCAGAAAGCCAGCCTTCTTTAAGCCCATCAACTCTTTCTGAGCTACTGTGTTAACTGCCCAACAATCCATCCATGCCTTCTCCTTTGTCCCACCTCTCATCCCTTCCTCCCACCACAAAGTAATTTTTCTAAAATAAAAATTGGATCAGTTTATTATCATGCTTAAATCTCTTAAAGGGGTAGGTAACTTTCCCATTGCACTTAGGATGCTGTCCACAATCTTTACGCTGGTTTACAAGATCCCCATGACTTCTCCAGCCCCCTCTTCTGTCCATTCACGTTTTCCCCACACCACTCAATAAAAAGTTCACTCCCAACCATGACTACGAACTCCTACACAAGCACCAGCTCTGCTTAAATATCGTTTCCTCCCTTGACTCCTGCCTCTTATATAAATAGACCCATTTACAAAATCACAAATTATGATTATGTATTTGATTGGTCTCCTCTTCATAATCCCTTTTTCTTATGAAGTTTTATGAGGGGATGGGCTACTTCTGTCTTCTTCATTACAGTATTCCAGTGCCCAGCACAAGGACCAGTTTACTATGAGCAAATATTTGTTGACTGAATGGACAAGCAAGGTCTTTTAGTGAAAGTCATCTTCTTCTGGTTACTCTATTCCTATTCTGTAAGTCAGCAGTCCCTAAACTTCCCAGAAGCATAAACTGGCCTCATGGAAGACAATTCCTTCATAAATAGAGGTGGAGGGGTTTGGGGAAGGTTGGTCCTAAATGATTCAAGGGCACCACATCCACCATGGACCCCATTTCCACACTACCACAGTGCAGTGAAACTATTACATAGCGATAGTGTTTGTGTGCCAATGAGAATCCAATACCCCACTGATTTGACAGGAAGTAGAGCCCATGCAATAATGTGAGCAATGGGGACTGGCTGCAAACACAGAGGAAGCCTCACTTGCTGATCCACTGCCCATGCCCTGCTGCACAGCCTGGCAGACTGGCATCAACACTAGTCTGCGGCCCGGACCCCAACAGGTAGCTGACCAGCATTGGTCCGGCCCAGGGCTGGGTGATCCCTGCTATAGGCTATTACCAGAAGCAATATGGCAGATGATCATGTCTCTGTAAGTTGTTTACTTTAGTGAGAGTGTTCCCTATGAAGAACTTTTCTGATTTGGCCTAGGCAAGTCTCAAAAGTAACCATTTTCTCATCATCTGCACCCTCTTTTGGTTAGAGATGCAGATAATTTAAGAACTTGCCAAGGATAGGCAGTCAGCAGACTTGACATGGTGAGCTAGAACAAGGGCTCTGAGGTACTCACTATTGAAGTTTGAATCTTGGCTCTGTTCTAGCTACTTGACTTTGGGCAAGTAACTTAGCTGCAGTTTCTTTAACTCTAGAATGGGAATAATAATAGAATCTAGCTGATAGGTTGTCTTGTAGATTTAATGGGATAACAACCATAAAACTGTTATCACAATGTCTGACACATAGCAAGTGCTTAGCAAACCTTAGCTCCTAGTAATATGTTTTATTCAACTCCAGAGGAGAGTCCAGATGCTGAGTTCTAGGGCTTGGGAGCTTCTACAAAGACGTTGCTCTTTTTCTTTGGTTTCCCTCTTACTCATATGTACTTTACAACCTATACTGTGTGGTGTGTGGTCCCAAAAGGTGGCAAGCAAAAATGTGACAAAGTTGAGTTACTAATCTTCTTCATACCAAGCCATAAGGAGGTCTGAAATTTACAAGCCAGCAGTATATAATTACTGATGAACATTATGTAAACTTTGGAAAGATGAAATTATCTTTAGGAATACCTAATATTTTAAAATTGAGGGACTCATTCCTAGAGACTGTTGGTGTACTGGCATTTGGTGACTGCTCAGTAGTGAGCCCTCTTAGGCAAAGAGTATGTGGTATTAACCTTCTGAACAGAAGCCACCGTACACCGAGCGCCAGGGGACCAAGAAGAATTTAACATTCCACTCCTACCGCCCTCCCCCACTTTGCAGGCTTGAGCAAAGTAGTTTTTAAATGAGAAACACATCCCGGTGCTCTGTGTAGGTGGTGGAGTGGGAGGAGGTGAAATGCAAGCTTTATTTTCCCGACTGCCTGTCATCCAATTCCCCGCTTTCTTCTGACTTTCATGAGTGATGAGGTCATCCCGGCGCAGGAAAATCAAACTCCTATTTTCAAACCTAATAAAGGCCAGCATTGTGTGTCTGCGTAAACAGAGGCCAGACGGGTAGGGTGGCGGGAAAAAGAGTGGCCCGCCCTCTGGCGGTCGCAAGAGACAGTCTGCCCCGCGCTCCACCGAGCAGCGACAGGAAGGCTGGGAGGGTGCGTGCTAAAATGTAAGTTAAAATTAGATCAATAGTCAGCTTAGCTGTCTCAATCAATGCTTCGCAGGGAGAGCATACGACCATCTATTTATAAGCTAAACCCTGCATTATCTTCCTCTTTTAGGGCGCAGAGATCCATTACTGCGCGCGGCAGGGGAGAGGACGCTGTAAGGGGCTGGCGCGAGCCACTTACAGCCGAGCTGGCTCGCCACGTTTGGCACCA
>NW_006208752.1:1325968-1377218 GCF_000334495.1 Tupaia belangeri chinensis
GGGGGGCGGGAGCCACTTACAGCCGAGCTGGCTCGCCTCGTTTGGCGCGGAACTCGCAGCGAGAGATCCACACCAGCGGTCGGCGGCCCCTCTGCTCACGGAAGAACTTTGTCCCGGGCGTGCTCCCTCAGGACTCACTCGCACCCATTTCTTACCTCGATGGAATCCTTAGCCTTCAAGCTAAGAGGGCCCCCAAAAGCAAACCCACCTGGACCTCTCCCGCAGGTACAGGGCGCGCACCGGCAGGTTCGAGCCACACAGTGGACTGCCTGTTGACAAAGGTTTCCAACCCAGCTTCTGCAAGGCACTGCATTTCTCAGACCTTGCTCAGACCATTGTTGCTGCAAATAGTTGTAATTCCCCTCCGCCGCCGCCCAAGCACGGATGGGAATGGATTTGCAGCACAGACTCCGCATTACACGCAAGGTCTTGGAGAGATAGGCAAGCTCCCTGCAGCCACTGAGACACATCCGGACACCCCCAGGCCCGCTTGCTCCAGGGGTAGAAACCCTCCATGATTCATGAAAAAATGTCCACAGTTTGTTTGTGTTGTTAAATTGATTTCAGTATTTGAAAGAAGCTGGAAAAAAGACAAAATCTGATGTTGCACACTTCCATCAGAAGCACAAGAAAAAGTCATATTCTTAGGGGAAAATTTTTTTTTAATCTTATATGAGATGCATATATAGCATATATTATATATATTTATATTTTTCTTTATTTTTGCTTTTTTGTATTTTATCATTTTATTTAATAAGCATATGCTATGTTTATAAAAGAAAACTCTCAAGACCCAAAGCATTTTAATATTAGCTTAAATGTACATTAGACATATTTATGGAATCAACTTATTAGCTGCTATATTGTTTGACATAAAAGGCTTTTGAACTAAAGATAGAAAGTGAAGCATTCTTTATTTAGAAACCTTTTCTTCCTCTTCCAATCTTGCTGGCTTGCCTCCAAAATATATCCCGCCTCTGTCCCTTTCTCACCATCTCCATAGCTGGAGGCTTAGTTACAAGTCACCGTTCATTAGCCTTCACCTGGATTACAAAAATAGCATTTTGTCTGGTTTTCCTGGATCCACGGAAATCCTCACTTTTCACATAGCAACCAGATTGTGTGTTTAAAATGTAAATCAGATCCTATCACTTCTCTTTTTAAAACCTTCCTGGCTTCCCATGGCACCTCCATCATACCCCAAATTCTTTCCTATACCCAAATGTGGTGTGTGGTGTGGTCCCTAGCCAACCTTGCTCACCTGCCTTATCTCACATTGTTTTCTTGCCCTTTGTCGTTGCCCACTTTCACACATCCCCTTCTATGTGACCCTCAACCCATGGGCTCATTTCCATTTCTTAATCCTAGTACGTCCTGCCATGTGATGCAGAAGACCTTTTCTGGAAGATCTTTTCAAATCTGTCTCATCATCATTCTGGTCTCAGCTCAGAGGTCAGAGGTCTTCTCTGACTACCGTCTGTCCTGTCTCTCCAGAACTCATTATTGCATTACCTTTTATTTTATTTCAACATAGCAACTGATAAAAATTGCTTTATTTATCCATTGAATTACAAATTGTGTCTCTCTCCACACATTTGAATGTAAGCCCCATTAAAAATAAACAAAAAAAAGCTCCTTGTCTTTCTTTTTCATTAATGTATTTTTGTGTTCTACTTCTATGTTCTTGTTCACTATTATCTTTTTGGATTCTATTTCTTGTTTACTGCTATCTTTTTGGGTTTTATGCCTTGCCCATAGTTGGTAGTCAATAAATATTTACTGAATAAATTATTGAGTGTGGTTTCCTAGTATTTCGTTTCTAAAATGTCACTAATAGCATTTGGCTTACTCTGCTGTGAATTTCATAGTTATTTTTATACCCATATGTTTCCTCCTCTCAAGTGTGAACTCTATGAGGCAGGATCATATTTCGTTCATTTTATTTTCTGTAGCCTTATGGAGTCTGACACATTCCAGGTGTTTAATATATTTGTTGGATTGAATGGCGACAAGTGATGGGTAATAAAAAGGTAATACAATTTACTCCAGGTCTAAACTTTCACCCGGGAAAAGTGCAAACATATTTCAAAATCCAAAGGGATAGATCATTGCTTTGATCCTTGTAAAGACACACATACACAATTTGTTATCAATATTTTCAAAGACTGTTCATACTCATTGTATCTGTTCCTCATATCAGCTGGGATGTGGGAACAGAAGCTCAGGGGTATTAATTGACCTGCCCAAGCTTGCATAGACAATAAGAAGCTGAGACAGAGCTAAAACCTGTTAATTTAATTTTTTTTTTTTTTTAGAGAGATTTTTCCTATAGGGTGCACAAACTCACCAGAGAGACAGAGAGACAAAAAGTGAGAAATCACTCCCCTGGGGGGATGGCCATACTACAATCCCTTCTCCTCCATTCTCCTCTCAGGACTTTTGGCATGCACACACACATATACTCCATGTGAGTTTTAAGCCACCGGGTCCAGTGTTCAAACCGTGGTAGACTATGTGAGAGCCCAGTGATGTAACCATTATTCTGTTTGCTGGTTCCTAAAACCTGCTAACTTTAAACACTCACAAATATGCACACATAAAAGTAGGCACACATGTATTTCCACATTTTCCAATATCCTCCCTCCTTAAACACATTTGTGGTTTGGTTCAAATGGGATCGTAAATGTAAAATACTTGATTGAAGTCAGGCATATGACAGACTCCCAATAAATGACCATTCCTTTCTCTTGGCCATGCTATGGTTGCCATACTCTCCCTATCCCTATAAAGAAGAATGCTTCTATTTTCACTTTGTTCTTTTTCAGTACTGGCCTCATCTCCAGGATCCTTCTTATTGTGAAATTTTTAATGCATACTATTAATTGGATACATTCACAGATTTGAGAAAATTGAATTTTTGCTGGCAACCTGCTGTTCATTTAGTTTTTACTCTGAATATAAATCAATAAGAAATACTGGTGAATGTGGACCAGGACACAGCTCAGGTTAAGTCATATAGTGCAATGTTAGTGAGAAAATGGCACATAAAATACCAAAGCTTATTAATCATACACAAACTCTAAATAGAGCACAGCCAAAGGGGACATGCAATGTATAAAGTTAGTTTTACTATAGACATAACAAATTGAGAACCCATTTTGATCATTCATTTATTCATTTATTCAATCTTTTTAGTATATTTTGTATGCCAAGCATTGTTCTATTGGGTCATTGGAAAAGTCATGATGAATTTTTTTCTATGTTTTTCTGTGCAAAAATGCATCATGACTTTTCCAATTACCTAATGAGTTTGGGAGCAACAGAAGCAAACAAGAATAGAGGAAATTACTACTGATGTGCATCTAGTGGAAAAGATAGGCTTAAACCAAAGAATCAGATAATAGAGATCAATGAGAATTCACTTATAGTTCAATAGCTCTAATATTATTAATTAAAGAATAGAGGAAGAAATGCTCAAATAAGTAAGTAATAATTGTGATTAAATTTTAAATAATTTAATTTAATAAATATTTCTTGAGTGCCTACTATGTGCCAACTAGTTATCTAGATGATGGAGGTTACAGTGTGATCTAAACCTCAAATTCCTGCTTTTATGGACTCACATTGTAAAGGGAGAAATCATACAATAATCTCATACATAGTCACAAAAAAAGTGGCAATTTCTTCTATGGAAAAATATACCAAATAAGTAAGATAGGGAATTTGGATTAGGTGAAGTATTTCCTGTAGAGTAGTCCTATATATCCCCACTAAATAGTGCATTTGAACAAGAATCAAAATGGTAAAGGATCAGATTGTGCTGATCTGAGGCATAGACATGGGTGATTAGAAAAGAGAAATCTCTCCAGGAGGGTAGTAGCCCTGTGACTGACTTTCCATGCACCTGAAAAAGTGCAATGGGGCCAGAGGGTCGAATGTAATGGTGTAAACAAGGATATGACTCATAGATGAGCTCAGTGAGGTAACTAAGGCATGACTTCAAAGAGGTAATAGATCTTGAGGGACCTATAAGGTGATTGTTAAGATTTTGGCTGTCCCGCTAGAAAGAATGGGAAGGCATTGGAAGCTTTTGAGCAAATGATTGACATGATCGGACATGTTTCAATAGTCACTCTGTCTGCTGTGTAAAGAGTACACGTCCTAGGCAATGTGCTCTGTGTCTTGACAGACGACTTCCTTTTTGTTCACAACTCTGAGAAAACCGACATGTTAAGAGTTTAAGTACCTTATTCAAAGTTGCATGGCTACTACCTGATAGAGCAGGAATTAAAAGCCAAGTAATGCAATTCTACTACCTAAGCTATTAACCACAATACTTGTAAAAGAGTGTCTCCCTAAGAAAGACCAGGATGACAGGTGATGAGAATGACAATAACACAGGCATATCTCACTTTACTTCACTTGGCAGCAGATACTGTGTTTTTGACAAATTGAAAGTGTGTGGTCAAGTGTCTATTGGTGCCATTTTTTTCAATAGCATGTACTCACTTCATGTCTCTGTGTCACAATTTGGTAATTCTCACAATACTTCAATTTTTTTCATTTCTACATATCTATTATGATGTTTTTGATCAGTAAAAATTTTTGGTTTAATTTATTTTTTATTTATATTTTCAGATTAATCCACATTTTACATTAAGTCTCTGTCATGATAAATCCCCCAACATATATGTATATTTATCTCAACAGAGAATGTTACACTTTTCCATCTGTCAAATGTTTCCTCTCCTTGCACTTCACAGTCACACCACTCCACTCTCCACTCTTTACCATCTACTCTCTCCCTTTACTGTCTCTAGCATCCACACACATCCTCTCCACCATCACATCTCCAGATCTCTCAACCTCTGCTATAGAGTGAAGGCACTCGGTACAAATTAAGTGGGGATATGCAATGTATATCTTTCATATCTTTCAAATTCCGGCTCATTTCACTCAACAGTAAGTCTAATATATTCCTCTACTATGAGTCAAATGATAGCATCTCATGGTTTCTTATTGCTGAGCAATATTCCCTAGTATATATGTGCCACAGCTTCACAGCACAGTCATTAGTTTATAGACACTTAGGTTGGTTCCATGTTTTAGTAATTGTGAACAATATTGCAATAAACATAGATGTACAGGTGTCTTTTTAAGTGTTTTCCTATCCTTTGGGTAAATACTCAGAAGTAAGACTACTAGGTTATATGATAATTCTATGTACAGGGTTTTGAGGAACTTTCATATTGTTTTCCACAGAGATTGTACTCATTTACATTTCCACTAACAATGTAAGAAGGTTCTCTTTTCACTACAGCCTTGCTAACATTTGTTCTTTATTTTATTGATCCTAGCCTTTAAAAAAAAGTTATTTATTTAATTTTGTTTATTATTATTGTTATTTAAAAATTTGCTATAGGGCATGTATACTCTCCAAAGAGAGGTAGAAAGATAAAGGGGGGGGGAGTGAGAAAGCAAGCTGCCAGGTCTGGGACTTGAACTGTGGTTGCCCCTTGGGAGTCAGTGCCCTAATTGCCATGCCACCTGCTGGCCTCAATCTTAGTCATTTTAAATGGTTAGCATTAAATGGTATTTCATTCTAGTTTTAATTTGAATTTCCTTTATGACAAGAGACTTTGGACATTTTTTCATATGCCTTTTGGGCATTTGTAAGTCTTTTATTGAAAGTTTTCGGTTCAATTCATTTGCCTGTTTTTAATTGGATTACTATTATTATTATTTTCTTCAATGGTGAGCTGCTTGAATCCTTACATATTCTGGATATTGACCTCTTGTCTGAGGAATAATTTGCTATTATTTTCCCCCATTCTGAGGGTTGTCTTTTTATTCTAATTATTGTTTCCTTTGCTGTGAGGAATCTTTTTAGCTTGATATAATCCCACTTGTCTATTTTGGGGATTATTGCCTGTACTTTTGGTAAACTAGCAGAAGTTGATTCACGAGGCTTAAGGAAAGAAATTGTTTTCATAACATCAAGTGCAGGATGAAGTAGTAAGTGCTGATTGAAAAAGTGTAGCAATGTATCTAGAATATCTTTAGCTAAATTCATTGATGAAGGTGGCTACACTGAACAACAGATTTTCAATGTAGACACAACAGCCTTATATTGGAAGAAGATGCCATCTAGGACTACCATAGCTAGAAAGGAGAAGTCAATGCCTGGATTCAACAGACAGGTTGGATTTTTTTCTTAGGAGCTAATGCAGCTAGTGTTGCGACTGGTTTGATCTTCAACTTTAAGTTGAAACCAGGGTTCATTTTACTATTCCAAAAATCCTAGGGCCCTTAAGAATTATGCCGTCTACTCTATCTGTGCTCTACAAATGAAACAACAAAGCCTGGATAAGAGCACATCTGTTTACAGCATCGTTTACAGACTACTTAATCCTACTGTTGAGATCTACTGCTCAGAAAAAGAGATTCTTTTTAAAATGTAACTGTTCATTGACTCAAGAGCTCTAATGGAAATGTACAAAGTGATTAAGGTTGTTTTCATGCCTTCTAACACAACTTTCATTATGTAGCCCGTGGAGCAAGGAGTAAATTTGATTTTCAAGGCTTATTATTTAAGACATACATTTTGTAAAGATATAGCTTCTATAGAAATTGATTCCTCTTATGGATCTGGGCAAAATAAGTTGGAACTCTTCTGGAAAAAGATTCACCTTTTTGAATGCTATTAAGAACATTTATGAATCATGGGAGAAGGTCAAAATGTCAACATTAACAGGAGTTTGGAAGAAGGTGATTCTAACCATTATGGCTGACTTTGAGGTGTTCAAGATTTAAATGAAGGAAGTAATCACAGATGTGATGGAAATAGAAAGAGAAATAGAATTAGAAGTGGAACCTTGGGACCAGCAGTTGGCACAATGGCTATGTCACTGAACTCCCATACAGTCGACCGCAGTTCGAGTCCCGGACCCGGTGGCTTAAATTCACAACGGGTGCATGTGTCTATGTGCCCAAGATCCCAAGAGGAGAATGGAGGAGAAGGGATTATGGCGTGCCCATCTCCCCTGGGGGGGGGTGATTTCTTGCTTTCTATCTCTCCATCTCCTTTCTATCTCTCCATCTCCTTTCTATCTCTCCATCTCTCTCTGTCTTTCTGGCGAGCGCACGTGGCCAATAGCAAAAACCTCTAAAAAAAAAAAAATAGAGCCTTAAATTGTGACTGAATTGCTATAATGTCATGATAAATCTTTAATGTATGAGGTGTTGTTTCTTAGACATAAGCAAAGAAAGTGGTTTTTCAGGATGGAATTTACTCCTGATGAAGATGCTATGAACGTTGCTGAAGTGACAACAAAGGATTTAGAATACTCCATAAACCAACCTAGTGGATAAAGCAATGGCAGCTTTTGAGAGTGTTGACTAGAATTTTGGAAAAAGTCCTACTACAGGTAAAATGCTACTAAACAACATTGCATGCTACGAAGAAATCTTTAGTGAAAGAAAGAATCAGTCAGTGTGGCAAATTGTATTGTTCTCTTACTTTAAGAAATTGCCAGGGTCAGCAGGTGGTGTGGTGATTGAGATGGCTGGACTCTCGCTGGTTGACTGCTGTTTGAGTCCTGGACCTGGCATTGTTTTCTCACTTTCCCTCTCTCTCTGTCTTTCTTTGGTCAACTTTCAAAAGGTAAAATAAAAATAATGATGATGAATAAAATTAAATAATTTTTAAAAGAAATTGCCATAGCCACTCCACCCTTCACCATCTGCCACCCTGATTAGTCAGCAGCCATCTACACTAGGCCAAGGCCCTTTGACAGCAAAAAGATTATTGGAGGCTTAGATGGACATTAGCATTTTTTAGAAATAGTGTTTTATAATCGTGGTCTGTACTTTTAGATATAATGCTACTGAACACTCACTAGACCCTACAATAATGTAAATATAACTTTTTAAAAAAGATTTAATTAATTAATTAATTATTATTATAATCGTTTTAATTTTCTGTAGAGTATGGGCACTCACCAGAGAGAGAAGGAGGGGAGAGAGTGAGAAATTAAGTCGCTAGGTCTGGGCCTCAAACCATGGTCGGCCATGTGGGAGTCCAGTATTGTAACCACCATGCCACCTGCTGGTCCATAAATATAACTTTTATCTACACAAGGAAACCAAAATATTCGAGTGGCTCACTTTATTGCAATATTTGCTTAATTGTAGTGGCTGAAACTAAGCCCACAATATCTCTGAGATATGCCTCTCTCTCTCTCTCTATATATATATATATATATATATATATGTGTGTGTGTGTGTGTGTGTGTGTGTATATATATATTTGAAACTCTACCATAGATAGTCTTATTAGTTTTATTTCATTTTTATAACACCTTTATCAGGTAAATATTATTGTCCCTTTGTAATAAATGAAGAAAGTAAGATTCAGAGAAGTTATATAACTAACCTAAGTTCAAACAGTTAATAAGAAGTTAAAAATCAAACCCAGGGTCTTTCATCCCTGAAGTTGATGCTCCCAGGTAAGTATAGCAAACTTCAAAATATATTTCTTCTAAGGGACCTATAAATGAGTCTTGTTTTTTAAAAATACATTCTCTTTCTTTTTTGATTGAAGTGCTTAGTATACTTACTTATATAATTACGGAATTAGATGGTTTTATTCTCTCTACTTGCTATTTTTTTTCTGTTTATCCCATCTGTTCTTTGCTCCTTTATTTCTCCTTTCCTACATGCATTTAAATTAAGCATAATCTTCATTCCTTTTTTCTCCTCTATTAGCTTTCCGTTACACATTCTTGACATTTTTAGTTGTAACCCAGCTAAGAGGATCAATAGGCCTTCCTAGTTTCTCAGTATGCATTTTAAGTTAGTATTTTTGTCATTTTGCGAGTGATGCAAGGAACTTGTAACTGTTTAATCTCAATGAGGTCTTCCAATTCTTTGAGATATGATTATAGTATTACTTATTCTATTTCTCCAAGTCTTTGCTTATTTTTGTTTTAAAAACTCAATATTTTTAAATAATTACACACATATTTACTCTTTATTGTGCTCTTTGTTCCTCCTCCAAGTTTAATATTTTCATCTGGGATTGTTTTCTTTCAGTACGAAAAATTTTTGTTAATAAATTTTATAGTGGTGTTCTCTAGAGACAAACTGTCTCAGGGCTTATTTGTCAGAAAATCTATTTATTTTAACTTAACTTTTCAGCATATTTTCACTTGCCGTAAAATTCTAGCTTGTGACTAAGCATTGTCTTCTGGGTTCCACAACGTCAATTGAAAAGTCAGCTCTTAGTCCTGTTCTTGGTATTCCAGGTATCCCCTATCTTCCATGAGTCTTTTCATATTTTTTCCATGCTTGATCTTAGCCTAAAGGCCAAAAAGTGAGCTTTCACATTTTTCTTTGTTTTTAATTTATAGTACCTTGAATCTGATGTACCTTACTGTGGTCTTCATTGTTTTTACTTTTCTAGTTGCTCTCTAGCCTTAGATCTGTGGGTTGATAGCTTTTATCACTTTTGGGGAATACTGTTGTTATCCCTACAATTCCTTCTTTTCCAGTTTTTTTCTATCCTCTTTTTTGGGAGAACTTCAATTATAAATGTATAAGATATTTGACTATGAACCCCTGCTTCTTACATTTTATTTTGTTCTTTTCATCTTTTATTTCCCATTTTTGTTTGAGTTTGAGCATTTTTTTTTTAAATCTTGTCTTTGAGTTAAATATGCTGTGGTCTACATACTATTAAGTCATCTAATGAGTTCCAAGGTTTAGATGTTATATTTTCTGATTCTATAATTCCCTTTTGATTTTGTTCACCATTTTGTTTCTATTGAAACTTTTAATCTTTTAATCTATGCATAGTTTCTCTACTTTATAATATAATAATGTTAATTATTTTAAAAGCATTTTATGCTATTCCAATAGTCAGATTATCTTTAGGTCTTCTATTTGATTTTTTCTCTTGATTACAAATCATATCTTCAATTCTCTCCTCATGTTAGTAATTTTGAGTTGTATTATAGACACTGGACATTAAAAACACCCCAAGACAAAACAAAATAATAGTAATTAAAAAAACAACAACAACAGAGTGTTCAGATGAAATCTTTACTAGAACAGCCTCCTCCTTTCCTCTGATGAGTGAACGGGTAGAGATTGTACTGAGTATGAGGATGAGTTGCAGTTTTTAGCAAGTCTCAGTTCACCTCTGTTTTGTCCCTGTTAGCACAGGTTGCTTTGGACTTTTTGATGAGGATACTAGCAGCTTTCTCTCTTCTCAACTCTAAAAATTCTGCTCTTTAGAGATTTTGAGCTTATACATTAGTCATCTACTCCACACAGATTCAAGATCTGGCAAGAGGTTGAAGAGGAAGAATTATTGTGTGTTTATTCCAAGACCACATTTCTATAATAGCAGAATGTCGTCTCTTAAACATACAGACTACAGGAGATTTTGTTCTCTCTTTATAATTCAGGTCCCTCAAGACTTCCTCATTACAAAATGTGGGAATAAACTTTGCATTTTACACTCTTCTGTTTGCCAATCTATTATGCCATATATTCACCAAAAGTTCTGCTGGGTTCTTGTTCACCCAGTAGAGTCCTGCTTGACCCAAAGCTAGTAATCTTTAACCTGTATCTATAATGAGCAACTGCTCCTTGGGGAGCAAACCATTGGTGATTAAAAGCTCACCTAGGAATTCAAGTGTATCTAATTCTTTGTTTCCATATCTTCAATGTCTTCAATTATATTTGCAAATGATCTGTTTGATTTTTTTGTTCTTGTTATTACAATGTGAGGGTTAGCTTGCTGTGATCATCTACATTCTATCTAGAAGCAAAAGTGCCTTCAAATGTATAAAGGGTCAGAAATTTTGAAGCTGGAAAAGACTAGCATTTGTTAATACAGCTACTTCACCAGACAAATAGAAAAACATGTGCTATCCTAATAAGGGATCTTAGAAACCTACCTCAGGCAAACCTTGAGGTAGGTCTCTTGACCCCAAAGGGTACTATTTAAGAGGATAAAAAAGGAGTAAAAGAGGCAGAAAGAGAATGTCCCATGAGAAGGATATTACCTGAAAGAAAGCAATTTGGAGTCCTTGCTATAGCAGTCCAAGTGGCCTGTCCTCAGAAACTCATGTTGGAAAACCAAAGCTGAGGTCTACTGAGTCAATAATTAAATCTAACACTTGGTTATTTCTTGTTTTTCTGTCTGTCTTGAAAACAGGGTTTAACATTGATTGCCCATGAAAATAACTACTCTGGGGACAGCTACAGATGAGGCAAGTAGGAAAGGCTACTATCAGAAATCTGAGAATATTACTAATGGCAAGGCAATCATGGTAGTGGTTGGAATTTCAAAAACTAGGTGTTATAGGCTTATGAATTACTCCACTCAACAGAACAACTGGACAGACAGGGCTCATGTCCTTTGGAAACATAAAAAGCAATTGCTTTTACATTAAAAGGAGAGTTTATCACTGTCACTTTTCTCCACTCTGTGACTGTTGAGCTAGGTTAGACTGTAAAGAGAAGGGAAGAGAAAGTGCATGATCAATGATGAGCTAGGACTCTGGAACGGAGAGCAGAGACCCATCTTCTCTAAGAATCTCCCTCACCCTTCCACCAATACACCACCTACTATAGTCAACCTTCACCTCTTAGGTGGAGCAGGGAAAAACATTTAAATGTGCAGAAAGTCAAAATCATAACAAGATACATCAAAATAAATGTAATTTTATTTACTCTGTAATATGGTACTAGTGTACTTATTTAAAATTTGTGATAGTTCACCCTGCTCTTAATTGACATTTGGTCTCTACTCAAGCCTAGAAGAGAGGTTGCTAAGCAATTTAACAATGTAAACAAGGAGGGGTGTTTAGGATCAATGAAAAGGAGTATGTTCTTATGTTGTTAGAAGAATAAACAGTATTTAAGAATGTTATCACATTATTGTCTACATGCAAATATATGCTTCTATTTGTGAATGAATCACAGCTTTTTATTAAGGAAGAGTGTCTATTTATCATCCTTGTAGCAACTCCAGTGATTTTTTAAAAAATCCTCATTTCTTTAAAATTATTCACTATTGATGATAGTTAACGTTTCTGGATTACCTCTTGTGAGACAGGCATTTTCCTAAGCAAGCGATGTTTTGGGAATGCCGTTGATTTTAATTTTAATAATTTTTTTGAAAGACATACTGATACGAAGGGGTCTTCACAAAGTTCGTGGACAATGTGTATTATGAAAACACTACAATGGATTAAAATATTTTTGCACTAAAATTAACTTGTACTGAATCAACCTGTGGCATGGCAGTTATGGAGGCCAGATTCTACTTGGCCAACTTTGCAGTTCTAGTCCTGGATCTGGAGGCTTGAAAAACATGCCAGGCACATGTGCATACATGCCCAAAACTCCTGAGAGGGGACTGTAGCAGAAGGAATTGAGGTGTGGCCACCCCTCCCCGCAGAGGCTGATTTCTCATTTTCCCCCTTTCTCTCTTTTTGTCTTGCTCTCTCTCTCTGGTAAGTGCACTTACCTTATAACAAAAACTTAAAAAAAAAAATTACCTTGGACTTTAATTCCATTTTCCACATACTTTTTGAAGTACCCTCATATTATCCTCCTTTTTAATGAATGAAGAAACCAAGGCTTAGCAAGTTAAGTAACTTGCCTGAGATCATATAATGAAGAATAGAACCCAGTTCAATCTGATCCAAAAGCCCACATGCTAATGATTTTGCATTTATCAGAATGACCTTTCTATGGCTCCTAACTACTAGCGTAAATCTTTCTGTTGGAATGAAGGTCAACCAAGTGGCTCAGTTTCTGAATAGTTCAATTCCTTCTTTGTGCCCTACTTAGCCAGTCAACTTGATGAACAGTCTTCTCTTTTAGACTGTGGTGGTCAAGCTATATTGCTTCAAGTACGAAAAACAGAAAATGTTTTTGGAAGCAGACTGACTTGGTTGTTGTTTATGTTTTGCTTTGTTTTGCGTTTTTACAGCAGCCTCTTTTGGGCTCTAGCAAATCACCCTATTAGTTGCATTGTTGAAGGGAATGAACTTTGATAATTCTCATCTGTAAAACTGGAATAATATTACTAACCTTTCAAGGTTGCTGGGAAAATGAAATACTGTATATAAAGTACCGAGTTCAATGTAGTCATGGGTTAAATTTGGTCAAATATGAGTTCCCTTCCCCTTTATGGTCCTATCATTAATGTATCCATATAGTACATCTCTGCAAAGCTATACCTTTCCTAAGAGATTTTTGATCATCTCACTGATATCTAGCTTTTGCATATAATGTAGGGAGGATCATGAGAAGACTAATGTGAGGACATGTTTAGGCAATCAATAGTCCACTCCCTATTTGGAATGTCCTCATAATTGTAAAACTTCCTTTGGAAGCAGCACTCTTGATAAAACACTACTCTATTTTCCCATTCGGCATAGATATTTCCTGCTCTCCATTTCATCTCTTTACCCCTATCCCCCAACACAGAAATCTCATGATAACATAGCCAAAAGGCAGAATTCAGGAGTCCTCCTCTTCATTTGGAGTCATCTGGAGTCGATCAGCTCTTCTTGGATGACGGGGACTTTTGTGTGTATGATAAATTTGTCTTTATGATAAACTCAAGCTACTGGCCTCCAGGTGGAGCTGCATGAAAGAAAGAAAAGAAAAGAGAAAAAATAGGTTGGTGTCCCCAGAGAAGCAGACAGCCTGAGAGAGACAAAATGAAATACAAAGATGGTGTGTGGTCCACTGGGAATTTGCTGAGAGAAGTGATATCTGAACTTATTCAACCAGTTTAATTCTATAAAAGTTTGGAGAGTCTGCCGATGTGTTCAGTCAGCCTTGGTGGATGTCCCCAATGGTAGCAGTCTTTGGGAGTGGCAGCACATAAACATGGAGGAAGAACAGTAAAGACCATGTGCAATTCACTGGTAAATCTATGATGCAGCCTAGGACGTGGTTTCAGAGACAGAAGATTCTTATTGTGTGTGTGTGTGCACGCACACATACACATGTGTGTGCAAATGCGCTGCTATATTCCAGGTGTTATATTAACTGAGATAAATAAATCATCTCAATTAATTTAATCGTAAAAACAAACCTTTGACATGAGCCTATTTTGATGGTGAGGAAATTAGACTAGAGATTAAATAAACTGCCCATGATCCAACTGCAAGAAAGCTCTAGGATTTAAACTTGAATTTTTCTAAACACAACACCCATGCTCTCAGAGGCCTAGAGACACTTGCTAGCTTTGTGACTAAATCCTCCTATTTTGTGCCTCATGTGACAAATGGACATCATAATGCCATACTGGAATTGTTTGGGGGTAATGTTTTGCTTGTACCCTCTTTTCTAGCAATCTGTCTGTCACCGTTGACCCTCATAATTTGGTAACTCTGTACTCTGATCCTGCCACCAAATGGAGGCGTCTCAGACCAAGGTAGGCACTTGAGTCAGGAGGAGATGGGCGGACAGAGTAACAGGTCCCAGAGCTATGTCAATCTGGTCTGTCCAAAGTTTTATTGTTTAACTTTTCCTAGATTTCACTGAGACAGTACTAGAGCATTACAGTAATCTCCTAACCCCCAATCCTCCCTGTTTTCTTCAAGTTGAGCTTGTTACCTAGTTACCTGCAACCCACAAATCCTTGACTAGAACAAATACTTTCCTCATAGAATTATTGTGAGGAATCCATGCGATAAGGTAAATTACAAAGGGCAAGATCAATGAGGCCATAGCTATTTATCTTCATGAGTAAAATAGCAATTTGGCCTCTATAATTGGGTCCTAAGATTTTCAGGTTATAGAATGCTTCATTATGTCAAAAGGATATGCACACATTTCACTTTATTTTTGCTGCTAGGAGGAATCAAAGTGGCTGATAGTCATGTCAAACTAAAGGAACACAGCCGCCAGGTTCACTATATTTGGAGCAGAGTGGCTCAAGGCTGGTCATCTGGTACCACTTTAGATTAGGGTTCCTGGAGCTAGACTGTACCCTGAAGACTTTTCTATAGGGATTTGTAGGTAGCCTGACTGAAAGATGGACTGCCTGACTGGCTGGCTGGACATTCTGTTCTCTGCACACGTGTGAAGTTTCCAGGAGAAGAGAACAATTCAAATTTAACAAGTTGTTTGACCAAGAACACTCTGTATTTGTTTTGACTCAATTACATTGACTGGTCGTGTCACTCAAAATGGCCAAAGCAATTGCAGAGGCACAGAAAGTCTGTGAACGCAACGCTGCTTCTTTAAAACAAACAAGCAAACAAACTTCGCACTGGATATTTACTCGGTTATTTAGTATCATGAATGCTCTGCCTCTGGGCTGATGATTCAGGACATTTGAAGAGACAGTGGAAACAGCACACTTTCCGCAGGCATCTTATTTGTCCCTGGGGTGCTTACTGCTTTATTTATCCAGACTCAGAGTATCAAGGCTTCCTTTGTTTCTTGACAATCTCAATACCTCTAGGATGAAGGTGGAGCCACTATGACCTGCTTCTCTCCCACCCCCTTCACATGCACCCCACCATCCTCTCCTTTCTCTGGGAGTCACACTGTGTCTCCCCATCTCTACCTCTAGCGAGCCAGTGGAGGAGGCAATGTTTTTGTTAGTGAGTTTTTCCCCTGGCTGCTTTATTACTTAACTCAGACCATGTAAATCACCAGTTGGAGGGTGGCCTTTTGGTGAACCTAATTCTTAAGCTCAATTGACTGGTGTAAAGATGGCTGGTATATTTCTCTCCTATGTGGTGCTACTCTCACATATTTTGACTTTGACATATTAGGATCACTTGCTTCTTTAAAATAAAAATGTCTTTTGTTGACATCGGGGATTCCCCACTCCAAGAAGCTACGAGTTAGTGTTTCCTCTCGATGGGATAATTTTGGAAGAGATTCAGAAGAAAGTGCTGAACCCTGATTTGTGTTTGGTGTCCTTTAATTACTAATATAATCAGAAAAAGAAACTGTACCATAATCTCATATGAGATTGGGGAATTGCATGTGGACACCTGACAGAAATTATCTTTTAGAACAGCTTTCTCCATAGCAGGTAGAGGTGAGGGTGGCACTTTCCTGGTTGCTTATTCTTTTTACTTTTTCTAAAAAAAATTTTAAGGGGTTTTTTTTTTTTTTGCTATAGGGTGCTTGCACTCGCCAGACAGACAGAGAAAGACTGAGAGACAGAAAGCGAGAAATCACCCCTCAGTCAGGATGGTCACGCCGCAATCCCTTCTCCTCTGTTCTCCTCTCGGGATCTTGGGCACGCATGCACACACGCCCGGCGTGAGTTTTAAGTCACTGGATCCTTGACACGAACCGTGGTTGACTACACGGGAGTCCAACGACATAGCCATTATGCTAACTGCTGGTCCCTCTGGTGTGCTAGAATCTTGGTGGCAAAGGCCAGGCAGGATATGTATCTACAACTATACCTGGAAAACATACCCTGTGACTTTACGGACTTGACAATAAATGTCCCCCAGGCCTGTGAGTGATAAGAACATCAAATATGAAATAATAGGAAAGAGTTATCAAGGGCTTACCATGTGACAGGCATGAATCCTATATTTCCTTATCATCTAAGCAACCCTATGAGGTCATAATAACAGCTAAGACTTATTGTGTTCCTGCTATGTGCTATGAACTATTCCAGCTATCATTCACACACTAACCTACTATTAAATTCTCCCAGAACCCTGGGTAAAATGATTTGATCTATTTTATAAATGAAGAAAATGAGGTTTACAGAGAAGTTAGGTTAACTTACCCAGAGTCAAGGCAATTGGTAAGGCTGGAATTCAGATTCTGAGATCTGATTTCAAATCCCATGTGATAAACTACAACTATCTCCTCAAAGAATACATGGTAGATGTGGACCATCGAAAAATTCCTGTTTTTTATTTTTGTTTTTGTTTTTTTTGTGGCTAAGAGAATAGTGCTCTCACTTGGGCAGGGATTCTCTGCTGTCAGATTCTTCTGATACTCACTGTAAACCCTACGCTGTTTTTGCCATTGTCACTCTATGCTGGAATGGCAGTAGCTCCTTGGGGAGGGAGGGCTGTTACTCTCTGAAGAATATGCTCCATCTCTGCTAATTTCTCAGGTTTCCCTTACACACAGTCTTTGTCTGCTGGTTTCTATTGAGCCTGGTTCCTCCAATATTTTCTGCAAAATACCTGCCTCTAATTGCCAAGAAATTCCTCTCTCTGGGTTTGTTTACATGGCTCTGTGACTCTGTCTGCTCAGAACTGTGCCCTCCATGCCCTGTCTGTGTTTCTCTCCCTATTAGCATTCTCTGCCACATTAAGGCCATGAAGAGAGCTACACTTCCTTGCCTTTGTTAGAAAAGACCATTTTAATATTGGGATTTTAGCTGAAAAGTAGATGTCTCATTGGGCACCTCTATGATACAATTAAATCTCCCCCAGTAATAATGGCTCAGGAGCGTTCTGATTTTTTAAAGCCTTTCATACCCAATGTCAATGTAGGTTACACAGAAACAGAAGCCCTGCCTCCTGCATTGAGACTGGGCAGTAGAGAGGAAAAGAATATGGGCCTAGGAACCAAGCAAACCCAGGTTCGTATCCTAGTTTCAGTAGGAGCTGTGTGGCCTTAGCTACTTAATGACATACTTTTTTTTTTTATCAAATTTTCTGTTTTTCCAATCTTGTTTTGTTTTGTGTTTTAGAGAGATTTTTGCTATAGAGCGCATGCACTTGTCAGAGAGACAGACAGAAAGCAAGAAATCACTCCCCAGGGGTGATGGCCATGCCACAATCCCTTCTCCATTCTCCTCTCGGGATTTTGGGCAAGCACATACAGGTGACTGACGAGTTTTAAGCTGCCAGGTGAGGCTTGACTCCCACAGTCAACTACGTGGGAGTCCAGCGATATAACCCCTATGCTATCTATTGGTCCTTCAATTTTGAGTTTTTGATGCATAACCTTCATGGCATTCATTTTCTTCATTTTTAATTTTTATTTACTTATTTAAATTTTTAAATTTAATTTGCCATAAGGTGCAGTTGCTCACCAGAGATAGGGGTGGGAGAGAAAGCCTCTCCCAGGGGAAATGGCCATGCTTTGCAGTCCCTTTTCCATTCTCTCCTAGGAGTTTTGGGTACTCACGTGCATTCAACTTGTTTCTCAAGCCTCCATGTCCAAGACTCAATCTGCCCAGTCAGTCACATGGGATCTGCCCACCTTAAAAATCATGCCACTGGCTGGCCTGATGTTTTTATTTTTTTAATTAAAAATGTTAAGGGCCATAATCTAATGATTAAAGGAACTGGATCCCACTTGGGTGACTGTTGATTGACTTTAATCCCAGCCCAGTGGGCTTGAAAAACGTGCCAGGTGTGTGTGGGTGCCTGCCCCAAATCCTGCCAAGACGGGGAAATGGAGGAAAGCAATTGTAGTGTGATCACATGCCACTGGGGTGCTTTCTTTCCCCACCTGCCTCAGTCACTCTCCCCACCCTTTGTCTCTCTGCTTCTCTTTGGGAAGGCAGGTGCTTTTTGGCAAATGAAAATTAATAATACAAATTTAAGATTGTAATTTATTTCTAGAGAGAGTTAAAGAGACAGAGAGACATATCCCCACCAGGATCCAGTCACACCATAATCCTTCCTCCAGCCCTCCCTCCAGCCAGAGTCATGGACATGCCAGGTGTGTTTGGGTTGACCCAGGATCTGGACCCAGGACCTTCCCACATGGCTCCAGTATTATTCAGCAGCATCCTACACCCTGTGCCACTGTGGCCATGCCCAATGTCCTGTTTTTTGTTTTTGTTTTTACTATATGGCACATGTGCTCATGAGAAAGAGAGAGGGAGAGAAAGAGAAAGAAAGAGAGAGAGAGAGAGAGAATAGGATATCACCCCCTGGGGTAATGGCCACACTGCAATCCCTTCTCCTCCAGTCTGCTGTCAGGATTTGGGGCACACACACACACACACACACACACACACACACACGTGCCCTGGTGTTATTTTCAAGCTGCCAAGTCTGGGACTTGAATTGTGCAGTCGTTTATGTGGGATCTGGTGTCTTAACTTTCATGTCACCTATTGCCCTGAGATGTCATTTTTTTAAATGAGGCATAGTATAAGTGACTACCAAAATATCTTCTAGTTCTGAGTGTTCCTTACGGCAATCTTTCCCAACGTGCCAAGTGCTTTCTTTATGTTATCTCACATGATCCTCTTAACAACCATTTGGGTTAGGTCCTGTCATAACTCACATTTTACAGATGAGAAAACAGACTCAGAAAGAGAGAGTAACTGGCACGGGGTACTTAACTAGCCAGGGCCTTGGACTGGCAAGTGAGGATTTGAACTCAGGGTTTATATATCAGATTGGTGCTGAACTTCAGGACTCAAAGCCATGCCTGAAAGGTCCTGGAAAAATGCTCAAGAACTGCTGTCAATGCTCTTGAGCATTCATAACATGCACCCTTTAGGTGACGATGTGGAAGGATGTGTCCTGGCTCAGTAGGCTCACACACCCTCAGAAGGATGTGTCCTGCTCAGGGCACAAATCCAGGATAGGGACTTTAACAGCACACAAGCAGATGGCAAGGACTTACTGAATTGCTGACAATTGGCTAGATGGCTCACCAGCCACCTGACTAACCTGGACAGAGGTTGTAAATGGGTGAATATCACGCCCGAATTGATGACAGAAGAAAATATCTGGCAAACCTGTCTGTGTCACTCTTCGCTCTGTAGCAGCTCAACTACCTTATCTAATTTTTTACCTCAAACATGCCAGGAGTTTAGAAACCAGCTTGCTGTATTCGTTAGAATTATTCCTCAAATAAGCATATGCACTGGAGAAGTGCTCAGGCAGCTCTTGGGGAAGCATTAGGGCTTGGGACTTGTGACATTTCAGTGTCACCAGAAAGAAGGAAAAGCTATGCAAAATAATTTGAAACCTATCGAATGTTTATACTATTTGCATATATAACTACAGAGATGTTTGTATCTGCTACACCCACATTTGGCTCTGCTTAAATGTTCTGTTCCTTAGATTTCTTGATCTCAAATGTAAATTCAAGTAGTAGTTATCTTAAATTTGCACACACAAACTCCTAAAACACCAGGTACTGATTCCTGATCATTTTCTTGGCATATCTCTCAGGAACCCACAATTGGCATTATAATTATCTGCTTTAGGGAAGCTGATATCCGTTTGTTTGTTTGTTTGTTTGTTTGTTTGTTTCTTTTTTTGGAGAGGTTTTTGCTAGAGGGCGCGTGCACTCGCCAGAGAGACAGAGAGAGACAGAGAGACAGAAAGCAATAAATCATCCCCCGGGGGGATGGCCACGCCACAATCCTGTCTCCTCCATTCTCCTCTCGGGATCTTGGGCACTCCCCTCGCGAGCTCGCGCAAACACACACACACACACACACACACACACACACACACATGCCCAGCATGAGTTTTAAGCCACCAGGTCCAGGACGTAAACTGTGGTTGACCATATGGGAGTCCAGCGACATAGCCATTACGCTAACTGCTGGTCCCTTTGATTTTGTAACCTCTTCTTGTTTTTTTTCCTTCTGTAGATCAGTTGGGTTACAGTTTAGCAATTTAAGTGACTCTAATGTGCTATTTTCTTTAACTTAGTAAATGAAAACTCACCCATCAACAGTATTTCAATCTAATTGCATTTCATTTCATTTTAAAACCTTAATAAACATGGGGCCAACAGGCAGCATGGTGGTTAAGGTGCTGGACTCACACATGGCCAACCACATTTCAAGTCTCGGACCTGGTGGCTTGCTTTTTTTCTCTCTCTCTCTTTCTTTCTCTCTCTCTTTGTGTGTATGTGTGTGTGTGTGTGTGTGTGTGTGTGTGTGTGTGTGTCTGTCTCTGATGAATGCATGTGCCCTACAGCAAATTAAAAAATAATAATCAATAAAATCAAAGGAATAAGTATTTAAAAAAAACTCTTAATAAACATTAGAAAAATTGTGCTGTAAGACTCTTAAGTAACAACTAACCCTTTTCTTCAAACAAACTCAAACTACTTTCTAAGCATTAATTAAACTCTGTAACATCATAGCCTTGTCATATGCTGAATTTCTTCCTTTAAAAAAATAAAACCAGTGTAAGCAAGCACATGACAGATGTACAAGACAGGGGAAAATGAAAACTTCTTAAGGATACAGAGTTCGCAAGCACCAAGGGCATCTACTCCCTCCTAATGAAATGATATTGCCAGTTCCTGGTCATTTGGCTGCTCATGCTCTTACATGTAGAACTGTTGATCAAATCTTCCTTTTACAAGCTGAATTCTCTCAGCACAGGCAGAAACATTTGCTTCTTGCATTACTGTGATTAGATTAGGTAGGTCTGTGGCCTACAGGGAAGCTTTAACAGTTTCTAATATGCCAAAAAGCTGGAAACTCCTAGACTCTTACTTGTGTACCTGGTCCACTGGGAATAGAAGGACTCTACGCCAGCTTGAGCAGGATGTGAAGAACAAAAGTGACGGAGTCTTGGCCTAGCATGGAGTGTTGAACAACACTTTGAGGTCATATAAGGAATCAAGATGTGGGCAAACCTATATTCTTCACGCCCTTCCTCATTCACCCGCTTTCCAAAAAGAGAAGATGAATGGCTGAGCTTGAAGCTGGAGAGCCGTTTCTCCCCAAGTCCTCTGACTCACCGTGTAGCAGCACTGCCCTTAAAGCAGAGACTGGGTGCCACTTTACTGAAATCTTTGAATGGTCTTTAGTCTGTTTGTTTAGCTCTAATCCTTACTGCTCTAGATATATCAAACCGTGCCTTCTGATGTCCAGTTTCCATGAATACCAGAGTCAATTTTTTTTTTTTGAGAGATTTTCACTGTAGGGTGCGTGCGCTCGCCAGACAGACAGAGAGAGACATAGAGACAGAAAGCGAGAAATCACCCCCCGGGGGGATGGTCACGCTGCAATCCCTTCTCCTCCATTCTCCTCTCGGGATCTTGGGCACGCACGCACACACGCCCGGCGTGAGTTTTAAGCCACCAGGTCCGGGACACGAACCGCGGTCGACTACGTGGGAGTCCAGCGACATAGCCATTACGCCAACTGCTGGTTCCCCAGAGTTTACAAGCTGAATTCTCTCAGCACAGGCAGAAACATTTGCTTCTTGCATTACTGTGATTAGATTAGGTAGGTCTGTGGCCTACAGGGAAGCTTTAACAGTTTCTAATATGCCAAAAAGCTGGAAACTCCTAGACTCTTACTTGTGTACCTGGTCCACTGGGAATAGAAGGACTCTACGCCAGCTTGAGCAGGATGTGAAGAACAAAAGTGACGGAGTCTTGGCCTAGCATGGAGTGTTGAACAACACTTTGAGGTCATATAAGGAATCAAGATGTGGGCAAACCTATATTCTTCACGCCCTTCCTCATTCACCCGCTTTCCAAAAAGAGAAGATGAATGGCTGAGCTTGAAGCTGGAGAGCCGTTTCTCCCCAAGTCCTCTGACTCACCGTGTAGCAGCACTGCCCTTAAAGCAGAGACTGGGTGCCACTTTACTGAAATCTTTGAATGGTCTTTAGTCTGTTTGTTTAGCTCTAATCCTTACTGCTCTAGATATATCAAACCGTGCCTTCTGATGTCCAGTTTCCATGAATACCAGAGTCAATTTTTTTTTTTTGAGAGATTTTCACTGTAGGGTGCGTGCGCTCGCCAGACAGACAGAGAGAGACATAGAGACAGAAAGCGAGAAATCACCCCCCGGGGGGATGGTCACGCTGCAATCCCTTCTCCTCCATTCTCCTCTCGGGATCTTGGGCACGCACGCACACACGCCCGGCGTGAGTTTAAAGCCCCCAGGTCCGGGACACGAACCGCGGTCGACTACGTGGGAGTCCAGCGACATAGCCATTACGCCAACTGCTGGTTCCCCAGAGTCAATTTTTTAGGTATGTCTTCTTTACCATTCATAATTTTTTTTGCCTCTAGCCTAGTAGTAGCTTCATACAAGAGCTAGTTGTTACTGTCATTGTTATTATGTTTATGTATTTATTTCTAAATGAGAGAGAGAGAAAGGCACTCTCAACAGTGACTTCACACACCTCAAGCTACCTCCGTTTCAGCAGTCATAGATCACAAGCATGTGACTGCAGCCCTGGCATGCTCAGGGCAGCTCCAGGAATTAAACCCAGGACCTTTCCCATGTAGCTATAGTTGCATTCTTTCTTTCTTTTCTTTTCTTTTTTTTTCTTCTTTACTTCTTTTTTATTTTAAATTTATTTATTTTACATTCATTCACTGAACATCATTACAGGATGCAAAATGTGATTTCCCATTCAGAATACACTGTATAGTGGCTTAATCATACATATTATCATCAACAAATAATCCCTCCCCCCCTTGCATTTCTCACCCTCTGCCATTTCCCACCTCCTACCCAGTCTCTGGTAGCTACAGTGGCTTCCTATTCATTTTTTTCTTTCCTACATTTTATTGATTCTCAAAATATCTTAATTAATCTAACTACTTTCAATAGGAAGTTCAGCTGATATATAACAATCTGTGAACACAAGTCTGACTTTAGGCACGAAATTCTGTGTGTAGAGTAGATACACATAGCACCTTCTGCACCATCTCCTGGCCCTATCTTTATTATTATTATTGGTGCTGGTGTCCCTGAAACTACAGCAGTTTATTAGCAATCCAGAAAAAACTAGGTACCATACACAACAATTAAAAAATACTTTTCATTTTAAAGATGCTGTCCCAGCTATTATCTCATTTCTTGGATTCATTTCTTTATTTGCTCATTTATTCACTTATTCAACCAAGAGATTTTTATGGTATCTTAATTATCATTAAGATAATTAAATTATGGTTCCTGGTTTCAAGGAGCTGACAGTGCAGAAGGCAGAGTAGACGTGTAAACAGATGCCAGAAAGACAAATCTGTGCTTGACTTAGTCTTCACATTGTCTGGTTTACTCATAGAAAAGAGAGGCAGAGAGAGGAAGAAAGACCTTCTCAAGGTCACACAGCTTAAAGAATGAAAGCTAAAATCCAGACTTTTGGTTGTTAAGATACTAAATTATTGTATGATGTTTCTTTTAGAGCAGAGTTTCTCAAAAGTATGATCCAAAGACCAACAGCATTGGCATCACTCAGGAGCTTGTTGGAAATGCAAGTTGTCAGGCCCGCCCTAGATCTATGGAATCAGAAACTCTAGGAGTGGGCCTGGAGCTCTGTGTCTTAAACCCTCCAGGAGATTCTGATGTACACTGAAGTTTGGAAACTGCTGCTCCAGATCAGCGCTTCTCAAGCTCCAGTGTGCATGGGAATATCACTTGGGGATTTGTTGAAATGCAGATTTTGATTCACTAGATCTGAGAGGGCCTTTCAATTCTGCAATTCTAACAAGCTCCCTGGTTATGCCTTGGGTCTTTGCTTGAATAGGAAGAACACATACAGAATTAACCACAACAGAGAGATCTGGCTAAGCCCAGCTTATGAGGAATGCAGGAGTGTCAGGTGAATTCAGTAAAATTGTCTCCAGTCATCTAGGATCTTAAGCACTAGCACAAATAATGGTCAGATAGATAATTTTTAAAGACATCAAATTAATCAAATAATGGCTAAGTGTGTGTGTGTATATAGGTGTGAATGCAGGGATGCACACACATTCATGCACACAAACAGAATGGGCAAATAGTTGAACAGACAACATAAGAGCAGTGTGTCTCTTTGTGTGAGATCACAGGAATGGACAGGCATTGCAACCAAACATAATCAAGAACCAGAATGCCAGAAACACCTCTCCAAGCAGTCAACATAAAATCACAAACCCCATTATTTTTGCTGATGGATTAATACTTAAAATCATTATTTAAGGCTATCTACTTTTATTTTAGACAAAATTCTTTCATCGTCTCATTAAAAACAGATTAGATGTCTAGCAGGTGGCATGGAGGTTAAGGTGCTGGAGTCCCCATGGCCGGCTGTGCAGCTGGAGTCCTGGACCTAGCAGCTTGAAAAGTCATGCCAGGCACATGTGCATGCATGCCCCAAATCCTGTGAGACTGGCGGAAAAGGGATTGCAGTGTGGTCATCTCTCCTGGAGGGAGTGTGATTTCTCACTTTCTCTCTTTCTCTCTCTCTGTCTCTCTGGTGAACACACACACCCTATAGCAAAACCATAAATAAACAAAACAAACTAATAACAACAAAAACAAAAAATAGACTAGAAGGAATAAATTGGACGAGGACCAATGATTAATAGCAGAAAGGACAATTAGCACCAGAAACATCTCAACTGGTTGAGCTTACACAATTCTGACTACAAAATCTAAGTTGGACAAACTTTCTGGTCAATGGGTACCCAAACTGTTGAGCCCAATTTAGTTGCAAAACTCAATCAAAGCAGGGACTACCAAGAGCTGCACGGGGTCCAGTCATAACAAAAGCATACTGATCAAGAGCAAAGGCCAAGGCAACGATTTTTTTTTTTTTTGGATGCTCTAAGCATTTTGCTTATTGACCTTCTGGCAGGCCAAAAAATTGAACATCTGCTTATTTTGATGGTGTTCTGAGAAAATTAGTCAAAGTTTTAGCAGAAAAATGCCCTGGAAAATTTTATCAGAGTACTTCTTCACAATGCTCCTGCTCATTCCTCTCATGAAACAAGAGCATTCTGAGAGAGTGTCAATGGGAAGTCATTAAGCATCCACCTTACCATCCTGATTTGCTCCTCTGCCTTCTGTTTTTGTTTCCTAATCTTAAAAAATTTTTAATGGGCATCTTTTTAGTTGCTGTTAATAATGTAAAAAAGACTGTATTGACATGATTTAATTCTCAGAACCCTCAGTTTTAACAGTGGATTAATAGTTTCATCATGTCTAAAAGAGTCTTGAGCTTAATGGAGCTTATGTTGAGAAATACAGTTTATATTTTTCTTTTAATTCTATTTTCTCATGAACATTTTGAGGTTCCCTCATGTATACACACATGTAAATGTATTCATATATATATATATATGTATATATGTATATATTCCATAAATTTAGCAGATTGGAACCAGTTAATATAGGGGAAATGCATCAGTAAGCATCAATGAAGAGCGCTGTACAAGAATCACAATGTAGTCATCACAGAAATGTGCAGAAAATGTTAAAATTACAAAATGTTCAAGATATCTAGAAAGCATGAAAATATTTTAGTCAGTTTCTAAACAAAATGGCAGGGTAGCTAGATTTAGCAAATTTTATCTGGCAACCCAAAAATTACATTAAAATAAGTCCTTAATAATCTCTGGGAATTTCATTTATTTAGAGTGCCAGTTTCTCTGACAAGGTCTGTCAAGCATTAATACAAGAGACGGTGGTAAGGTGGTTGTGATGGTTTATTTTATGTTAACTTGGGTCATGGGATTTCCAGATGTTTTGGTCATATATTATTCTAGGTATGTCTATGAGAGTGTTTCTGGATGAGATTAAAATTTGAATTGGTACACTGGATAAAGAAGATGGCCCTCCATAATGTAAGTGGGTTTCATTCCATTGAAGACCTAAGTACAATAAAAGGCTGAGAAGAAGAGAACTCTTTCTGCCTGACTCTCTGAGTTAGAACATCATCTTTTTCTGGTTGGGGTCTGGAACTTGTGGCATCAAATTCTTATGGTTCTCAGGCTGTGGGACTCATGCTGGAAACACACTTTTGGCTCTATTAGACCCACAACCTTTTTTTTTTCTTTTGGAGAGGTTTTTGCTATAGGGTACATGCACTCGCCAGACAGAGACAGAGAGACAGAAAGCGAGAAATCACCACCCCAGGGGGGATGGCCATGCCGCAATCCCTTCTCCTCCGTTCTCCTCTTGGGATCTTGGGCACGTACGCACACACGCCCGGTGTGAGTATTAAGCCACCGGGTCCGGGACACGAACCACAGTCGACTACATGGGAGTCCAGTGACATAGCCATTATGCTAACTGCTGGTCCCAACCCATAACCTTTTGACTGAAGATCTTGGGCCTTCTCAGCCTTCATGAGCCAATTCCTTTACATGTATAAATATTCTGTTTCTCTGGAGATTCCTTACTAATATAGGTGGTGAGTGAAGTAGGAATTGTTGCAGTAGTATTTCTGAACAGGAAAGATCCCAGGCAAATCTATTATGAGTCTCTCAATTGGTTAAAAAAGTAGTATTGGCGGACCAGCAGATGGAGTAATGGTTATATTGCTGGACTCCCATGTAGTCGATCGGGGTTCAAGTCCTGAAACCCAGTGGCTTAAAACTCACGCCAGGCACATGTGCGTGTGTGCCCAAAAGTCCTGAGAGGAGAATGGAAGAGAAGAGATTGTGGTGTGGCCATCCCCAGGGGTGGTGATTTCTTGCTTTCTGTCTCTCTGCCTCTCTCTGTCTCTCTGGTGAACCCATGCACCGTACAGCAAAAATCTCTCTCTAAAAAAAAAAAAAAAGGCAGTACTGGTCAGGATTGCAAAGCTTTAAGCAATACACCCAAACAATGTATGGCTTAATGAGGAAAAGCATGTACTAGTCTCATTCTACAGAAGATCAGAGTTAGGCAGTCCAAGATGAGTGAGGTGAGTTACCAATGTCATCAAGGTATTTGGGCCCTTTGATCTTATTATTTCAACATCCTTCATTTATAGCCCTTAACACTTCAAGGTGGCTGTTACACTTTCAAGTACTAAGTGCAGGTCCTACACAAGAAGAAGGGAATGGCAAAGACCATTAAAGGGCCAAAGAGCACACCAGATCAATTGTCTCTTAAAATGGTTCCTATAAGTTCTGTTCCGTGAATTACTTTTTTATCTTATTGACCCAAACTGGGTCATATGGCCATTTTTGATTGCTGGAAGTCTGGAAAGTTATTTTAAATTATTGGATTGTCGGAAAAGTCATGACGCATTTTTGCAACAGATGGCGCTAGTTCATTTTTGGAAGTACTAGAGTCATTCGCATCTATGTTATTCCTATGTCAGCTGACAGTTCTAGCTTCATTCTAAAAAAAAAAAAAATTAAGTGATTTGGTTAAGTTTTGGAGATTTTACAAGACCAAATTGTGTCTTTTTTCCATATTTTAATGTTTTACTTTTGGAAAGGGAAGAACTTGCATCAGGCTTGTGAAAAGTTGTGTTATGACCAGGAGATGGTATAATGATTATGTTGCTGGACTCCCATATGACGACCACAGTTCGAGTCCCTCACCCAGAGGCTTGAAACTCATGCCAGACACATGTATGTGTGTGCATGCCCAAAAATCAGGAGAGGAGACTGGAGGAGAAGGGATTGTGGCATGGCCATCCCCCCTGGGATGATTTCTCATTTTCTGTCTCTCTGTCTCTCCAGTGAATACATGTACAAAAATCTCTCTCAAAAAAATTGTGTGAAGTTTATGGTGACAATTCTCCATGCCAATGATGGTTCACAAAATACTGGGCTGGTGATTTTTATCTCAACAATGTTCCTCAGTCAAGGGTGCCCACCAAGGCTGATGAAATAAAGGCATTGATTGAATCAAACCCATATTACAAATGTGAGAGATTGTAGAAACATTGAATATCCATCATTCAAGCATTCACAACCACCTGGGATACTTCTGCAAGCTCAATATTTGAGTTCCTCATAAACTCAAAGAAGTTCATTTGACAGTGTGTATAAACATCTGCAATATGCTCATTAAATTTGAGGAAAATGTCCCTTTTTTGAAAAGATTGATAACTCGTGATGAGAAGTGGATTGTTTACAACAATGTGGTATACGGCCGCTCTTGCTCACAACGTAATGATTCACCTCAGACATCATCAAATGCAGACATTTATCAGAGGAAGGTTATGCTCTCTGTGGTGGGATTTTAAAGGTGCTGTGTTTTTTCGAACTCCTTCCCAGGAACCAAAACAATCAAGTCGAATGTGTACTGTTGGTAATTGGATAGTTTGAATGAATCCATCATCCAGAAATGTCCATCCAGAGCTCGTTGATTATAAAGGAGTTGTGTTTCATCAGAATAACAGAAAACCACACCAAAGTTTGATCACCCATCAAAAACTATTGGAGCTTGGATGAGATGTGTTGCCACATCCACCATACTTGCCTGACCTTGCATCATCAGACTTCCACTCGTTTTGTTCTCTTGAAAACGCCTTGTATGGTATAACGTTCAGTTCAGATGAGGCTGTAAATCAGCACCTTGTTCAGTTTTTTGCTGAGAAAGACAGGTCCTTCTATGAACAAGCAATTATGAAGCTCACTGAAAAATGGCAAAAGGTTATCAAACAAAAGGGACAATATATCATTGATCTTTGTTTGTTATATAAATAAATGACCTTTGAAAAACAGAAAAATACGTCATTTCCAACAGCCCAATAGACATATATGTCTTGAATAAATTGGTAAGGGGAAAAGGGGGTGAAAGAATGAATCCTGGGTAGGCAATTAGGCAAAAGAGAGAAGGTGGCATTTCAACAGAGGATGAAAGAAAAGGGAAAGGGTAGGTAATCCCAAAGAGAAGCATGTGTAAAAATCTTGATCAGATGTTCATGTAAATCATTATATGACCCAAAGGAGAGGCAGAATTACCCAATTCAAATAAAATCTCCATTTTTTAGACCTGAGACATGTCATTTTGTCTGATTTTCTGTAACCTACATTTTCTGGGGGGAGGAAAACCTTAGTGCTGAATGATGAGTAATAATGTGTTTATTTGACCCTTACTTATTAATAAACTATGTTACTTCTCAGTCTAGTTTGTTTTGAATGAGGTGGTAGGCAGCATCTCTGGGCAATTGAAGATTTATTGTAGGCTGATTGTTGAGATATGGTATAAGCCACCATTGAGGCAAAGTGTGAGCATCTTTCCAGTTTTCTTAGTATCCTCGCTTGGACTAGTGAAATCTGTAACATATGAGACAAATGACCAGGTTATATCAGGAAAATAGTAAGACATTTGGAAAGCCTTCATAAAATATCATTGGAACCAGGCTTTAAAGGATGAGTAAGACTTTACCAACTGATGTAGACACTGAGATATTTCAAGACTCTGCATCGTTAGAGAATTTTAAAATTATCTTGAAAAGATGGATCTTGCTATGTCAGAAAGATTGACTCACCTGCCTTTTAAAGAAAAAATTATAAGCAAAAGTAGATAAAATAAGAAGTTTTCTTAAATACTGCCTTGACGTTCTATTTTAATTCCGATTCAATCACCCAGAAAACAACATTCCTCCATGTCCTTTGACATAATCAAACTTTTACCAGAATCCTAAAGCATCTTTCTCGTTGTGATGTGATTTGTGCACATTTCCTTCCTTTCTCTCCTGCAGATATTATGAGTAGCCCAATTTTGTTCATTTTCTGACAGATAAAGAGGTGGCAGTCTCTTATTTCACCTCCATCACAGCAACAATGTCAGAAATTGCTCCTCTCTGGCTTGATATTTGTATGTTGGGGATGGAGGGGTAACAAAAGAAAAGAAGAACAAAATCAGAAAGGAGGTTAAGAACATGTTGCTCCAGACCCTGGGAGCAGTCAAATCAGGTTGCCAGCTGCAAACAAGAATCTCTCTAATAAGGAAATTAGAGCATGATCATTTCTGGCTATGTGACTCTGATTCTAAATAGGTTTTACAAATAGATAGTGATTGAACTTGGAAACATAAACAAATTGGCTTTGCAGAATAAAGGCTGAACTACATTTTGGTGAGAGAATTAAAATGCTTTTATGGGAGGCACTCTGGGAGAACGGACAGCTATTTTAATGACAACATATGCATTTCTGAAACATGCCAGCTTTGTTGGCTTCCCCTTGGAGACTTGGGTCTGATAAACTCAAAGGAAAGTTTCCCAGCAGGGTCCCTAAGAGGACACCTGATAAAGGCAGGGGATGGAGCGGTGTGTATCTGAAATTCCCCATTCAGATGCTGGGAGGAGAGGTGCCATTTAAAAATAATAGATTTTAAAATATCAGAGGCTCAAAAAATTCTAGTCAGCTTACTCCCTTGGACATTTCTTTTGTCTCTTGGAGTTAGTGATAGAGGTTTTTTAAGCTCTTCTAATACATTTTCACTTATAAATATTCATGCAGCATTCCTGAAGCCTCCCCCACTGAGTACAGACTCCCTTCCCTGGCAAGACAGTCAGTGCTGGAGAAGCTGCTAAATTTCTCCTAAGGCCCTGGTTCAGCCTCAGACAACCCTGAGCCATTTGAAATCACCAAAGACTTTTCAGTCAAGATAAAGGGTTGTAAACGTCTGTGTGCCCAAGCTTATATTCCACATGAGAGGATTAGCTTTCACTCTCTGTGCACTCTCCCAGTCGTAACAAGTAGGCATGGTTTTATGTGTTTTGTGCTTCACACAGTAAGAAAATGAATCTGCCAATTGGAAAGATGCTCTTTTTTATTCTCCTTTTTCTAAATCCACTGGTTACTCACTAAGGCCTGATCCATTACTGAATCCAAGTCAGCAAAATCTCTCTGATAGTAATAGATTTGTACATTTAGAAACACGAAGCAATAGACCTAGTAGGTACCATAAAGGTCATTGACTTGTTGGGTTGGAATTTATACCCAGGTCATACAGACTATATCCCGCTATCTCAAAATATTTAATGATGGAAATTTTCTCTATGTTCTAGCCCTAGAGCCTCTTGTGCTAACTGTTCTCATGTCTTGGGTATAGTGTTGGGGAGTGTGTGAAGTCTAGAGCTACATATACTCATTCTCCCTTCTTAGTGGCATGTGGGCGTGATGGTTAATTTTACATATTGATTCAACTGGGTTAAGAGATGTCCAGAAAGCTGGTAAAATATTATTTCTGGATGTGCCTGTGAGAATGTTTTCAGAAGAGATTAGCATTTGAATCAGTAGACTGAGTAAAGAGGACTCACTGTCGCCATTGTGGGAGAGCATTAACCAGTGATATGCTGAGCCCCTACTAGAACAAAAAAGTGGAGGAAGGGTAGATTCTCTTTCTCTCTCTCTCTTTTCTTGAGCTTGATCATTCATCCTCTCTTGTCCTGGGACATTGGAGCTTCAGACTCCAGGACTTAGTCTAGCAGCCATTGTATCTCCAGCCCTGTGAACTGAAATCATACCACTGACTTGATGTTCCTGGTCCCCCAGCTTGCTGATGGCAGAGCATGAACTTCTTTGCCTCCATAATTGCATAAACCAGTTCCCATTGTAAATCTCTTCTCTATCCATCTATCTGTCTGTCTAGCCATTCATCCATCCTATTGGTTCTATTTCTCTGGAGATTCCTGACTAATAAATTCAGTGAGATTTTTTTGACATCTGTAGGGCCAAAATTTTTCCACAAAATACATTTTTTGACATCTGTAGGGCCAAAATTTTTCCACAAAATACATTTTTGGGTCAATGAGGATATAGAACTAGTATTTAAACTGATAGCCGTGGTCTCACTTTACCAGAAAAAAAAAACAAAACTGTAATTCTTAAATTGTATGGGGAAATAAAATATTTTGCTAAAAGAAGCTTATGTTATCTCACATTTTTATTTAGGAGGCACTTTACTTTCATTTATGATTCAGCTTTATGTGGGTATTTAACTCTAATGTTTTAATCCCTTGCTGACACTTTTTCTGTCAAAGATATAGAAATTTATAAATGAATTACCAGGTAAACTCCTTATTTAAAAGGAACACTTAAATGAATTTATTGTGAAAATTGAATTTCTACTCTCTTTAACTCATCCACTCAACACCAACAGTTTGTTTTCTTTATAGTGTGTTTTCCTACACAAGAAACTAGCATTCTATGAACTAGATTCTAGATGTAGCTCTTCTATAAGTGGGCAAATTTGGACAAGTCATACATGAAAGGATGGAATTAAGCCAGGTACATTGGAAGGTGAGAGTCTCAAACTTTAACACGTGTACTAGTCAGGGTTCTTCAGAGAAACTTTACCAATAAGGGGTGTGTGTGTGTGTGTGTGTGTGTGTGTGTGTGTGTGCGTGTGTATGTGTAGAGAGAGAGAGATTTATTCTAAGGAATTGGAATTAGTTAGTGTTATTGTGAAAACTAGTAAATTCAAAATCTGCAAGGTAGTCTGGAGACCCAGAAAAGAGTCATAGTTTAGGTCCAAAGGCAGTCTGCTGGCAGAATTCCCTCTTCCTTAGGAGGAAGTCTGACTTTTCTACTGAGATATTTAACTGATTAGATGAAGGAAGCCCACCCAAATTATGGAGAGTAATGTGCTTTGCTCAAAAATGATTGATTTAAGTGTTAATCTCAACTAAAAAGTTCCTTTAGGGAAACATATAATAATTGACCAAATATCTGGGTACTGTGGCCTAGCCATAAAATTAGACATCACATCATGCATAAGGATCATCTGATGAGCTTGTTAAACATAAATTTCTGGGCTCCATCCTCAGAGATTCAGATTCTAATTTTCAATTCTAACGTACTTCCAGGTGTTTTGTGACAGACTTTCCAGGGATTATGCTTTCAGATGTGTTGTTGTAAGTATGTTCTTGCAAAATTATGGCCCAGCCTCTTCTATAGATGAGGAAATGGAAGTCCAAAGTTACAAGTGGAGTTGTCCAAGGGAGTTCATAGAGTTAGATATCATAACTCAAATCTTCCAATTCTTCCACATAACATACTGCCCGATATGTGGTACACATGAACTTCCTCAGGATAAACTCCAGCCTTGTTACTGAGCTGTCCTCAAATCCAAAGTCAGGAAGTGGAATTTTTCATAGAACTGGAAGACCTGGTTCTAAAATTCATGTGTAAAATCAAAAGGCCAGAAAAGACAAGGCAATTTGGAAGAACAAGAGGAGGCCCCATAGTACTATATTTGTAGATACAGTACAAAGCTGTAGTATTTAAATCAGTATGATATTGGCAAATAGACTACTGGAGCAGATTTAAGAACCCATTGTCAGAACATAAATATTTGAAGAATTTGTGAAAGTGGTAGCATTATGAGGAAAAGATAAGTTATCGAAAAACACTACTTAAAAAATGGTAGCCCTGGGCCAGCAGATGGTGTGGTCGTTAAGGCACTGGACTCCCACATGGCTGATCACGGTTTGAGTTTTGGATCTGGTGGCTTGCTTTCTTACTTTCCCTCTCTCTCTGGCCAAATTTAAAAAAATAATAATAATACCAATAAATAATTAAATTAAATTAAAAACTTAGAGAAACAGTTGTCCCTGTGGCCAAAAGTAGACTTTCTACTCAAATCATACTTAAAAATAAATTCCAGATGGATTTACATAGAAGCAACATTTAAAAACTTTTAACGAAAACTTTAAAAGTATGCTTTTATGTTATAGTAGATAAATACTTCTTAAATGACACTCAGAAGTACAAATCATAAAATAATGGGACAATAGAGAGCTATTTTACATACTACAAAATATCCTGGGTATATAGTACATATTTACTCATGAAATTCTTGTGAAAACCCCATGAATAGTTCTTAAAATCTTCATACAAGACCGAGGCACGGAGACACCATCAACTTTCCTGATCCGTGTGCTAAGTGGTGGAAGTGATAGTGGAACCCAGACATTCTGCCTCTAGAGCTACTGCCTTATATTACATCTCAAGAGAGGAAAATTTACTAGATTCAAGTTAAAAGAGTACATATTACATAAACGAATTATAAATTCAACCCAATTCCTAGGAGAAAATATTTTCAATGCACATAACCATCAAAGGAATATGTATATATTTGCAAATCAGTATGAAAATAGATGTAACAACCCAACAGGAAAATGGGCACAGATTATGAACAGCCAATTCATCAAAAAGGCAAGTCACATGGCCATAATCATGTGAAAATATGCATGCTAATAGGTACATAAATCAGTATAATCACTTTGGAGGACAATTTGGCAATGTCTACTAGAGTAGAAGGTGTACATTTCCTATAATCCAGAAAATCCTTTGTGTACATAAAGATAGTTTTTGCAGAGTTGTTATAGCAAAACATTGGAGATAACTCAATAAAGAAATGGTTCAGTAAATTGTGGGATAATTATATTTTGAAATATAAGATAAAATAGATCTAAATGAATGTACACAGATAAAGTTAAAAAACCAAACACTGAGTGCAAAAAAGGTAAGTTGAATAGGATATATACCATGTGATATCACATGGGTAAGGTCTAAAATCTCACAAAATCATTCTGTGCATTTTTATGGGCATATAAGATTGCCATAAAACTGTAGATCAGCTTCAGAATAATGGTTACCCTTAATGGGGAGCTCAGCAGAGAGTGAAGAATAGAAGGAGAGATTTAGCTCCATCTAATTTTCTTTATTCTAAAAAATTTGCAGGGACACATGACAAAAAGTTTTCAGATATAGCCCAGCCTCCATGATATAGTTGATATCATACTGAGTAGCAGTGCTGGAAGCCACATGGTTGACCACTGGTTCAGATCACTAGCCCAGTGGATCTGAGAGCCTGCCATGACCATAGCTATGTGCCCAAGACCCAGAGGAGCTGGAGGGCTGGGGGAAGGGCATCAAATACAATGAGAATCTATAGAGAGTGCTTTATTCATTCTCTCTCTTGTGCATAGACACACACTTTCTATCATGAATGAAATACATGAACTTCCAAATATTTAGATGTGTTTAATCTGGTTGGTGAGTACCTGAAGGTCTTGTTATTTTCCATATATTTGAAATTAATCATAATCACATATTTTAAACAAATAAAAATATAATCACCACAGTTATTATTTTAATAGGGAATTTTGATTTTTTTTTGAATTTTGATTCTTTTTCAGAGTACTAAAATGCATGGGCTTTCTACTATTTCTATTATGTTTTTCAGGTATACACTTTTACTTATTTATTATAAAATCTTAGAATAGGAAGAAAATTTAGAGAGCATTTATTCAAATCTACCACTTAATACAGGTCTTGCTGAATTCAAGTTGGTATTCTAGGTAAAACCTTTGCTAGAATTTTCTTTTATGCTTAAAAACTTGAAAAATGTTCTTGAACTAGATATTTTGTTTTAAACTGAGTCAAGTTTCATGAATAATAAAATATTAAAAACATTTAAATGGAATATAATAAATTAAACTTAACATGAATAATATGCTGAACACAGTTTTAGCTGTAATGACATAGAAGTCTGTGTGGAATCTCAGGATTATGACAACCATTGGTTATCATTATTTTGGTATTATGTGGACGCACCAATTGAAAGAGATCTGACTGGCAAAATGTCAGATAATATGGTATAAAGTGAATATAAAGAAAGAAGAGAATTCCCATTTATTGAAGTATTATGGGAGATGTTTTAGATATAGAACTTCAAATAAATCTTACAGTCACCTATAAGGTAGATATAACTGTTCTCATTTTTTAGATAAAGAATTGAGGTTCAGAGAGAGAAAAAGACTTGCCCTAAGCCTTGTTAAGAATAATTACTATAAACCTGAAAATAAGGCAAACAGATGCCTATATGGCCTTTCTATATCATATTGGTGGTCACAGGTTATTAATTCTCTAGAAGAATATATCTTCATTTGTACTTACTGTTTACAATTAGTTAGGGCCATATCTGTGAATTTATGTTTTTTTATGTTATTTTAATGTGTAAATTTTTGTCTGATAAAAGAGCAAATTATTTCTTTCCAGTAGAAAATATAATTTCAAAGGACATACCTATCTATCATTCTATCTACCTACCTGTCTATCTATGGGTAAATATTTAGTTTCTCCAATTCTGGAACCAGCTCTATAATCTCAATGCTTCCTTTATTAGTAGATTAAATAAACTTTAACATATGATCCTTATATATTTGTATGACAATCAAGTTTTTAACTTATTAAAAATTGTACCTTGGCAGCCCCTTAGCTATTAAATGGTAAAGCCAGCATTCAAGTATTAAATGATGAAGATACAGTCAAGCTCTGGGCTTTAACTCTAGAGTTCGTGCTCTTGACCCCACATCCACTCTTTCTGACCACATGCAGTGTACTTCATTACTGAAAATCTATGCTTAACTCGGGAACTAGTTCTTCACAGTGGGGGCAGAGGAAAAATCTCATTATTGGCTAAACACTCCAGGTTTTTATTTATCTGAGAGGTGGAAACAATAAGAAGAAATCCCAGCTCTGGATATTCATCTTATAATATAATACATGAAGCCTTATCACTGGGACCCATACAATTATTGCTTTCTACATCTCTTCCTTTCTTCTGCCTAATAGAAGGATAGAATCAATTATCCAAAATTGTGTGCTGTGAGGACTTCTTCATACTCTGGGTTATATTGAATGTATATTGTAAATTGGGGTGTCCAGCTCCTGGGCCATGGATTGATGTCAGCCCACTGGCCATGTAACTGGAGGTAGGTGGCAGGTCAGTGAGTAAAGCTTCCTCTGTGTTTGCAGCCACTCCCCATCACTCACATTGCTGCCTGGCTTCCACCTCTTGTCAGATCAGCAGGGTATTAGATTCTCGTGGGTGTGCAGACCCTATTATTGTGAGATTATCTCATTGTATTAATACATTACAATGTGGTGTGGTGATGCAGAAATAGGGTACAGAACAGCTGTGGTGTGCTTGGGTCATCCCAGGACCAACCCCTCACCCCCAGTCAATGGAAGGATGGTCATCCATGAGGCTGGTTCCTGGTGCTGTGAAGGTTGCTGCTGTAAATGACGTGTCAGTGTTCCTATCCATAGATTCTTTTTTTTTTTTTTTTGGAGAGATTTTTCACTGTAGGGTGCGTGCACTCGCCAGACAGAGAGAGACATAGAGACAGAAAACGAGAAATCACACCCCAGGGGAGACGGTCACGCCGCAATCCCTTCTCCTCCATTCTCTTCCCGGGATCTTGGGCACGCACGCACACGCGCCTGGCGTGAGTTTTAAGCCACCGGGTCTGGGACACGAACCGCGGTCGACTACGTGGGAGTCCAGCGACATAGCCATTACGCTAACTGCTGGTTCCCTCTATCCATAGATTCTTGCACCCTCTTTCTCAACCAACTTCTAGCTCTATACTATAACCATATTATCATTTTACAAAGATAATTATATTCTATGGACTCCAAGAACATATACTCACAAACCTAGACCATGAAACTCGATTCACTCAGTGTAATAAGAGAAGGTGGTGCTGAATCAGTGGAAATATGGAACTGTGAACTATTTCTGAAAAACTGAGTGGTATTATTTCTGAGTATCTGTGTTATAGTATTTCAGTCATCAAACTACACCCAGTATTTGTCCTTGAGGACTTCATTTTTGGGGAGAATAGGGGGTAGGCAAGTGACATATCCATAGAAGAAAGAAGTAGACAATTTTTAAGTATTATAACTGCAAGCTTTGTTCTCTTAAGCAGGTTAAACAGCTTCTTTTTCCTTATAATCTTTTCCACAGTCTCAGTTAACACAGAATACCCTTTTCACACACACACACACACACACACACACACACGCGCGTAATCAGTCAAATTTTTTTTTTTTAATTGAAAGCAGGGATATGTAAATGTTGGAGGTTTCATTGACTCTGCATTTTTTTTCCCTATAGGCTCCTTCAATTAAACAAGCTGATTGACTTAGTCCATATCCTTGGTAACTGCATCTTGAAGCAAAATGTTGGCCAAGGTCTCCTGGACACTAGTGGCTCTTTCTTTCTGAGAAAAAGGGCGACTGCTGTCTAGCCAGAGCCCACTGGACACAGGCAGGCAGCCTGGCGGTGCTGCCTGCTCATGCTAATTATCCTCATCCAGCGTTTCCCTTCTGGGGACTAGGAGCAGAAAAACTGATGCCAAGTTCTTGTGCAAGGTCAAATGTTTCTAGAGGAAGAGAGCCAGGGTTAAATTAGCAGTCAGAATGAGGTAGGAAGCTGGGTGGAGAAATGCAGGATGGGGGGCGGTAGGGAGAGTCTGGAAACTCAAATGGAGGCAGCAGTAAAAAGTAATTACTAACACATTTCCCAACTTGGAAAGCCAACCGCATCCCACACCAGGGCCAGACTCGGAGCTCTTCTGCTCTTAGGAGGTTGGAGCAGGCTCAGAGACAGGGAAAAATTGTGCAAGCTGGTGAAAGAGAAAGTGAAGGACGTTTCTGCCTAAATTCTCCATTAAGCTAAACATTTTCCGTACAAACAATGTATCCATCCTTTTAGAACTCAAGAGCAAAAAATAACATCAAAACAAAAGAAAAGGAAACCTTTTAGGAAAATATAAGCCTTTAAAACCTAAAATACCTCCCTTCTCTGCTCTTCATCAGCATCTCTGGAAGAGAGTAACTGTGGGAGGAACAGATCCAAGGAGAGGAGGAGGAGGAAGAGGAGGAATTAGGGGGCTGGAGGTGAGGAAGAAAAGTATTGCTCTCTGGTGTCAGGGAGAAATTCGTGATTGGATTGACTGTTTTGGATTGACTGTTTTGACAGTTGATTTTTATTTTTTCTCCCTCTAACTTCAGAACCATGACAGACAATTGCTGAACATCAAATTGATGAGTGAACACATCATCAGTTCCCGTTGCCTTAACAACTAAAATAGCCAAAATGTTAAGACAGTCAAATAAGATTGATTATTTTTGATACAATCCGTGGGAGGTTGACCTAAGAATTCTCAGCCTAATCACACAGACAAATACAGAGGCTATATCAACAGATGCAAAGGCAGTCAGAGGACGAGTGAAAAATTCGTCAATCACCTGGATGCCTATCTCTGCAGTGCCACTGAACAGCATGTGGTGACACACCTGCAAGTCTCTGGATTGCTTCTGGGTGCTGGGTGTCGCAGGAGACAGCCTGCCTTAAACACTGGGAATCTGAACCCTTTACGTTTCTAGCAAGAAGACAATCTGGCATGTAATGGAAAAACAGATTCCCCTGAATCGTTGTCTAGAAGTGCTGAATCATGCATGAATGTCGGCAGATAATGCCAACGACAGCATCCTTTCCTGGGGACTTCGTCTGGTGTAAACCTCATTGTATAAAGTTTTTAAAACATCCACAGATAATTGGACTGTGTTATAGGCCAAAAGGGAAATTAAATCTTTCTCATAATTAGATTTGGTATTGGCCGAGTTTCCTGAAGACAAGAGAAAGGAAATCATTTTAGATTCTTGAAAAATCTTGAATTAAAACATTTTAGTGAACATATCTGAAAATTTAGCCACCACTGTGGCAAAGAGGTGGATGCCTCAGTGTACTGGTACAGGCACAAAGGTTCTTGAAGCTTTATTCATGTTTATTTGGTTGGTTGGATGGGCTTTTTCTTTTCACTTTGAGGTCTAAAGAAATTATTATTTGCAGGTAAGTGGCAATGCAGTCTGTGTTGAGAAAATAGGAATTGATTAAGAAGTGAGAGACTGTGAGAGACATAAAATGAGTGGGGAAAAAAAAGCCTACAAAGCATTTACAGAGTAATTTTCCAATACAGATTTGAGTAGATACCACATGCAGTTAGAAACAGATGCATTTTCAGACCTTTATTATTGAACGAAGAATAATTTCTGAGTTTCCCTCTTTTAAAAAAGAATCCAAGAAAGTACAATGCTAAAATCTATATATTAACCCAGAATTCACTTGAGAGACTAATTGCTTGAAACTTGAAAGCTTCAGTCTCAGCTCTTGGAGGTCCTGACATAGCTAATGTGTGGCTAGATGTTAAGGAAAAATAGTTGCAGTAATCATTTATGGAAATAAAACATTAATCTGTAAATACCAGTTTGCTAGATTAATTACCAATGATTTAACTTGATGTACTGATTCTTTTTTTTTAAAAAAAGAGAGATTTTTGCTATAGAGGTGTATGCTTGCCAGAGAGAGAGAGACAGAGACAGAGAGACAAAAAGCAAGAAATCATCCCTGAGGGGACACCACAATCCCTTCTCCTCCATTCTCCTCTTGGGATTTTGGGCACACACACACACACACACACACACACACATGTGCCTGATGTGAGTTTTAAGCCACTGAATCTGAGACTCAAAATGTGGTCGACTAAGTGGGAGTCCATCAATATAACCATTATACCATCTGCTGGGCTTGATATACTGATTCTTGAAAAAGGAATCTGTGGTTATATGTGATTATATGTTTAAAACATAGCATCACATTTTCTTAAAAGACTACACTTTACAAAACCTTTCATTTGCCTTATTCTAATTGACCACACCACAGTTTTGGGGGAGTGGACATTTGCCTGGCCCATGTTAATGAGTATCTGGCCGCTCTGGTCTGCCTGCCCTCTCCTTCCAGCTCGAACTGCTAAGAGTGAGCTTTTCTTCACACAAGAGTGGTTGCTAAATGAACAAGAAAATGATGCGACCCAAACACAGACAATCCACTTCAAGGACTGCAAATTATCCCTTTCCTGGGAATTTGAACCAGGAAACTCCTAAAGAGTAAGAGAAAGGTGAGAGCTGATGTTGAAATGACTTGCTGTAGAAAGACTCTGGGGAGGCCATGGTGCTAGTTCAAGCTCTAAGAGAGCAAAAATGGAGTCAGCAGAAGGGAAAAGGAAAGGACATAGAGACAGCTGAGAGCAGGAGGGAGACTGACAGGGAGAGAGTTGCCAAGTCAGATTCAAGAGCAGTAGCCTGAGACTCCATGATCTCCTGCTACAGTCACCAGCATCCACCTCTAGTTCTGGCAGCTGCAGCCCCTGCTTTTTGTTTAGTCTTTTTCTGGCTGCTCTCAGTAATGTAAGGGAGTCTCAATTCCTTGCATCCAGAAGAATTTGACTAAAAAACATGTTAGCATATGTTACCATTGAGGAAATTAAAGCAAAAAGAGATTAAAGGGGCCAGGAGGTGGTGTGTGGTTATGATGTGGGACTTCCATGTGACCAACCGCTGTTGAGTCCTGGACCTGGCAGCTTGCTTTCTCACTTCCCCTTTCTCTTTCTCTGACTCTCTCTGGTGAGTGCACCTGCCCTTTAGAAACTGAAAAAAAATTTTAATAAGCAATTCTAAAAAAAAAGATTATAGATGATGGCCACACAAGCAGAAAATGGTAGACCCAAGACACAGGCCTAGATTTTTTAAGAATTGGTGCAGATTCATCTTATCACACTATGGCAGTTTTAAAACATGGCCTTCAAATGTTATGACCCTCCTATTAAGAGGTGCTGTTCATGTGCCCTGTTCTTGACTTTGAGTAAGGCCTTGAAAACCTCAACCAGTAGAGAGTGACAAAGAAAATGCTGCATAAATTTTGAGATTAAGCTGTAAAAGATCACACAACTTCTACCTGGCCTTCTGGGGAGTGTTTGCTTTGGGAACCTAGCCACCATATTGTAAGGAAGCCCAATGTAGTTTATGGGGAAATGCTGTCTGGAAAGATCTTGAGACTACAGCAGGGAGAGAAAAACAGAGAAAAAGATGTCTGGCAAGCTTTGGCAAATTCTCCTCTCTTCTCTCCTCTACTATTCTAAGTCTAATCACTGATCACAAGTACATGAGAGGACCTAGGCCAGATGCACCCAGATGAGATCTTTTTGATTTTCTACTAGGCAAAATAAAATGATTATTGTTTCAAGCGAAATTCTGAACATAACAACAAACATTGGCCAGAGTACTACTCATATTATCGAATGTATAATATGCTTCGTCCAGACTAAAAGTTCTACCAGGCATTGTGCTTCCTCCTTAGTGTTGGAGGAGGCAATGTACAATACTTTGCTCTCTGCCTTGAAGGGGTTGTCCTGACATACCCAAACCACTGGTCCCTAGAAAGTTTCCTTCTTGTGGTAGGTCCCTGAGTCTTCATTAGCTATATCTTCTGTCTTCTGAAGTTCATGTACCTTACCAAGGCCTCCAAAATGCTAACCACTTTTTTGTCTCAAAATGACACATATATGGTTATTAGAAATGCCCAGGTTGAGGACCAGCAGGTAGCATAATGGTTATGTCACTGGACTCCCACATGGTCAACCACAGTTCGAGTTTCATACCCGGTGGCTTGAAACTCATGCCCAGTTTGTGTGTGTGTGTGTGTGTGTGTGTATGTGTGTGTGTGTGTGTGTGAGGAGAATGGAGAAGGGATTGTGGCATGGCCATCCCCTTTGGGGAATGATTTTTCACTTTCTTTATCTCTTTCTCTGTCTCTCCAGGGAGTGCATGTGCCCTATAGCAAAAGTCTCTCTTAAAAACAAACAAACAAACAAACAAAAACAGAAGAGAAATGCCCAGCCTGGTCACTCTATTATAACAGACAGAGTAAGTTAGCACATCCCTGGGGGCAAGATCATATGTAAATACTAATTCATTATAATGCGAATTAACAACTGTAAGCTATGTGTGGTGTAAATTAAAAAAAAAAAAAAGAAAAAAAGAAAAGAAAAGAAGAAGGAAGAAACAGAAAAAGAAACAAACAAACCAGTCCAAACAGTTTCCTGTTCCTGTTCCTTCACTCAACAATTAACACAGATCTTACAGCTTGAGGACCCAATCTGCAAGACTGTCTTCACTTCGGATGCCAATCCCAACACCTGGATTGCTTTATCTGTGCTTCAGACTGACTATTTAAATCAGGTTCCCACCAAATCTTTTTTGCCTTCAATTAATTTGCTAACGTGGCCCACAGGACTCAGGAAACACTATGCTTACTGGTTTATTGTAAAGGATGCAAATGAACAGCCAAAGGAGAAGTACCTAGGGTGAGGTATGGGAAAAGGTGTACAGAACTTCCACATCTTCTCCTGTCATGCCAACCTCTAGGAACTTCCACTTGTTCAGCCATCTGCATACCCATCCAAATGCTGTCCATTTGGGATTTTATAGAGACTTCCTTACATAAGCATGGCTGATTCTATTGTTGGTCATTGGTGATGGACTCAACCTTCAGTCCCTCTCCCCTTCCCAAAGGTCAGGGGGTAAAGCTGAAAATTTCAATCCTCTAATTCATTGTTTGTTTTTTCTGGCACCCCAGCCCCATCCTAGAGTATCCAGGAGCTCACCAAGAGTCACCATTTGAGCAAAAGACGCTCTCATCACTCAGAAAATTCCAAGGGATTTAAGAACTCTGTATCATGCACTGGAGTTTAAGACCAAATATTAGAACTAAAGATTCTCCCACAACCCCTATTGCTAAGGAACTGGGTCTTAGGAGCACTGTGCTGGGGAAGAGATCAATCAATATGTGTGTTACTATTTTACACCTTGTATTAGATATCTTGCTAATTTGCTCTAACCTTTTGTACAGCAGCTACAATAAGGGCTACTGCTTAGTTGAGTTTTTAGTAGTTCATTATCATACCACAGGATCCATCTGGACTTTGTAGGTACCAGATTAAGCAACTAGTTAAGTGGGCAAGGGTGGGGGTAAACAATCCTCTAGGTTTAAGATTGACTAATATTTGTCACCTCAACTTGGCCATTTATATTTCTTGTACTGGGTCATCAGGAAAGTCATGACACTTTTTTGTATAGAAAATACACTCATAGTCCCAGAGAATCCAGCAGAATCTGATTTATGTTTCTAACTCTAAATTAGGGTCCTGCACCTTCCAAAATGGGGCCATGTATAGCTAATCTGTCTCAAGATTTTAATCTTCATAGAACGCTATTAATTTTATACTGAAATCCTGGTTGTGATCCTCAGTTTTCTTCTGCCTTTCTGCTTCAGGAGATGAGAGTCTTTTTAACCCCATATTTAAGAGGGCTTGCACATAATGTTTACCTATTCCAAAGAAGTCACCCAGAGGGTTTATCAAGTGAAAATATTGGTTTATTTGACTTACAGGAGGTGCTGATGGCACTCAGTCAGCAAAGAGTTTGTGCCTCAGTGTGGTGCAGTGAGTTCTATAGTCATCAAAGCAAACCTGGGCAGGTGTACACATTTTAGTCTCCTCAGACCCTTACAGCATCTTATAATCAGCTTGTGATGTGTAATTGCTCAGCTCCCTATATTCTGTGCATTTCTGGGAACATGCACATTCTTCAGAGAAGAGCCTAGGCTAGGGGCTACTCCCTGAGGGAGAGGGTAGAGAGAGGCCAGAAATGGGGGCTGGCAGACATTTCGCTTTCATTGGTGGTAGTTGCTTTCAGCCTTTCATTTACTTTCTCTAATGAATAGATAATCCCAGAAATAGTCATCTACTTCCAAAATCTTTATAAGTTCATTTGCCACAAAAGTCTGAGGTCCCAGAAATAGTGTGCTTCCTGGTGCCTTTTCTCCCACTGGAATACCATTCTAGTTCACTACTAGTATTCTAAGATTATATTGCAGGTACAGGCCAAGGGCTATTAATGGTTCCTTTTCCACTAGTGAAGGAGTCATCATTTTCAGCTGAATGATGTCTGCTTTCTTAACTCACTTCTGCTACCTTTGGCGGCAGGTCAGGATCCCTAGGAAAAAGACTGATATCCTTGGGAACAATGACCATAAGAGGTGCGGAAAAAGAGTTAGGCCTAACAAGAGATTGAACTGTAATGCAATTCATGGATCTCAAGCAAGCTTATGAGGAATTTGAGAGATCAGATCATTCTGGAGATCAGATTGCACTTCAGAGTTGTCTTGCCTTATGGTAGAGGTGTTGGACTTATAAACTACTTTTCCAGTTGACATCCTGCTACCAGAGAGGGAGTGTGGCCTTGCTGGAGGCAACTGTCTAGCTGTTCCTGGAGAGTATCAGTTTTTCAGAATCTGAGAGGATGAGCGCTTTGGTCCTGAAAGAGAGATCGGGCTGGCATATCACTAATATCCATTATATCCCATCAGATGAAAGCTGTTTTCTACTTCTGTTTTTGGGACTACCAAATATGCAGATAGACTGTTCACCCCCTTCTAGACATAGCACAGCAGCAGTACGGGTAGGGTTAGAGAGTGGCAATACTGAGAAACAAATACTGTTCAAGTAAGAAATCCCAGCTTTCCTTAAACAATGGAGCACATTTGGCGTTATGTGATCCCACAGCACACAGGAAGTGATCCCACAGATCCCACAGGCCACTCTGTTCTAAGCTTTCCACAAGTTTCTCACATCAGCTTAAGTACATTGCATAAGTCTGAGCAGCCTACAAAGTAAAGGAAAAGCCACCAAATCAATAATGTTTGGATTTTTAACATATATTGGGCCACAGTCATAGGATAACAGCATGATGTAATCCACTCCCCTTAGAACCAGAAGATAAATTTAGAGTCAGCCTTGACTTTGCTACTCATTAGCTAAATTATGTTAAGCAAATCACTTAACCTCTCAGCATCTCAACTTTCTAAACTGCAAAATAAGTATAATACAATGAGGTTGAATTACACTTGTTTTATAGGTGGTTATAACAACCAAAGGGGTAATGTTTATAAAGTGTAAAGTATTATTCTTGTTTTGGTTGAAAGGTAAATTTCTTTAAGGTTTTTAACAAGGGCTCTAAATTTACTTTTTTTTTTTTCCACTTCTCTAGCTTCAAATCCCTAATCGGCAAATATTTCCAAATTATATTTTACGTTAAAATGGTTATTTTCTCCTCTCTACAGGATGCTGGAGGTAAACCCAAAGGAAACCTTGCCAGGTGTGCCTCACTGACAATTAGTCTAGCTTGCTTTGGTCTGGAAACCTCCCCCTGATGATATGGAAAGGGTAATTCCAAACAAATCACTCAATAATAGGTGATGGAGTGGGCCCATAGTCTAGTGATTAAGGGAGCCAGATCCTACGTGGTTGACCATAGTTAAAAATCCCAACAAAGGCTTAAAAACCATGTCCAGTGAGTGTGTATGCATGTCTCAAATCGCAAAAGGATGGCAGGATGGAGCAGAGATTGCAGCATAACACTGCCCCACTGGGGGTGCTTTCTCCTTTTCTCTCTGTCTCTTGCAAGCACATTTGCCCTCTAGCGATTAAAAAAATAATAATAATAGGAGATGACATTTTCTATAATAGCAACCAAAAGTAGAACCACAAGTAATTCTCATTACATCTCCCAAGACAGCAATCCTAAGAAAGGAACAATGGAAACCGAGGGTAAGGGAGAGAGAGGAGGCAGACAGAAGGGAATGATGCTAATACTTTATATTCATATAGATTTTTCCCTCCATTGGTTTCCAAGCATTTGGCAAACTTTAATTGGCTAATCCTCACATATCCCTTTGAGGTTAAGTAGGCAGCAAGTATTATCCCTGATTCTTAAACAGAAGAATAAAGGTACAATATAGTTTAAAGTTTAAGTGCCTTGCCTGAGGTCACAAACATGGGCTAGTAATAAAACCAAGACCCACTGTGACACAAGACACCTGACTGCCAGTCCACTGCCCAAATCCCAAGATCTGTGCTTAGTTATTTGGGATTTTTTGTTGAGTTTTCTGAAGCAAAATCCTTGATAATTCATTTTACTACAGACAGAAGAAATGACATCTTTATTCCTATAAAGCATTTGCTTTGGATCAAAGGCAAGACATATTTTCAGGCATGATGAACTTTTTTACCATTAAGTAAAGCTCAATGCAGGCCGAAAAGACTGCATGTGTGTTTAATTTTCAAAAAAGCCATTGATGTTCTTTTCTGGGGCTGAACACTCTTTGAATCCAACAGCAAGGCAGAGCCTGTGAACAAAACCCTTCCTATTCACTTCAAACTGTAGTATCTTTGCTAAACATTCTTTGGAGAATTCTCAGCTTTGTTCAACAGATTACCCAGGCGTCTCTTCAATCTACTCAGCTGACCCCTGTTCATCTAGTATCCCCGATGTTGCCAGGAGAAGCAGATTTTCCTCACAGGATTAAAGCCTGCTGTGGGACTTAAGACAATTTTACTTCTAAAAAAAAAAAACCACGACCCTGATGAAAATTGCAGAAAGCCTTTAGGCATTTATGTAGGCAAAAAATCTATGAGTCAGTAAGAACAAAATTATTTTACCTTAATGAGAGTTGAAGAAGAACATTGAATATTTTAGAGACCAGTCATTATGTGGCGAAAATGAAATTTTCATTCGGGTTCTGCTAATTGCTGCAGGGTGTTCTGGGCTTCACCACAGAGTCCTGAGGTTCTGGCCCACAGCTCCCACGATGCTAACATGTCTTCCCAGGAAATAAAACCCCGTTTCTTCAAGTTAGAAGTGCAAAAGAAGGAGTGAAGGGAGTTGGTGGTGGGAATAGGAGAGTAGAAAAAGCAAATTTAATAAGGACAATTTGTGCCACAACAAAATGCTAATAATTTCCAAACCTTATATTTAAGTATTTAAGTTAAACCACATCCGGTTTGAGATGTGAGAGTGAGCACATACTCCACCCAAAGCTCACTGACATGGCCCTGGAGGCTCTGGGTTGAGGTCAACTGAAGTCATTCACTATGTCTGGGACCTTAAGTAGGATTTTTGAAATTTATGGACCTCAGTTTCTTCATAAATAAAGCAAGGCAACAAGGAAGTTTTTAAGGTCCCTTCTCACAGAGCATGAATGACTAGTGGCCAAACAACTACTTAGCCCTCTCTCCTCTTTTACTTCATCCCTCTTGCCAGCTCATAGGCTGTGGTAGGACCTGGATTCTGTTCTATTGTATAGCCTGGTCACTTTGTTCTTTGCATTTTTAGGGGTTACTCTGTTTTTCTCAGTGGACTTCCCAGAACTGTTAAGGTTCACCTCCTAGAAAGGAGGGAACAGGGGGTAAGACAAGTCATTTTTTTTTTCCCCTAAGTTTCTTTCTTCCATGAGGAAAAGAAAGATGAAAGAGAGACATTGCCCTCAAAAGGGTCTTCATGCTTGGTCTACCCCTACCATTAGCCACCTTTGGATCATAGGCACATGTGTGCACAGAGTATTCAGTGAAGTCCCCAGATGTGAACCTTAAACCTTTCCATGTAGATCAGCCTCACAGAGTGTTTGGTTAGCACCGTGCTACCACCTGGCCCCATGGATTCTGTCTTTCTCGATGGCTCACTTTTATAGTGTGGACCTTTTACATATAATCTCATTTGCTCTTCAACCCTGAGAGGAAAGTATTAAGTTCATTTTACAAGTAAAGAAACTAAAAGTCAGAAGAAATAAAATTACTTGTTGAGATCAGGCAGGTATAAGACTAGTCAGACTATCTACATAAACTTGGGGTCAAGTGCACAAGAAAAATGAGAGACTCTTTGTTCAAATGGTAAAAATTTCTAGATGGTGACAGCAGAGCATTAAACTACGGTGGGATCTTCTAAGTCCTGGCTATCCGTGGCTGCATAGTTGTCGGCTCATGAAGCTGGCCTTGAGTAGAGTCAGGATATAAGCCATGCTCTGTCTGTGGCCTTTGTGACTGGATTTTCTCCACTGACAACTCTGCACACTCTACCTGCTCTGTGCCTGGAGGCTGACCTCTCACACTTGCTCTCTGTCTTCTGGTTGGGTTTGGGCCATGGGAGGCAGGCCAGCAGGAGGCTAACAGATGGCGAGAATGCAGGCCCCACCATGCTGCAGTGTGGAGGTTGCTGTGTTCTGTCCTCCCTCTTACACTTAGTGGCCAAGCTCATGGCCAGGCTCTACAGCCCCTGCAGATTTGGTTAACAGTCCCCTCTACTACTCCTTCAGGCCTTAAGTCCCCTGTTCCCAGTCCTAGTGTTCTACATCCTTCAGCTCTGCCTTTAGAACACCTTTGGAAATGGTCTTCTTTCAAGAGTGACATCTATTTCTTACAGGGTATCTCCTGGACTAACCCAGAAATGCTTCCTTTTTCCTTTGATAACGGCAACCTGCTTTGTCTGGGAAGAGACTCTGTCCTGCACCCAGGTACTCAGGGGTCACAGTCCCCACTGTCAGATATGTTCATGTTTCCCTGAGACATTTCTGCTAGATGGTGGAAGTGGTAAGGGACTGTGTCTCATCTCTCAGGAACCAGTGAGCTTTTTGTTGTTAGAGCAGATAATAAAGATTTTAAGATTTGCAGACTATGAGCTTTTTCTCGTTAGGGCAGATAATAAAGATTTTAAGATTTGCAGACTGCATGCGGCCCTGTCCCATACGGTTTTGTTTGTTTGTTTGTTTGTTTTTAATCTATTTGCATTTTAAAAATCCCTTCAAAATGTAAAACCATTTTTAACTTGCCAGGTGTAGGGTTGGGAGTTTATAAAAGCAGGATACCAGGCCTGGACCTTGGTGACCTTTTGAGTTATAGTATGGAGAAAATGAGGGACAGAGCTACTTGTAGCCATCATCTCTGGTCCATAAAGGAAGCCTGCCATTAATACGATTTCGGCATAAGGAAGTACATGCAGATGTGCTGCTGTGTGTGCAGTGTGGTATAGATGTATAGGTACACACACATACACAGAGAAAAATAAATCCTTGGAAGTATTAAGACCCTATTATAGTCCCTAAAGTTCTGGTTCCACCATTTTCTCTTTTACCTGTGAGCCACTCAACCTTCTCCTCAGTTACTGAGTTAACCTGAGCTTGTTTGAGTTGACTTTCCATTACTTGGAAATAACCAAATCCTACCTATGTATTGTGTTACTTCTAAAACCCATGGCCAGCCCCTCCCTGTATTCCAGGGGTATCCAGAACAATTCCCTTGAGGCACATGGGCTGCATAGCTCTTGGTCAAGGGTACTTGATGATGACTACCCTTGTTGAGAATTTTACCCAGTGGACATGTATATTTTTTAGAACGGGAAATTGGAAAAATAGAAAACCATTGTGAAAAATAAATGTGAGCTGAGCTTTCTTTGCACAAACATCTAGCATCGTGGTTCACAGTTCAGGAGGTGTGCCTGTTACTATGCATGGTCTCCTGGGAGTCACCAGAGGCCTAGAAACAGGCTTCAGCAACAGCAGCTGTCTCTGCTTCTATGTCAGTCAGTCTTGATGAAGTTTATTTTCTCTGGCAAGTCTGCATTGCAGGTCTTGCCCAGAGTTGCTGTTGAAAATGTCCTGGTGTGCTGCATGTGCAGTTTTGAAAGGCAGGCTGCAGAGCCACTGAACCGGTGAGGCGCGGATGCTACCTGGACTAGCTCTGCTAGTGTGAGCACTATTCTTCAGAAGCAAGGTGGGAAAGGGCCGGATCCCATAGAGTGATGACTCTAGGGAAACTTTTTCCCTTACAAGGAATGTTTTGGCAGAGAAGTTTATAGAAAGTCACCCTGTAGCCTCCCCTATGGCTAGAATAAAAGGGGTTGAGAGGTGAACTATTTTAAAGTAGTTCTCCACCTCTTCTAGAAATAGGAAAGCAGCGTGATTATGAAATGGGAGTTAAACATAGTGATGGTAAAACTCAATGTTAAATCTTCTGTCCCCTTGTTCCCACTAAGCAAGTTCATATTGGATTTGGCCATGGGCCTAGAGGTGGGTTGTAGG
>NW_006208752.1:1377249-1389727 GCF_000334495.1 Tupaia belangeri chinensis
AAAGAAGGAGAACAATAGGACTGTCCTTCTGAATAAATCATAGTGGGTACAATGGAGTCAGCAAGTATTGACTGGCTTCGGAGCCTCTTAAGTGTTAATGTGTGCAGGAATGACCTAGGATCGTGCTAGAATGCAGATTCTGATTCAGTGTTTCTGGAGGAGGACTTGAGATTCCACATTTCTAAAAGGCTCTTGGATTATGCACAAGCAATTTATCTGTGGGTACATCATGAGTAGCGAGGGGCTAGAGGACAACAGTGCCTTCATGCCAGAGGACTGGCCACTGACAAATGGTGACAATAACGGCTAACATGTCCTAAGTGCCAAGTCTGAATAATCAAGCCACAGAGGTAGTAAGGAATGTTGCTGGTGTCACTGTATACAAGAAGAAGAAGGCTGAGCAAAACCAGTAAAGTCAGGACTTTATTTGGGCTGAATCGTAATGATCACCTGGACATCACAGAATTCAAGTTACCCTAGTGCCAGGGTGTTATAGTCTTCAGGATGATTTTAAAGGCAAGAGTCACAATGGGAAGGGAGGAGTAGAAAGTGTCTTGTATAGTAGGAATGGACTAAATTCTGTGATAAGGGCAGCAGGACGACCTCTTCATCACCTAGAGTCACTTTGCTTAGTCTCAAGCCTGTAAGAAATGGATGTCACTCTTTGTTTAGTCTCAAGCAAAGACATTGAGTCTGGAAAGTAAAGGAGGAGTGTATTTGGGCAATAAGGCTACTCATAGAGGGACCAGCAGATGGAGTAATGGTTACGTCACTGGACTCCCTCGTAGTCAACAGCTGTTTGAGTCCAAGACCCAGTATCTTAAATTCATGGCAGGCATGTGTGCATGTGTGTTCAAAATCCTGAGAGGAGAATGAAGAAGGGATTGCGGCATAGCCAACATGGCCAAGCCCCCTGAGGGGGTGATTTCTCGCTGTCTAGCTGTCTCTGTCTCTCCAGCAAGGTCTCATGCCCTATAGCAAAAATGTCTTAAAAAAAAAAAGAAAAGAAAGAAGGATGATCATAGAACTTCAAAAGGTCTCATGAGCTATTTCAGGTGCAAATTCCTAAGAAAGACACAAGATGTGCATATGTTTCATTTCCTTATAGCACTGCCTTAGGTAGAATGGAATCTCCAATTCTCAGAAAAAATTTATTTGAAGGATCTGTTGGCTTCCTTAAAGTTTCAGGTTGGTGAAGTGACATTGTACATAAGTAACTCCATTGTTTTTTCCTTTTTTTTTTTTCGTTATAGGGCGCATGCGCTCGCCAGACAGACAGAGAGAGACATAGAGACAGAAAGCGAGAAATCCCCCCCCAGGGGGGATGGTCACGCCGCAATCCCTTCTCCTCCATTCTCCTCTCGGGATCTTGGGCACACACACACATGCGCCCAGCGTGAGTTTTAAGCCACTGGGTCTGGGATGCGAACCGTGGTCGACTACGGGGAGTCCAGTGACATAGCCATTACGCTAACTGCTGGTTCCCCTCCATTTTGATCTGGTCTGTTGGGGCCTAGAGTAATGCCAAAAACAGTCTCTAAACTCCATGTTCTTTCCACCTTTCCATGCTGAGTCACTGCAGGGTAGAGGGTTAGAAGCAGTCTCTAAACTCCATGTTCTTTCCATGCTGAGTCACTGCAGGGTAGAGGGGCGAGGGAAGAGCTCCAGCCTGCCTCAGCCCAGCATGAGGTCCAGACCACTAGCAGACCGAGGAGGAGCCGCTGGCAGCCCAGGTGCAGCACCTGGCGTGCTCCCCCAGTGACCATCTGGATGGAGGCTTGGTTGGGCTCAGTGGGAACCATTCCAGGTTTTAGAAAAAGTCTATCTGGTGTTTCCAGGCACTAGCAAACAGGCTAGCTTTTCTGCTCAGCCCATCTGACTATTGTGTCGAAGTGCAGTATTAGGATGAATAAATGTAGGAAAACCTTTGTCTGATTGATTCGTGGATGGCTGTACACGAAATATAGAAGAAGGAGGAATAACTGTTCAGGGAAAATGCAGGATGTCTTTGTGGAATTCTTATTCTGTAGGCCCTAAGACCTTGGTGTTCACTTGTGCCTTTGTTTTCTGCAATTGACAGTGAAATATAGGGCCATGATGAGCAAATTATTAAGAGGGAAATTGTATTATTCATCTCTAAAAAGAAGCACAGTCCCAGAAATTTGTGTGATGTCGCTTTATCATTTCAGTGTTTGTGCCAATTGGACTATGTACCTGCTAGATTGGGAAGAAACACAATCAGCTTTTCAGAACTGTCTACTCCTGGAAAGCTCCACAGAGGATTTTATTTCCTCCTTGGCCTCTTTTCTGAACAGTTTCTCTTGTAGAGCTTTAGGCAGAGTGGCTCCAGGCAAATTGGGGCACAAGGGAAATTTCTCTCTGGCATTTTCCCACCTCTTCTATCTGGATCTTTCCTTCCTACTTGCCACCTCCACTTCCAATGTTGTATTTCATCCATGGGCACAAATGTGGGTGGTATTTTTGGGGGACAGGGGGAGGAAGTAGAAACAACCACTTGGGTATTGTAGTGATTTATATTTATTTGCTATATCGATGAAAAATAACCCATTTGTAAGTTGTCACAGAACAAATAGAATTATGACTTATGTTTTATAATTTATATAACTGACTTCATGTACTTGTAAATTTTTTATCAGATTTCTGACAGTTACAAATCATTTTCCCCTCCTAGAAAAATGAAGGTGCTTCCTTCCCCCCTACCCGCCTGCAGTCACCCTACTCTGGGTTTACAGCTCCATGTTGTTCCTCCTTGGTAATAACAGGTACCTGAAGTGTTTCTTGGTAAGAGTTCAGGCCCTAAGACTATGAGCCCTGTAGGGGCAGGAGAACTGTCCTGGTGGAAAGGCCTTGAAAGAGAGTCAGTAGAGACCACATGGCCCCAGGTCATTGGTATCACTACTTCCTAGCACAGGGTAGTGCAGATCACTGAGGAACCTGAAAACGAAAAGCTTGAGGTTTTAGAGAGTAAATTGAGGCTCCCTTCTACTAAGGAGGACAGAAATATCTATGATTAGTACACTTATTCAACAACGAATGTTTATTGCAATGACAACTAGAAATAATTATCAATGGTGGAGGCATAGTTGGCCAAAAAAAAAAAAAAAACAAACCCATGAAACTAATAAATAAATCATGGTACTGTTACAATGAAGCCATTAAAGTAATGAGGCAGAGCTTCCTATGCTCTTAGGCAAAGGACTCTAAGCATGTTAATAAATTAGAAAAAGTCAGATATGCATAAATTGCTCCCATTCATTCCTCAAAAACTATTAATACAAAGGGTTTTCAAAAAGTTCCTGGAAAGGGACCAGCAGTTAGCGTAATGGCTATGTCGTTGGACTCCCACGTAGTCAACCGCGGTTCGCGTCCCGGACCCAGTGGCTTAAAACTCACGGCGGGCGCGTGTGTGTGCGTGCCCAAGATCCCGAGAGGAGAATGGAGGAGAAGGGATTGCGGTGTGACCATTCCCCCTGGGGGGTGATTTCTCGCTTTCTGTCTCTCTGTCTCTCTCTGTCTGTCTGGCAAGCGCCCTATAGCAAAAATAATCTCTGCAAAAAAAAAAAAAGTTTCTGGAAAATGCATATTATAAAAACACTGTGCTTGGATTTCAATTTTTTTTTTGCATCAAATAAACTCATATTTAATTCTACTTGTCCATGAACTTTTTGGAGTACCCTTGTTTACCACATCATTAGGCATGTATATAACATTTCTGGAGTATTGCATAAAAAAAAAATTGAGAGAGATTTTTGCTATAGGCCACATGTGCTTGCAGAGAGAGAGAGAGAGAGAGAGAGAAGGTGAGAAGTCACCCCCCAGGGCAGATGGCCACACTGCAATCCCTTCTCCATTCTCCTCTTGGAATATTGGGCATGCATACACATGCACCTGGTGTGAGTTTGAAGCAGTTGGGTCTGGGACTCAAACCAAGGTCGGCCATGTGGGAGTCCAGCGACGTAACCCTTACGCCGTTTGCTAGTCCCAACATAAGAAAATATTAATAATAGTTGCTTTTGTAAGGGAAGCTGGTATATTTAAACATACTCTTTTATAACGTGCTCACTATTATTAATGATAATATTAGTTAATATGTATTGCCCTGTAGCAGGCAGTTTTCTAAGTGCTTCATATGAATCATCTCATTTAATTATCTAAAAACCCACAGTACATATTCTAATGTACCTTTCCATAAAAATTAGTTTAGCTTAATTTTGCCTAGATCAAAGCACAGAGATATCAAGTGTCTTGCCTTAAACCACACAGGTAGTAAAGTGTCAAAGCTGGGACTTGAGCCCAGCCTCTGGAGAACTTGGCATCACTATGCAGTAGTGCCTCTGTTATCACCTCTCTTTTGCAGATGTAGAAATGAAGGCACATCATGAAATTAAGCAGTAAAGCCTCCTGGTCAAACTCAGGTAACCAAATCCAGTATGCTACTTGGTCTTTCTCCTTGTACTATTTGAAATTTTATCAGGCGAATATATTACATTTTTGATTTAAAAAATCTTGACAAAAATATTGAAGATATTCTATAGTTGTAAAAAATGTTTGAGGGCCAGCTCCATGGTACAGCAGTTATGCATTGCTCAAAATAGCTAAATCCTATGTGGCCACCATGGTTTGAAATCCCAGCCCTGTCCACCTCAAACACGTTGGACATACGTGCTAATACCCAGGATCCAATGGGCTGAAAGACTGGAGAAAGGGGACTGCAACACGACTAGACTCTCAGGAGGGTGCTTCTTTCTCTCTTCTCTTTCTTTCTTTCTCGGGTGTGTGTGTATGTGCTCTATCATGAATAAAGCTTCTCTTTCCTTCTCGGGTGTGTGCATATGTGCTCTATCATGAATAAAGAAAAAAAATTCTTTGACAAAGAACTGAGCATTAGTTTTGTGATAGGAATAGAGAAACTGACCACCTTGTCTTGGTCTTTGAGGTTCACAGTGGGATGAGATGTACTAACAAATGAAGAGACACTTTAAATACAGTGGTAGAGAGGTAAGTGCTAGAGAGGCTTCTCGGGTGTGTGCATATGTGCTCTATCATGAATAAAGAAAAAAAATTCTTTGACAAAGAACTGAGCATTAGTTTTGTGATAGGAATAGAGAAACTGACCACCTTGTCTTGGTCTTTGAGGTTCACAGTGGGATGAGATGTACTAACAAATGAAGAGACACTTTAAATACAGTGGTAGAGAGGTAAGTGCTAGAGAGGTAAGTGCAGGATGCTTGGGGAGCCCAAGTTTAAGTCCCACACGAGGAAGCAGGATTTTAAATACAGTGGTAGAGAGGTAAGTGCAGGATGCTTGGGGAACCCAAGTTTAAGTCCCACACGAGGAAGCAGGAACAAGCAGTAACCCTAGACTTATATATCTGCCATGAGTCTAGAAGACAGAGTAGGAAGAAGTTAGCCAATCAAGAAGCTGGTGAGTGGGCCTGGTTGGGGAATGGCATGATGAGGAGAGGGAAAGATAGAGGCATAGATAATAGGTACCTCCAGGAACCGCAAAGCTCAACATGGCTCTAGTACAAGGTAAAGATATTTGAGTAGCTAGAAATCAGAAATCAGGAGCTGGCCAGTATATTTCAAATTGACATCTGTTGGTGTTTAAGATGAGACCATTTTTTTACTGGGCAGAACTAGATCTTCTATTTAGAATGTTTAGTGTCCCTGACCCTTGCCCAAAAACGTCAGTTAATATCCTAGTTGCTAAAAAGCCCCGTAACTATTAAAGAGATGATACTGCTAGCTCTCATCCTCCTTTAAGAACTGTGAAATACAAAATGTGGTGGGTTTTAAAAGGTGAGGACTTTATCCAAAAGGCAATAAGAGATGTGGAAGAAGAACATACTTGGATTTATGTTTCACAAATATGTTTCTAATTGAGAGATTTATATGATTTGGAGATGTGAGACCACTGGGGTCAGGGAAAACAACTAGGAAGTTGCTAAAATTCAAGTAGGAACTGCTGAGGGCCTAGAAGAAGGCAGAGGGGAAGTTCTGATGAGGGCAGAGGAAAATAGATGAACACTATTAAAGAGATAATATCGACATAAGTCTCTACCAGTTGGAGATGAGGCTTAAGAAAAGAACAGCCATGAAAATTTCCTGGGGAGAATCTTTGTCTTTGGGTATTCAGTGGAGACATTTGCCATGAGTATAGAATGAGAAGGCCTGAAATGGGAAAGGGTGATTTCACTTTGGACATATGAGATTTGAGAGGTACACTTGTCATATCCAAACAAGAATGCCCAGCAGATCAGAAGGGATGTCGGAGTTAGAGAAACTCAATTGAGAATCATCCATGTGTGTACAGTTTTGAAGTCATGGGCCTCAAATGAGTGTAGTTGACTTGGGCAATTGATTTGTACCTTACAGTATCTCCTCATACAGGAAGAGTCATGAAGGGAACCATATGGAATTGATAATATTTAACTGTCTTTTGACAAGTTAGAATTTCATATGGTTCAAACTAAAAGTAGGCCCATCATCATATCTCATGATATTACTGTCACTCTAACCACCTGGAGTAGAGATAGAGATCATTGATTTCCTGCTTGGTTAAGAGGAGGCATGGAAGAGGTATGTGGTCTGTGGGGTGATTATTGGAAAGGAGGAGGACAATGGCTTGAAACAATGAGAGTCTTGGCAGGGTCAGCCAGATGGTCAGCCACAGTGAAAATGGTGAGCACTGGCAATTTCTCTGCTGCCTCACTAGAAGGGATTGTTTTTAAGGGTGGAGTTTCTATACACCTTAAAGAGAAACAGGTCCTCCCATCGTCCTTTCAAGAAAGCACAGGGAGATAGCTGCTAGCAGAAGAGTAGAATGTAGGTAAGTCCAAAACATTTTGTTCCAAAAAGGTGTATGAAGAGCCAAGATTTTCAAGGCCTGAATTTTTTCTTATTGGAAATTGTCCAGCTTCTTCTTCTAGGCCAAGGGGAAGAATTCAGCCAGTCAGCTTCTCTTTGGGGCAAACAAGCACACCCTTGAACTCCAAGTAGAAGACTTCTGTGCTTCAAGAAGTTTTTCTGGAATATTTTGAGACAGAGGGAGTCTAACTCATTTTTTTCCATGGACTTATCCACTGGGCAAATGTTCTTTCACATTCTATGTTCTTTAGTGCCATTCCTCAGACCACCATTCATGTTATCAGTGGTAACAGGCTTGAAGAGCTGTGTCCCTTAATAGAATGCCACTTCCCGCTTGTGGCTAATGATGGAAAAGTAAATGTGAAAATGAGGTATACTTCTCTTTGCTGTCTTCACTTCTAGTCTCCAAAATGCTATTATATTAGTATAATTATATACTAATTGTATAAAATATGTCTGAAGGGTTGTGTATAACTGAAGGGATTTATATTGAGGAAGGAATTTTTTATTTATCTTTTTTGCTGGGAGGAAATTCTCCCCAAGTATTTTGCTTCATGTGAGGGTCCTCTGAGCACAGACATTTACAGCCAAATTAAGAGTGTTTGTATGAGGAGATGTTCTAGGATGGTAAAGGTTAAAAACATCTCCCTCCCTGAAGACTTTCCAAGGTAGTAAAGATTAAAAACTTCCCTTTCCTCTAGCCAAAGAACATTGGCTTAAATTTTAGGGTAAAGATAATGTTTTTCTCTCTCCGGAGGGGAGGATGTGCAGGTCACTAGCAACCCTATATAAGACCAGATTCCTAATTGTAGGTTTCTCTCCAAATGTACGTCCTGTTTATGTAGGTGCCATTTGACTCTCACTGTGCAGTCCCATGGGGGATACGTTTTGATTGAGAGTCATAGATGGTGTTTGCCTCTGTCTTGGTTAGTTGTGTTGCTAATAACAGAAATATTATTGAGTCTGCATAATCTATAAAGAGTAGACGTTTACGGGCCAGTAGACGGCATGGTGATTAAGGTGCTGGACTTGCACATGGCCAATTACAGTTCAAGTCCTGGACCTGGTGGTTTGAAAAATCACACCAGGTGTGTGATGTGTGCCTGCCCAAAATCCCAGGAGGAGGATGGAGGAGAAAGGATTGCAGTGTGGCCATCTCCCCAAAGGGTGATTTCTCACATTTCTTCTCACTGTCTCTCTCTGGCCAGTGCATGCACCCAATAGCAAAAATGTTAAAAAAAAAGGGGGGGGGAAATAGAGAAGAGGTTTATTTAGCTTATGGTTTTGAAGGCCCAAGGTCAAGGGGCCACATTTAGTGAGGGTCTTCTCAAAGATAATATGCCAGAGGGCATCACATGGCATGATGGAGCAAGCATAGAGAGCAGAGAATGTGTGTCCATGTCTCCATACACCCATGAGTATCCAACCATCCTAATCTTTTCTTAAATGTCCCACAACTCAACACCAGAGTAGGATTAAGTTTCCATCCTCTTAATCCTGTTACAATGACTGTTAAATATCCAATACATGAACTTTTGCAGGATGCATTTAAACCATAGTAATCTCTGACCCAGAAGTCTATATAGACATGTGAGTGAGTGTGTGTGTGTACATACATAAAACAATGAGTGTGTAATATACATACACATATATAAATAAGATCATAGTCAGCTCACTGCTAGTTTGAAGTAAGAGAAAATCTCAGACCTTGACAAAGTCTGATATCACAGTTTTATGTGTGTATCTTCCCTAAAGACATTTTCTCCCCATCTAGAAGGATTATCCTGGCCTACGAGTCATTCTTTTCTTCCCCTAGGAAATAGAGGGAACAGACTTTCAGGATACTTCAGGGTGCATTTTGACATTCCAAGCTAGGCCTTTGGAGTACCCTCCACCCAGCAGGGTGAGGTACAAATTGTCTCCTTGCGGTTCACGCTTGTTCAGTAGATCATCATTGAATTTAATGCACCATATTCTCATGAGCAGGTGAGGCCCTAGGACGATCACTGATTATTAGAGACAAAGTTCTGAATCTTGCTGAAGAGGAGACACCTTTACTAATGGCAACACTGACTGCACAACTCACACTCCCCCTAGGGACCTCAGCACTTGGCATCTACTGCAGAGCTGCCTTCAGCCACCTCTTGCTCCTCTCCTGGTTCCAGACTGTGCCTTGGGGCCTTCAGATGCCAAAATACTGGGACCATTGGTCAGGTACTGCCACTTCATGGCCACCTCCTAGGTACTCGGAGGCCTGACAACTATGTATGTGCTTACAGAGAAAAGTTTTGTAGCTCTGAAATTAGTGTGTGTTTGTACAGAAATACCTTCTAAATGCAACCTGGCATCACCTTCCCACCTAAAACATTTTTATTTAAATTTCATTTGATATTTTTCTGGTTCATGTTTGTGAATGATTTTTTATTAATTGAGAGATTTGGACATATAGGATATTATAAGACTATAGATTTTTTTTTTTAAGTCTTCAGAGGGCACATGCCCTTACCAGAGAGAATCAGAGAGACAGAGGAAGACCTTAATGGGGTGTGGTGATGCTGCAATCCTTTCTCCTTCATTTCTTCACCTTGTCATGTTTAGGGCATGTCCACACATGTGTCCAGTGTGTTATTCAAGCTGCCAGGGCTGGGATTCAAACCACAGTTGGTTATGTGGGCTCTGGCTCCCTTAACCACTAGGCTATGTGACTGGCTCCTCAACTGAAATATTTTACAACTTGCAGCAATTCTCTGTACTCACCAAAGTCCAAGCAACAGAAGAAATTTAAGCTCTATTAACTTTACAGAAAAGTCTACATTTTTATTCACTTATTTAAATAATTATTTCTTGCTCCTTGCCACATCTACTGCAAGACTGAAGACCATTCTCAGCAGTCAAACCATTGACATTCCAGAGAATGCTGACATCATTCTGAAGGGATGCACAGTTATTGTGAAGAGCCCCAGAGGAACCCTGCAGAGGGACTTTAATCACATCAATGCAGAGCTCAGTCTCCTTGGGAAGAAAAAGAAGAGGCTGCCGGCTGACAAATGGTGGGGAAACAGAAAAGAGCTGGTGACCGTTCACATTATCTGTATTCACGTGTAGAACACAATAAAGGGTGTTACACTGGCCTTCCGCTACAAGATGAGGTCTGTGTATGCTGGTTTCCCCATCAATGTTGTTATTCAGGAAAATGGCTCTCTTGCTGGAATTCAAAATTTCTTGGGTGAAAAATCTGGAGGGTTCGAATGTGACCAGGTGTTGCTTGTTCAGTATCTCAAGCCCAGAAAGATGAGTTGATCCTTGAAGGCAACGATGTTGAACTTGTTTCAAATTCAACTGCTTTGATACAGCAAGCCACGACAGTTAAAAATGAGGATAGAAGGAAATTCTTGGATGATATCTATGTCTCTGAGAAAGGTTCCAGTGAAGCAGGCTGATGCCCTAAGAGGTCTCCAGCTACAGTAACAAGCTGGATAATTTCTAAGACTATTATATGACATTTTTTTTTAGAGTTTTTTGCTATAGGGGGTGTGCACTCGCCAGACAGACAGAGAGAGACAGAAAGCGAGAAATCACCCCCCTAGGGGGGATGGCCACGCTGCAATCACTTCTCCTCCATTCTCCTCTCGGGATCTTGGGCACACATGCACATGCACCAGGTGTGAGTTTTAAGCCACCGGGTCCGGGACGCAAATCACAGTCGACTATGTGGGAGTCCAGTGACATAGCCATTACACTAACTGCTGGTCCCAACCATTATATGACATTTTAAAGATGATAATAAAAGACAACCATTGGTTTGAAACTTTTTCTCAAACTGATTATTCTTTTCCAACTACTTGACAAGTAAGCAGTTAAGGAGTAAAGAATTACTCCTAGTGGGGGACCAGCAGTTTGCGTAATGGCTATGTTACTGGACTCCCATGTGGTTAATCATGGTTTGAGTCCCAGACCCGGTGGCTTAAACTCACATCAGGCGTGTGCGCATACGTGCCCAAGATCCTGAGAGGAGAATGGAGGAGAAGGGATTGCAGTGTGGCCATTCTCCCTTGGGGGGTGATTTCTCACTTTTTGTCTCTCTGTCTCTGTCTGGCTGGCGAGCTCACATGCCCTATAGCAAAAACCTCCAAAAAATAAAAAAAAAAAGAAGAAACAAAAGTCCCAGAGGGTCTAGTCTAGTGGTGGTGGGTATGACCCAGACACAAAGATAACAGGAACACGTGGTTTAAATCTGGTTTTTGAAGGAATAGCAAGAATATTTTAGGCTAGAGAAATACAGTACCAGGGAAAGTAGCAGTTCATCATGGATGTAGAAGTTGGGGAAGATCCTGAGGCTAATTTTACCATGGGATCAATTTTTATTTGGTACAGATGTGTCCTAGTCAGCTGTAAAGAGAGACCTGAGAAGCGGAACAAAGTGATAAGGCCTTACTATGAGCTAGAAGATGTAGTTTGAGTCATGATAAACATAATTTTGCCATCCGATGTCTTAATAATCTACCCTACTTCATCCATGCACCCTAGACCTTGTTTATTGTTAAAAAAAATCTAAAAATCCTTTCATAATCTCTTAATTCTTTGTGTCACACTTTAAGTGTGATGTGATGCTACCATGCTATAATATAATTTAACACGGTTTTCTCCAAAAATTTAAAAAAAAATTCTTTATGAAATTTCATTTGTTCTTGTTATTATTATTTATATTTGACCAGAGAGAGCCAGAGAGAGAGAAAGGGAAAGTGAGAAAACAAGCTGCCAGGTCCAGGACTTAAATGATCAGCAATGTGGGAGTCCAGCACCTTAATCACCACGCCACTTGCCAGCCCCCAGAAATCTACATTTTTAAATATGTTTTCCCTTTTCTAAGGCTACTTCATTGACGCCTTCCAAAAGTTTCAATATTTAAAAGAAAACAAAGCTACCAGCAAGTGATACTTTGCAGTAGGTTCTCATATTTCTGGTAAGGGGCCCAATTTCCACACACCCACATTGTTACTCCTTTAACCTCCCACCCTCAGGCCCACCTGTGCTCATCTTCATCTCACAAAGCCAGCCTGGACCACACATGAGAGGGTGGTCAGTATGGAAAAGTCCAGACCTGCCTTATGGAGACAGCAAGACTGTTCTAATAATGGACACTTCCATCCTTTTCTTTAGGATGAAAGTCACATTAACTTCCCAGTTGTCTGCTCTGTCATTCTTGAATAGAAAAGATTCTGTGTTAATCCTACTTCTTCCGTCCAGGAAGGAAAAAGAGCTCATCCAAGCCCTGTCGTGCAGCACCACCTGCCCATTTGTCCAGAGCCAAGTCATGATGGAGTCGGAGCTGGGGCGATGAATGGGGATTGTGTTTATTTTATGAGCTGTGGAAAGTTGGCTGGGGAGCCCAGCGGGAAGCTTAGCTGGAAAAAAATGAGTCCATCTTATGTTGTGTATCTGCCTTTTAGAAAAATATATGGTGTTATCGTTTCTTGAAATTGGGAGAGAAAAAAGAAAGACATTTTCTCCAATACCAGGTTTGAAGGCCTTTGGTTTGAGCAGACCTCACTAAGGGTCTTCCACTCAGACTGCATGGTAGCAGGAA
>NW_006208752.1:1389796-1434741 GCF_000334495.1 Tupaia belangeri chinensis
AGGAATGAAGCAAGAGTCACACAGGGACAGGTCCCTGATGGAAGGTCCCTGGGCCAGTGCTTGGTGACCCACAGTGTCTGACACTACTGGCAACTTCTTGGATCAGAGGAGGGAGCAATTGTCTTCAAAAACTGAGAGCTTTCCTCGTGGCAATATTCTGACTTGCTTTCTCCTGGAAGTCATGAGAATTTAGCTAGACAATTTAACATGCTTTAGAGAATGTTATTAAAGAAAAAAAAAAAGAGCTCCTTGGTGAAGTCTGTGCATTTTGTTTTGATTGATTGATTGATCATTGGTGAGACACAATGTCCAAGTAGCTTGCTTTCTTCACACATTTTTATGTTTATTTACTTCTCCTGAGAGAGAGAGGTACTCTGACAGGGTCCTCACACCATGATCCACCCCAGGCTCATCTGGCCCGGATCACAGGATGTGTGTGCCCATGGTCCCAGGATGGGAAGCCAGGACCTTCCCCATGTGGGCCCAGTTATGTTATCACTGTGCCAAGATCTGGCCCCTGAATCGTTTTCTTGCCAAAGCAGTTTCATAAGTTTCTCTTTGCAAAAGGTCCAGATTGACTTAGGCTGTGAAAATAGGATTTGAGTATGGACACTTAAAAAAAATTGTCTTCTTTGCAATTCTTGGCTGGAAAACTACTGGGGAGGGGAGGGATAGTAAAGGGAGGGGAAAACAGTGAGGAAAATATCTTACTGATGAAAATAAACAGCAACAGCATCCAGGCCAGACAGCATTTTGTTCTTAGTGTATCTGTAACATATATCTTCGTTCGCACTCTCTTATGTCATATGAGAGGAGGCAGAGCATGACTGGGAAGGAGAATGTGGAGGGCTAATGGTAGCAGCTTGGGAGTACTAGCAACACTAATGGAAGCTGTCCCTTTGAGCTGCTCCACCGGCCTAGGCAGTGGGTCCTTGACCATGCCGAACGAGCTGAGGGCCACGGCTAACCTACACAGTGCCTTTGTGCAAATTACAAAATGCTCCCTTTCCTCCAGGTGACCAGGCTGAGGGACCTCGGCGCTCCCTGCTGTACACTCCTGCTGTACGGGAACCAAGCACCCTATGGCTGGGGAAAGCCCTGTGCACTGGAATGTCTGCCCTGGGTTAGTCTTCAATTCCAGCCCTCCAGACTGGAATATGGCTCCAGGACTTCAGGACAGCCCAATTAGGTGATGGCAAATGATACAGCCACACTGGATCTTCTTCTTCTTCAGTAAGAAGGTCTCTCCCTTCACAGGCCACCGTAATTAACCAAGAGAGAATAAGCCATCCTTCTAGCCAAATGAGAAGCTGTCATCATGGTTTGACAAATTCAAACTGAAAACGTGCTTTCGGCCTCACCTAATGTATATTTCCTTCTGCATGAATACCCTTAGAGTCCGGGTTGAAGAAAGGAAAGAGAGGGAAAGCCATATTAGTAGTCCATTCTGCCCTGTCCTCTTCCTCCTGTATCCACACCAAGAATAACTGAATGATAATCTATATGAAGGCGATGCTGCTCTCATTAGGGAATCAGACAGTGACAATCACGTTGCCTGTGCCAGGGTGGGCACAGGCTGGGAGCTTCTTTGTCTAAATGCCACAAATTGTTACAGTTTTGCTCTGTACTTTGGTGTTGGCGTCATCACCCTTTAATTGGCCAGAAGACTCTGCTGTAACATTCAAAAGGAATAACAACATTCTCAATCCCTGTTCGGTTTTCAGTATAATTATTTGTCAGTATCATATTAACCTGATGTATGACAAACCCATAAAATGGATTCATTTAGGTCTCCAGGAGTCCTCCCTCATTAACTCTGATATTTATAGCTATGGCTTCAATGCTGCAGTCCCTCCTCCTGTGAAACACAGAGCAGGATGTCAGATTGCTCTGACGCTATTAGAGGAGTTGTTTGTTTTCCAGCGTTGCAAAGAAGGCCAGAAGGAGCCTGGCCATGGGTATCCAGGCCCTTGTGAACCCTGACTGACTCTTCAACTCGTTCCTCTCTTTTTAAGGAAGGAAAAGAAAAACAAAACCGGACAATTGGACACAAGTTCTACACATTTTATAACTTGCCCAAGGTAATGAGGCAGAACCAATTAGCCTGAGCTATTCAGCGGACTGGTTTTAAAATCTGACTTCTCTGTATCAAAGTCTGGCTTCACCATTTATTAGCTTGGGAAAGATGCTAAATTTCCTTGGTCCTCTGTTTTCTCATCTATAAAATGGGGGTAATAATAACTCCTAGCATCATGGGGTTGTTGTGAGGATTCAATGGATTAATAATACATGTGAAGTGCTGAGGATAATCTTTGGCACGTAATAAGTGCGATATAACTGTTATTTTAAGATGTGATTGCAATAAATAACATTATAGCTAAACCAAGTTTTTACTCTGTTGGTTTTGTGCAGCGTCCTGGAGGGCCCTAGGGTGGTGCAGAGGTGCTTTGTTTCCCCAGAGGTGGAGGTATGTTAGCTGTAGAGAGTGTGGTGCCAGAGGCACATCAGAAAGGGCTCTAGGACCAGTTGGTTGCAAGGTGGTTAAGGTGGCTGGATTCCACATGGCAACCGCACAGTTTGAGTCCTGAACCTGACAGCTTGGAAAACATGCCAGGTGCATGTGCATGCCCAAATTCTAAGAGGAGAACACAGGAAAAGATATTGTGAAATGGTTACCTTCCCTGGGGAGTGCTTTTTCACTTTCCCGCTCTCTAGAAAGCACATGTATCCCATAGCAAAAGTTTAAAGAGAGAGAAAAAGGACTCTGTACTCTCTTTGGCCAGAGTCTTTATACCTGTTCATTTCATACATTGGAATTCTAAATGAGTTTTCATTTAAACAATGGGTTCTGGGCTCAAAACAGATTGAAACCTGCAGTTCCAGATGTCTAGGACTGGATAGATTCCTCAGTAAGTTTGAGTGACTCTGTGAGTGCCTGTCCATCTGCTCACCCAGAAATCTTCAGAAAGCAATGACTGTGAGGCTCTTGGAAGTTTTCTTTTACTTTAATAGTTTTAGGAATCACAAAGCTGCAATTTTAACTTCCTGGCATTGCCAAAGACGAAGGGAGCCTCCACCAGCTTGCACGTTGCTGTGTTGGAGATGTTGTCTATGACGACAACAAACCTTAAGCTTCTCTTCTATCAGTACCAACGGAGCAGGCTATTTATAATTAGGGGCTCTGATTTCACCAAGATATTTCTCGTGTTGCTTTCTTCATGCCTGAGCTTGTTCCAAGAATCCAGGGCCCATTGTGCTCTGGATTGTCCTGGAGATCACACGTAAGGCATTTGCAATCAGCTCACATCCTTGGGGAGGGCCCTGCTGACTCTCACAAAACCCTCAGGATTGATTTGTTATGCTGAACAGTAATGAGAATGCAATGAAGCCCTTCCTGCTCATACCAAATGATCTACACGAATCACCTCTATCATCCTGGCATTTGTACTTCAGAGGTTTAGTATCTCCCATGTATTTGTTGAATAAAGGCCAAACCCTACAGCCTGGCTTTCAGGCTGACTTAACCAACTTCTCTCCCACGACCAAAGCAAACTTCCTTATAGAGCAAGTTGGTTTTATCAACACCTCCCATATGATCTTTGCCCTGTCTTCCCCTTTCCAAAGCTGACTCACTTTTTAAATACTCATCCTGGGAAGCCCCTTGTTCCTGAGTCTCCCTTGGCTACTTAAAACAAAATGAGTATACCCTTCTTTGCTCTGTCACTGAGCATTCTGTCTGTTTTGCTCCTGTACACCCTTACTCTGTGCTGCCAATCACAAGGATAAAGAAAGGGATGAAGAGTTAGAGCATCTTCAATGAAGGTCGGTTGCAGTTACCAAGACAGGATTCCAAAGAGTGGCATCTGACCCAGGGAGCCAGAGGGACCCTAACAAAATGTACAAACACCATGTATAAATCAGCTTGCTCATTGTGGAGACATGGGTCACTTACGTGAGCAGAGCATATGGTTCCCCTACCGAAGGCTCCTTTCTCCCAGCCCTGAAATGTCAGAGAAGCTTAATTGGTCATTAGGAAGTTGACCAGACATGTCAGCAAAGAGGGCAAATAGCCTTGTGACCCATAATATAGGGTTACAGGGAGAACTGGTTACACACCCCTGCCCCCTAGCAGAAATGGGGACACTAGTAACCAAATGTTGTCTCTCCAGGATTGTCTCAACAATGAAAATATCTACCTCTTTGTATCCTCATTTTTATAAGCTCACAAGACTGACTTTCTCCCTTCTATGACTCATTAATTTTATACTTTTATTCAAGAAATATTTGTTGAACATCAGCTACTACGTGCCAAATGCTGGCATATAAAGGTGAACAATGCCCTAGATACTTTCACACCATTGGTTTTACTACTGTCAAATTTTGCCGTGGATCTAAAAGCCATTCTTTCTTTTTAAGGTGACTTTGGTAAAAGGATCTGATCTGATCGTTTTAGGCCTTGGGGTGTGTGTGTGTATACACATATATATGTATATGTATATATACACAAAATAGTTCTTTTTGTTAAAGCTTATATCATGGAGAAAATGCACTTGCTAGAGAGAGACAGGGAAATGAGAAATCAAGACCCAGGAGGGTTAGCCACACCATAACCCCTTCTTCATTCTCCTCCTGGGATTCTGGGCATGCACATGCATGCACCCAACATAATTTTCAAGCCACCAGGTCTGGACCTTGATTTATAGTTGGTCACATAGGAGTTTAGTGCCTTAACCATCATGCTATTTGCTGGCCACACTTCAATCGTACTTGTAAAGTGTATTTATTTCTTCCATGAACACATGTGAGAGAGACAGAGGATAGCACCCCCCCACAGGGTCCTCATGCCATGATCCTCCCTCAGCTTCAGTCAGCCCCAGATCAGAGGCATGCTTGTGCCAGGCATGCTCAGGTAGGTCTCTAGACACAAATCAAGAAAATTCCAATGGAGATCAGCTGTGAAGAGTGTCATGTTTTGTGACTATTTCACTGTCTGACTTTCTATTACAACAATATTTTAAGCCCCTAAAAGACCAAGAACAATTTAAGTTTCTCACAGATTCTTTATGGAATCTGGGGAAATATTTACAGAATAGGATCCAAATATGAGAGATCTTCCAAAGTTCATGGAAATGCATATTATGAAAAAGACTATGCAGGGATTTCAACATTTTTTGCACCAAGATAAACTGGTACTTTAATTTTATTTTCTCATGTGCTTTTGGAAGTCTCTTCAAATGTATCTTTTTACTAGAGACAATATGGAAGGGAAGGGAACAAAGTCTTACAGGGTTTTACTTTAGAATCCAAACCATAATTGGTCTACACAGTGTGTATGTGTGTGTGTGTGTGCATTTTTAATCAAGTCTGCATTTAAAAAATTAAGGTCTTTTATACACAAAGACACAATTCCAAGCTCCTCTGGATCTTGAACTTCCCTTGAAAAATTGGAAGACCCACAATCCTTGGCCTCATACCTGCTGAAGCTGGCACGAATACATGCAGGACCACTGTGGATAGCAAACATTCCCAGGTATGCTGCAGTCCCTGTCACTCTGTATCTCATCACACGTAGCTTGCCTCACTTATGTAACAGCTCAGTCCCGAAGCATTTATTTGAGTTTGTGACCTCTGTTTTACCCAAAGCCAGGGTACAGGGGCAGGGGAGAGGAACGAGTCCCTCAACCACAAATGCAGAACAACTCTGCTGCCCCTGTGTTTCCTGACACCTGGAGAGGAGGCTAGGCTCACAGGCTGTGCCCTGCACCTTGGCTCTGGGCCTGCCTTACAGTTAGCCTTCTCTGGAATGTTGGTTCTCCCTGCTGGGGAGCTTACTGGGGCTCCAAATGGCCTATCTCAGCTAAGCCAAACTGTTTCAGCCTGCTCCCAGGCCCCTCTCCAGCTACCCTGAGCCCCATCCCAGCAGCTTTTGGCTCATTGCTTGCTGACATGAGTACCCTCTGCTCCTGCCAAGGAGATCTGCTTGCCTCATTGCCCCTTCCCCCACCTCCATCTTGCTCATTCTCTCCTCATGCCGCAGGCATCCTGAAGTGGAAAAATGGAAGGAGGAGGAAGGCAAAACAATAGGAAGAAAGAATAGAAGGGAGAAAGAGAAAACAGAGATGGAATTGTGTTTATGTTATCCAATTTGATACCAGCTTCCTGTGCATGAAAGTCTTAATTATTTGTGTGTGTGTGTGTGTGTGTGTTATATACATACAGTGCATGTGTTTTGTTTGTTTGTTTGTTTGTTTGTTTTCGAGAGAGAGGTTTTTGCTATAGGGTGCATGAGCTCGCCAGAAAGACGCAAAGAGAGAGATGGAAAGCGAGAAATAACCCCCCAGGAGGTTGGTCACACCACAATCCCTTCTCCTCCTTTCTCCTCTTGGGATCTTGGGCATGCATGCCCAGCGTGAATTTAAGGTGAGTTAAAGTCACTGGGTCCGGGACTCGAATGGCAATTAGCTACATGGGAGTTCAGTGACATAGCCATTATGCTAACTGCTTGTCCCACGTGTGGTTTTCATAAGAAGAGAGAGAATAAAAGGAATAGAACAAATAATAGCTACAACTATTAGTCAAGCTAGAAAAGAAAAGCAGTAAGGAAACTGAGCTTGAACACAGGAGACAGCCATTGTGTAACAGCAGAGCTACTTCCCTGTCAAAGCCCCCAATACACGTGTGTGTGCATCAGTGTGTGTAAGAACATATATGCTACTCTTCCTTTCTTCACCATCATGGTATGTGTAGGCCACTTGGTTCTTTGTTATGTCTTTTCACAAGACTTTCGAATCAAGTGGTTTCTGGCCAAAAGACAGAAGCACAATCGTCCTATTCCCCAATGGATTCTAATGAAAACTGGTAGTAAAATCCAGTTACAACGCCAAGAGGAGACACTGGAGAAGAACCAAGCAGGGTCTGTGAGGAAGCAGACAGGAGATGGTCCACAAATTTATGCTGTATCAAGGTCACTAATTGCCTTACTGCATCAAGCCGAAAATGGTCACCACTGTCTGGACAGTTGGGATGTTTTATTGGAAAAATGCTGTTTCACTTTGTTTCCATGTTCTGCATTGGGAGGTAGGTGTAGTAATAAATATGTGAGACCTTTTGTTTGAAAAAGAAAAGCAAACCCATTCAGGGTATGGGGCGAAGACATGCTGATGTGGTGTTGAGGAAATAGACATTGACCTCACCAGAGGGTAGGAGAGCTCACCCAGGAAGAGGTAGAATATGTGATCACTGTTATGCAGACTCCATGCTAGTACAAGATCCCAGACTTGTTCTAGAAAAGGCAGAAAGATGTAAAGGATGGAAAATACAGCCAGGTCCTGGCCAACAGTCTGGACAACAAGCTGATTGAAGTCCTGGAGAGACTGAAGGAGATTTGGGTCCATATAGAGGTTGTGCCACTTCTGGAGCGTTCAGGTCTGAGGCCGGCACATCAAGATAACTGGCCATCATGTACCATGGGTGTGTCCAAGAAAAAATAAGTCTGTAGATCTTGTCTGTTTATAAATAGCTGCTGTATTAAAAAAAAAAAGAAAATGAACGTACACACACACACATTCTTCTGTTATAAATTAGTTAACTTCCTTATTTCCATGTAAAAAGATGGAAAATAAAATGTAAAAAAAGTAAAGGAAATAGAATAAAATAAAACAATCTTTCACTTAAAGATAACAATTTTTTAAAAAGTTTGTTTCTTCATTTTTTCTATGGCAGGGATAAGCATCCCTAAAAGAGTTCTCACTCCACAATCCATTCCCAGACTCTGCCAGCCTGGACCATGGACATAAGTCCCAGGACACAAACCCAGGACCTTTTCCACATGGGACCATCTGGCCCCTTCGTTTATTTCCCATTTCTATGTAAAATACATATTTCATACAGTGGAGTTCATATTGAATATTAAATTTTACTAGCTTGATTTTTTTCTTGTTAAAAACATACCAAAGATACATCCCAATTATATATTTACAAAAAACTCCTTACAACTAAAGTGTTAATAGTCCCATTGTATCCACAATAGATTTTTGTAATGAATTAATCTCTAATTTTTGAGCTTTCAGACTGATAGTTATTTTTTACGTTCATAAGTAACATGCTAATGAGCATCTTTGTGCATAGATCTTTGTATTTAGTATTACTTTTTTGTTTTGGAGGCTTTTGCCTTAGGGTACATGCAATCCCAGGGAGAGAGAGAGAAACAGAGACGTGAGAGGGAAAGTGAGAAATGAAGCCTTCAGGGAGGATGACCACACCACTATCCCTTGTTCTCCATTCTCCTCTCTGGGTCTTGGGCATGCATGCTCATGTGGATTTGGGACTCAAACCATAGTTGCCCATGTGAGAGTCCAGTCATAACTGCTACACCATCTGGTGGCCCAGTATTACTTCTCTAGGATCAGTTTCTAAAAATGGAATTACTGGAGCAAGAGTAAAAATGCCTTTAAAATCTGTGAGTTGTGTATTTGTAAATTGCTCTCCTAAAGGTGGTATACTCCCTCTTCGTAACATCCTTATATAAAAGTAGACACTAGAAAACTCACAGAAATTTTCAATTGGATACACCTAGCTAAGATGTCTAACCATACATGAAGGAATTATTTTATTATATAATTTATGAGTGATAGCAGAATATATCATCTGAAAATAATAATAATCAGAGCCACTAGCTGACAAGGTGTTTGCTCAGGCCACAAACTACATTCTTTCTAAGAGAATTAAGAATGCTTCTTGATTGCTCTCCAGACAGGGCTCTGGGATCTCCACCCCTCCCTAATCCCATCTTTGATTCCAGGGCAAACCCATAGCACGTCACACAAAGGATGTGGATTAAGTGGCCTGCTCTGTTACTGCGAAGATGGCTACCTAACCACCACACTTGGCAGAGGGGAAGGCCATCATGCCGCAGAAGTCCCCTACAAAGCCTGTGAGTCTCCTTTCTCTTCTACTGCCCATTTCATGACAAATTCTCTTTCCATCTTCTTCTAATGTGTAATCATCTCTCCCTTCCTTCCCACACCAAATGTCTCTTTTTGAAATGAAAGGGAAGAAATACCCCTCCAAGGTATACTGTAACTTTTCAGAGCAGTGCTGTCTTGTGTCTCTGGATTTTTGTTTGTTTGTTTACCACTGTTGTTATTACCCTTTGCCCTGTGTTATACAACCTCCCTGTCTCTGTAACTTATGGAGCTGGTTCTGATGGGGCTGGCTTGGAAGCCCTCTGGCATCAGCCACTGCATTTCCATATCTGAAGAAGTTACCTGCTCCTGCTTGGAGAGAGCCTTGCTCCATCCTGTGCACTGCCAGGGTATGAGTAATGGCAAGGTGTTAAGAAATGAACTTTGTGGGACCTGCAGATAGCGCAACGGTTATGTCTAAGGACTCCCACATGGCCAACCGTGGTTTGACTCCTGGACCCAGTGGCTTGAAACTCATGCCAGACGTGTGTGTGTGTGTGTGTGTCCAAAATCCTGAGAGGAGAATGGAGGAGAAGGGATTGTAGCGTGGCCACTCCACTTGGGGAGATTTCTCACTTTCTGTCTCTGTCTCTTTCTGTCTTTTCTGTGAGTGTGAGTGCCCTATAGCAAAAATCTCTTTCTCGAAAAAGAAAAAAAAAAAAAGGTAAATTTTGTTTTCTTCTGGCTTAGAAATGTTTAGATTCAGGGCTCAGTGGCCCACCTTAAAATGCCCTATTTTGCATGCCATGCAACTCCTTGGTTTCCCACAACAATGACTGCTTCAAGTTTGTCCATGGAACTAGACATCCCTGAGATTTCAGTGTATAAGAGAACATTAAGCCTTTACTAGGGACTCAGTCATGGATCATTCAATGTAAAACATACGATAGGGCGATGCTGTTAATATTCAATCTCTTCGGGACCAGCAGTTAGTATAATAGCTATATCGCTGACTCCCGCATAGTTGACTGAGGTTCCAGTCCTGGACCTGGTGGCTTAAACTCATGCCAGGCGCATGTGTGTGCTTGCCCAAGATCCCAAGAGGAGAATGGAGGAGAAGAGATTGCAGCATGGCCATCCCCCCTGGGGGGTGATTTCTCATTTTCTGTCTCTCCGTCTGTCTCTGTCTGTCTGGCAAGCGCACACGCCCTATAGCAAAAACCTCTTAAAATAAAAAAATATCAATCTTTTTCTCCTAAGAAAGAGTAAAATATCCCTGTCCTATTCTTTCTTAGGGATTATCATTCAGACTTTCTACCTTTTGCTAATACCCTTACATTTTCATTTGGATAAGGGTCTGTTTCGAACTGAGTATCTCTTTAATTCCAATAATTTTTATATTAATTGTGAAAGATAATCTTTCTGTATCTGAGTCTTTCTTTCTCTGAATTTGGCAGTATGTGAAAGATTTTGATACCTCCTCCTTCATTGGTCAGAAGAGAGCAATTTACAGACTGAATACCATCTGAAAAGAATTTCCCTACTATTCAAAAATTGTGGTTCTATGATAAAGTCTGACTCATAACATCAATCATTTCCCTGGGATGTAGTTTCCCAAGGTTTTTACTGTTGAACTAAATTAATTCTGGGAAAGACAGGCCCTGTACTCCCATCTTAGAAACTCTGGGTGCAGAGTGAAGATGGCCCAGCCAGCTGATGAGGCAACTTACTGTGATGTCCCTCTTTCTGTATAGAAAAAGTAGAACCCGGGGAACCAGCAGTCAGCGTAATGGCTATGTCGCTGGACTCCCACGTAGTCGACCGCGGTTCGTGTCCCGGACCCGGTGGCTTAAAACTCACGCCGGGCGCGTGTGCGTGCGTGCCCAAGATCCCGAGAGGAGAATGGAGGAGAAGGGATTGCGGCGTGACCATCCCCCCTGGGGGGTGATTTCTCGCTTTCTGTCTCTATGTCTCTCTCTGTCTGTCTGGCGAGCGCACGCGCCCTACAGTGAAAAATCTCTCCAAAAAAAAAAAAAAAAAAAGTAGAACCCGCAGATGGTGGAATGGTTACATTCCTGGAGTCCCACATAGTTGATTGCAGTTTGAGTCTTAGACCTGGAAGCTTAAAACTCATGCTGGGCATGTGTGTGTGCATGCCCAAAAAGTCTTGAGAAGAGAATGGAGGAGAAGGGATTGTGGCATGCCATCCCCCTGGGGAATGATTTCTTGTGTCTCTGTCTCTCCATGGAGCATACATGCCCGATAGCAAAAATCTCTCTAAAAAGAAAAAACAAAGAAAGTCATCACTGAAGATAATCTACCAAAGTCTTTTTCTTGCTAACTTTAATGAGCCTGCTAATAAACTTATGGACTTCATTCACTTGATCTGTTTTTAATTATTTTTCTCATGTTGCAAATGTAATGCAGGTTTATTGCAGGAAAACCAGTTAGCAAAAAATAAAATTGATTAAAAATCCTACAATTCACTAGAGATTTTTTTTTTTGCATATATCCTTCCAGACATTTAAAATGTATATACTTAAATGAAAATAAGATCCTTTTACTTGAGAATCCCTTTTCTTTTGTGTAATGACTTAAGTCTGCCTTGGATTAACTTCGAAGCTAAACATCAGGTGAAAACAAATAAGACAATGTGGAAGCTTGCAGCTCCTCCAAGCTACGTGCTTCCTGCTCTCCTGCTGCTCATTTTTCTAGTATTGGTGAACAAAATAAAAGATGAAATGACAAAGAAGAAAGGAACCTATGCCTGGGCAGGTCGTTATGCTACTCCCTCTACATTGGTTTTGGCTGATTTATTTTTAATCAAGGAAGGAGTCTCTTTCAGGTGCATGACAAGTCTTAGCAGCTTTGGACTCCTGGGCAGGCAACAGTTAATTGTCATGTAATTCTGAGATGGGAAGTGGTCTATATGGTTGCACCACATCACGTCCTGTGTCTAGTTTTCACTTGTAAATACTTAACTGGGTGTGTTCATGACAAGTGGTGATTACCAGAATCCCCCACCAGCGTGGACGCCCCATCCTCTGACCCCCAATACAGCTACTTAACCTATCTTCTCTAGGTTAGAATCGAAGACTTGACAGATCCTTCTTAGTGAGTATTTCCGATATCTGAACTAATGTTCTACTCTGCCATCATTGTAGGCAGTTTAGAGCAGCGAGCTTGTTATAATGTCTTCTTTATAATCCTCATCTTCCATATTAAGAAATAGTTCCATAGCTGTATTGTATGAGACATAGCTTACATTTATTTTAAAAGTGAATATTTTTAGGTAGTTTAAATCATGACACTGAGACAAATAGGAAATGAATAAATGTCAAAAATTGTATTTGGCTCATTAATTAATAAGAAAGCCAGTAGGATGGTACAACTGATTCAAAAGAGAATCCAGAGCAGACACAGAGAGAAGCCATCAGGACTGCTAAAGCGGGTAGATAAGAAACTGGAGAATAGCCACAGGGAACGCTCGCTTGCCTCCGGTAGATAGGATTTGCTTTCCTTTCTGTACAAAGGAATACTTTGCATTATTGTCAGTTTTCTACAACTTACAGAAGGGTTCCATAACTCAAAGATATGAATGATGGAGAAGGATATCCAGCACGGACACTCAGTGATTCTTTTTGCCCTATTTACAAACCATTCACATTTCTAATTAGAGTTGGTGTACCTCTGCCTTAGCTGCGAGATTCTTATCAGTGTAGCCTTGTACCATTAAGCAATGCTGGTGTAGGCAAGGGTGCAGAGGACCCAAAGGGGAAGCTACGCTATTGCAAATGTTGATTGCTACACCCTCTAGATCATCAACCCGTCCAGGACTGACTGGGGAGAACTAGGACCAGGCTGGCTTCTTGGGTGAGTTCCTATGTGCCGGTCAAGTATCTGAGCAGTCAGTGGGACTTCAGATAGCACAGGGGACAGAAACCTGCTCCTTCAGATCCTTTTGTTACAAATCATGTTCTCATCATAAAATCTTCACTGTTGGAGAAAAACTGTGAGGTCAGTTTGCCTGAGCAGAATGAGTCAAAAGATGACATCAAGGTCACATCATCCAAATTCACATATTTTTAATACACAAATTTTCCAGCCTAAATGATGTAAATTATTCCTGTCAGTAACAGCTTCACTGGGATTGTTACATCATCTGGTTTTGTTTTGTTTTGTTTTGTTATAGAGAGCTACTTGGTATATGGCACTGGTACTTACGTGAGACAGACACAGAAAGTGAGAAGTCACCCCGCAGGGTTAACTCTGCAATCCCTTCTTCTCCAGTCTCCTCTCAGGATTTTGGGCACACATGCACGTGCATCCAGCCTGAGTTTCAAGCTCCTGAGTCTGGGACTCGAACCGCGTTCGGCCATATGGGAGTCCAGCAGTGTGTAACCATTACTCCATCTGTTCATCCCACATCATTCGGTTTTAATTGCTATATTACAGGAATCTTCAAACAGGCCTGTCCATGTTCAATTTAAGTAATCTCTCGGCAACAGTGTGTTTACAGAACTACCCAGTGTCCTGAGTGTCAATGGAAACATCCAGGGGGAGCGTTATGAAGTTTCCTGTCAGAAGCAGGAAACCAGCTGCCAGGGGATTCCCCAGACTGTCCCAGAACATTAGACCTCTTAGATTGGAGGTGAGACCTCATAAAGTACTGTAGGTATTTTGTTTCGGTGACACCTTGGAAATAGTTTTCTCTAAATCAATTTGAGTCTGGCCTGACTGAAATAAAACACCCCGTCTATTTTGCCTGAATGGAAGTTCTGTGTCTCTAAGAAAGAGGGAGCACAAAGAAGAGGTCTTCTATCATTCTGAGACCTAGAAATCTACTTCTCAGCCTTCACAAAAGAGTTGAACAAGGGCCAGGGTGGAAATATTGGACAGCTTCCCAGTGACTCGTGAGTCAGGTCATTATTGTGCAATTTCATCTTTTTTTTGTGTGTGTGCGGAATTTCCCAGGACTCCAGCTGTACTTAGGTTCAGATGTTATACAGAAATGATTTCTTAAATCAAAAACACAGTCGCCATAATTTGGGACTTTCTAACCTCTACTTCATACTCTCCACTAATATAACTATGCATGTTACATAATTAGAATATGTTTGGACACATATTTGCATCCTATCAGTGGTTTGGTATACACCCTCAAATCTATGTGTGGCCCCCATAAACCCTGAGACCATGGGCACATTTCCTTGTGGATTTGTATGTCAATGCACTTGTCTGCAAGCTAGGAGCAGAGGGACCAGATGTCTTCCAACTCCTCTGCCTCTACTTATACATTTCCATCTTCAAACTAAGTCTGAGTTCCTTTAAAAGATTGTCATGATCCCTGTGCACTTAGTCTAGTTACTAAATCAAAATTAACTTTTCTTTATATGATTATTTTTTAAAGTTTATTTACTTATTTCTTCCATGAGTGAGAGAGACAGACCTGCTGCAATCCACCCCCAGTCTCAGTCATCCTAGAGCATGGGCTGATTGTGTGCCCAAAGTGTTCAGGAAGGTCTCTGACATGAATCCAAAACTTTCACGTGAGGGTCAGCCTCACAGGGTGTTGTGTTACTGCTGTGCCACTGTCTAGTCCCTCTATAATTATTTATTTTAGAGTATGTCTCCTTGCTATCTATTAAACAGGGCTGATTTCTTTCTCACTCAGCACCTAACTCAGTTCCTGACACATACAAAGTCCTCAGTAAATAGATCTTGAAGAAATATGTTGAGGTCACCAGGGGCTTGGATTCTGCTCTGCTCAACAATAGCAATGAGAAGCCTGGCCAGGGTGGGATTGGAAAAGCCCCTAGCTGCTCTGATCTTAAAGGCAGGAGAAGTTGTCAGACAACTGTGAAGGCTGTCCAGGGTCTCTTCTTGCAACTGAGGCTGCAGGATGTACAATACTCACCCTCTAAACCCTTCCTGGCTGTGACCTGACACTCTGGAACTGTGCAGAACCTGGGCTCTGCCTGAAGAGATTCTGGGTGGGTTCAGGTATGGCAGGTGCATGATTGAAATGCTGCCTCTTACCTCTCCACCCTGACCCAGGCCTCCTGCACCACCCTGACTCTACCATAGTACTTCCACTAATCACCCTAGTGCTGGCTGATCTCTTACCAATCCTGATGCAACGCAGGCAAGTCCAAGCCACCTCAAGGACACCCTTAAGGATGAAGGCACAAGATAGTCCTGCAAGTCCACCCACATTCCCCTTCCCAGCAGTGAGCCCTGCCTGGGGTGGAGTTTGCCTAGCAGAAGGAAAGGAAAACTGAAGGTATAATCTAAGCCATGACCTGGAGGAGTCATTTTTAATACTTTGTATTGGGCTGCCTTCATAGTGTAGCAGTTAAGTGCTGTGCATTGGGAGCTGGATTCTCCTACATGGTCAACTGGGGTTTAAATCCCCAGCCCAGTGGCTTGAAAAACACTTGGTGAATGTGCATGCCCAAAGTGCTGATGGGAAGGAAAAATGAAGGGAACAGGATTGTGGCATGACCATATCCCACTGGCAGATGTTTTCTTTCTATCTGGTGAGTGCACATACCCTCTGGCAATTAAAAAAAAAGAATAATAAATAATAAAAATAAAAACAAATTTCAGCCCTGGCAGAAGCATCCCTTTTGGTCTTTTTTTCCTTCCCTCCCCTTCTCGCTTCGCTCCTCTCCTTCCCCCCTTCTTTTTCTTTCTTTCTCTTTAATTAATTCTGAAAAGCTAAATGTCCTGTACACACTGGTCAGTCCATACATTTGATATAAAAATGCAGGACTGAGCACTTAAGCAAAGTACAGGACATGCTGTTTCCCTTGGCCATTGTCTAAGCAGAGCTGGCCCACCCAGTAGGCGTGCTTACACTTTCTTTTTCCAGGCTCACACTGAGGAGAGGAAGAAGCTGGGCGAACGCCTGAGTAGGCTCAACTCCTCTCAGCATTGGAACAACACTGTTTGCCTGGCAGGCAGGGGAGAAGTGGATTTCGGAGAAGCATACTAGTGTCCTCTCACTAGCGCATAAAGCAAGATATTTTCACCTAACATAAAGTTAAATTTTAATAACTGTTTTAAGCTTTAAAACGTTCCTATCCACAAGCATTTTGCTTCACTCTTTTAAAATTTGTGATCACCACTAGAGAGCTCTAAATATAATATCCAGAATTTGAAAAAACAATAATTGAAAGGCACAACAGCATTACAATTGAGTGTGTGTGTGGGGGTGCAATATTCAGCTGTACTTGGGTCAGCTCTCTTTTTGTCGCTAGAGCTTAAATATTTCCCTAGACTAAACTGTCTGGTTAATATGTGACTTTTCTATAAACACGACCCATAAATTATGATCAAAGGTGGTGTGCACTTAAATGATTTTCTTCCTCCCCTTTTCTGAGTCTTTTGCTATGCTCACAATGCTGTGTCTTGGGAGATATTTGACAATGTCAGTGCACATTTTCAAATGTCCAGCAATGTATACACATCACCCAGAACGGTTGAAAATTAACAAAGTGTATTTGCTTTGCAAGCTGCTGAATAGGAAACCAGTAATTTTAACAGGTATTTGAAGTTCACATATTTTTATTTATTTATATTACCCAGAATCTCCAGGAATGGCCCCACTATGTGGTGCAGGCAGTAGAGTGCTGCTCCATGATATGGGAGTCACATGGCAGACCAGGGTTCGGATCTGGGTCAACCTGATACACAGGGCCCATTCATACCAGCCTGTGGTTCTGGGTGCCTCAGAGGCTAAGGAGAGGACTACAGTATGGCGAGATCCTGTCAAAGGGTATATGTCTCTTTCTCTCTCAAGAAATAAACAAACACACATAAATCTACAGGGAACAGAAAAGATTATAAGTGCCTGCGTGTGTGTGTGTGTGTGTGTGTGCACATGTATGCAAATTCTGCAAAGGATGGGGGAGGACAAAAGGACAAGTGATGGCAGAAAGTACTCTTTCAATAATAGGAGATGGAGTAGAGATGATTTGGTCTGGGAAGCCTTACCGTACTTCTGCGAAGTCATTTGTATATTGCTAAGTGATTTGCATACTGCTGGGCTACCAGGTCCCTGAACTGCATTCCCCTAGGTCTCTCTTCTCACTATGCCTACTTCTTCCCATTACGAATATGGTAATAATTAAGCTAGCAGGGAAGCTGAGAACAAAAGGCAAGTGGCAGGCGTTCAAAGTCACCTCTTACTTTTAACTCTGTAAAGATCTGGGGACAGATCTGCCCTGTCAGCTTCTCAGGAGAAGAGTCAGACATTATTTTCTCTCTTCTAGAAAGGAAACCCATTCGAGGGATTATGAATGTTACTCTGTGTCTCAGTCTGAAGTTTAAATCTTTTCAAGCATGCAGTTATTAAGATGCCAAGTTGCCTCACTTAATTACAACCTTTATTATAGTATTGAATACTTTAAATGTACTATTTATCACACCTGAAGAGAAGAGCTGTTCTGCTTTAATGGACCACTCTCAGTGGGCCATCTATTGATTATCTTCTCTACTGAATTAATTCCTAGTAATCGCCTGGTGAACAGTCATTAAAGGAAGCTCTTCCTGTACATACAGGGATGGGGTTGATGGTGGGTTTTTCAGATAGTAGCAGCTTTCGGCCCCCTGGATGCAACTGAAGTACACTTTTTAAATGAAGTATGGCCTTAAGACCAACGTGGTGTTTTCACCAGAGAAAGGCTTTATTTTGAAAGAGCCGCCAGACAGAGCAAAGACATAAGGAGGTAGGAGACAGAGACCCTAAAAATATAGTTAGGGTATAGACCCAAAATGGAATTACAAAATGAGTAAGTTGTGAGATGGAGGCAGTAGTGGCTCAGTGGTGGACCAAGGCAGAAAGACCTAGACCTAAAATGAAGGCTTTTTCCATGCCCCACCACATTGCAAGAAGAAGATAAGAGAATGGTTTTCATGGCCCAAAGCTTCTAGACAAAATATCTCCTGACCTTGGCATCCATTCCAAAATTAGGAAACTAATTGGACCCATCTAGCATATGCCCCTCCCCAGCAGAAGGGGAATGCATGCACAAGTCCCACCTAGAACAAGTCTAGAAAAATCCCTTCCTGACCCAAATAAAAACCCCTCGCCACAGTTCTTCCTTGGCAACCCATTTTATGGGACCCCTCCCTTGTTGGGAGCTCTCTTTTTTCTCCCTTCTCTTTTAATAAATTCCCTGCCTTCCTATGCCTACTCTGTATCCACGACTCTAATTCTTCCTGCGTGTAGGACAAGAACCAGTATCTCACTGTGAGTGTGGGCCCAATCACCCCTGCCCCTGACCCCTGCATTCCTGTGTCAATATCAGTTCCTTCTTTAAGAATTTCTTTCAACCAAGCCAACTGCACTTTTGTTCTCCTAACTAAAGATTCCTCTGGCATTGAAATGAGACTGATGTGTTGAACAAAGTCCAGTCCCAGCAGGGGGTTAGTGTTTTGGGGATTTCTACCAAGTGATGAGTGTTACATGACATAACTGGTCTCAATTCAATGAGTTGTTCATTCAGGAAGCAGACTTCAAAGTATTATCAGTCCAGTTTCACCCAAGCCCCAGAGAGGTTATATGTATTGTTCAAACAAATAACAGCTGGTAGGTGGTAGCTCTGTCTGATTTCAAGGAGGAGACAGATTTAGAAAGACAGCATATTGGCAAGAGGAATAGGCCAGTGAAATCCAGAATTGTGACTTTAGCTTTTCTAGGTGGAGAAAAGAAGTCTCTGCAGACCCAGCATCTCCCAGGTGACCCTTGTTTCTCCTGTCCTTTTATAAATCCCATTCAAGACCCACTTTTCAGCTCTCAGCAGAGCCAGCTCATCACAGACACCTCAGCCTCTTACAAATGAACTGTCTACTTTAATTCAATTCCATGGCAGTGCCCAGCGGCCAATGTAGAGGTATATTTGCAACTCAGGATAATGAATGGTCTAGGAGGCTGTCTCTTTTCAAACTTCCCTCTCCTGTTCTGGACCACACCCAGGCAGTTTACTCCCTTACCTGCCCTCCTCTTTCTGGATCAGGCCAGAGAGAGGCAGAATGGGGGAAGAGGAGCTATGGTCTAAGGTCAGGTTTTTGCCCTAGAGATAGAAGTGTTTATAGGCAACTCACCAAGTTGAATTTGGAGGTCCCACCCTGAGCCAGGTCAAGTCGAATGAGAATTTGGTGGAATTGGACTTGGCCACTCTGGAATGCCTCTGAGTTTGTATTTATGACCTTCGATCTCTCTCCTTGCATCCTTGTCTCTGTTCGTGATATCTTATAATAACAGCAACAATAATGATAACTTAAAAGGATAATACCTATCATTTATTAAATACTTTTTGTGAACCAAGAACTATGCCTAATGTGTTACATGTGTTACATTAAATTCTGACAATAGCCGAATGAATTAAACATGACCTATGGTTGCCAACTCTAGCTGCCCATTATAGTGACCCAAGGAATTTTAAATTAATTAATTTAGGTAGTTTTTGTTTGTTTTTTGTTTTGTTTTGTTTTAGTTTTTTCATAGGGCACGTGCACTCACTGGAGAGAGAGAGATACAGAGGGAAAGTGAGGAAATCACCCCCCCCCCGGGGGGAATGACTACGCTGCAATCCCTTCTCAATTCTCCTCTTGGGATTTTAGGCATGTGCACACCCAGCATGATTCTCAAGCATCTGGGTCCAGGACTTGAACTGCACAGCCAGCCATGTGGGATGAAGCACCTTAACCTCTATACTGCCTGCTGGTCCACCCAAGGTATTTTTTTGTTTGTTTGTTTGTTTTTTTCGTGGGGATTCCCAGGCCTGTCACAAGACTGTTTCAGTTGCTTAGGGGTGGAGACTAATGCACATTGAAACCATCTGGAGAGACTTAAAAACATACTGATTTCTGGTCTTACTCTCACATATTCTCATTTGGTTGGTTTGGAATGAAGCCACTCAGACATTGTGATTTTTAAAGTTTCCCAGGTGGGTTTAACGTACAGTCAAGGTTGAGCTCTACTGCACTGTGTTGAATAATATGTCTGAGATCTACATAATTTGGCAAGTGAAGCTGGAATTTGAACTGGCTGACTCCAATTTGTGTGCATTCCTGGCTGAGAGCCCAGTGAAGCGCCACACTCTGCCTGTTAGACCTACCCCTTTCACTCATCACCCCAGTGCCCAGTAGGGAATCACTCATTATTTATACCTCCCTATGAAGGACTTCTAGTAGCATTTTAAACTCCCTTTTCCTGCTTGCAAAGGAAAAGCCACGATACTCCATGGGAAGCACTTAAAAAATCCTGGAAACATTCTTGGGGTCAGAGGTGGCAGTAAGTGCACATGCACTGAATCTCCACACCTGCATTTATACTTGACACCAAGCCTAGGAATCCTCAAGGTACCTCATGGCAGCTAGGACTGAGCAGAGCTACATGTGCTTGAAGCTCATGGCAAAACATTCTCCTGGGCCTCTTTTTCATGCTCACCTCATCTCGACATCATAGTTGCTCTCACTTTGCAACTTAATTCTCACTCAAGTGAACAGAAGAAATTAATAGAGTTGAACTTAAAAAGAAAAAAAGAATAAAAGATTTTCCCTTTTGGGGCTGGTGAGTGGTGTGGTGGTTAAAGGCGTTGGACTCCCATGTGGCCGACCACAGTTTGAGTCCTGGACCTGGCGGCTTGCTTTCTCTTTCTCTCCCTCTCTCTCTCTCTGACACACACACACACACTCTGTCCCTCTCTGATCAAAAGAAAAAATATATAAATAAATACATTTTTAAAAAAAAAGTTAAATAAAATAATTGTAAAAAAAAAAAATGATTTCCCCTGTCAGTGTTTTTACCTTTTGAAGTCTCCTGCCATTGGTGTGGATCTCCACTGTCCCTTTTGTTCCAAATTTAGCCCTGGCACACGTCAGCCTAGTCATAGCTGTGGCTATCCCAGCTGGGGCCAGACACTACACATGCTGATTTTGCAAGTTCCCCATCCCTTCTGTAGCAATGACTAATGCTATTGATCCAATGACTCTCACTCTCTTCCCTTGGAGAAAGTTTTTTTTCTAGGAAACACCTCAGTTCCTCAGATAATAGCCCCATAGCCTCACCCCTTCCTCTGGCTGCTCCCATGCAGCAATGTCCCAAGGTGAGTATTGATTGCAATTTAGGTGTGTCCAGGGCCAGCCATCAGACACAACCTTGAGATTGCCCTGTAGCTAAAAAAGACTCTGCCAGCCTATTTGTTCACTGAGGCTGTACTTTTATAACTCCAAGAAAAATGATAGCTGAAAAGTTTAGCAAAATAAAAAAGACTTAGTATGCCATTTGCACTCTTCCAGTTGCTTATAACCTTGGCTTCTTGCCCTGGACTTCTTCTCTTCTATCCCACTTTCCAATGATCAGAATCCTGAGGGCTCTACCTGCAAAACATCCAGGGCCTATACCAACCACAGTGGAATAGGCAGTAGAGTGTAGGTACATGGTACTGGAGCCACATGGGAGGCCCAGGCCTGGATCCCAGGTTGACATGGGTGTGCCAGTGATCATGACTGGACAGTGGAGTGGAAGATCATGGCATGGTGAGGGTAACTGTCTCTCTCTACTTGAAAGAAAAAAGGAAGAAACTCAAATGAAACAAAGAAACAAAAAAAATAAGGTCTTATCATGTTTTACCTCCTCCACTGTTTCCACCCTGGTCCAAAACAACACCCTTTCTTTGACTAGCCCCTAATATGTCACATCTTACTCCATTTTTGCTGCTCTGTGGGCTAGCCAAGGCAGTAAAGTAATGTTGTCAAAGATAAGTCAGATATTGCCCTTCATCTGCTTAAAATTCTCCCATTAATGGTTTCCCAACTCCAGTGGCATAAAGCAGTTTCCAATGGCTTCAAGGTTCTGTAAGACCTGCCCTTTGAGATCTCTCTCAACTCCTCCCCACTACTCTCCCTAGCTCAACCGCAGGACCTTTGTACTTACTTACTTATTCTGCCTGTGATGCTCTTCCCCAAAGGACAGCCATGACTTGTTGGCTGCCCAGCCTTATCCAAGTAATTGTCCAATAGCTTTGCATTAAATCCTAAACTCAGATATTTGACTTTAAGACTAATTCTCATAAGCCAGTTAAACCCGTATAAAAGGCAGGGGAAAACTGTCCCAAATCTGCACAGGTGACTTCCCTCCATAGCCCCACAGAAGAATCTGTATTTGACTACATGTGGGTTATACAGTATGGCACGTGGAAGAATATATCCAATCACGCAGAATAATATTTCAAGGGAATATTCACATGAACCTGGGCAAGTCTGACAACCATTTTTGACTACTTAGTACCAACTGAAGTGTGAATTTACTTTGAAAAAATGGCCATCAGTAATGAAAATGTCAAGTGAACTCTGACTTTCTATAACCAGAGTAGATGGATTCACCATTTTGCAAAGCTTCAGCATGTAAAGCAGATTCTGATCTTTTATCAGGATAAACTGGTTCAAGGATATGGCTGGAAGCCCATGGTAGGAGTAGCTCAGAAAATAGCTAATGGTTTTTAAATTATGGTTTTTGATGTCTCTAAATTATCCTCAGAACCTGGGTGGGGCCAGCTTAACTGTCAAACAGACTCATTTTCAAGTAGGATTATTTTACAGACTACTGCAAAATGGAGATACAAAATCATACATCTGGAACAACCGTTTCTGTGCAATCTCAATTTGTATCTGTTTGTGTAATATATGGTTTGTATATGATTAAGCAAGAAGCAATTTTGAAAATGCTGGCTTAGTACCAGCATGAATTGTAGGCCCTGAGTTTAGACAGAGTTTAAATTTGTCTCAGGCCAGTCAATGGTGTGGTGATTGAGGTAACTGGATCCCACATGGCTGCCCATGTGGTTCAAGTGCTGAACCTGGTGGCTTGAAAATTGCACCAGGCCTGTGTGTATGCACACCCCAAATCCTGAGATGATAATGGCGGAGAAAGGATCATCGCAGCATAGCCATCCTGCTAGGGTGGGTATTTCTCACTTTCTCTTTCTCTCCAGCAAGCACACACACATGATAGCAAAACAAACAAACAAAAACAACAACAACAACAAAAAACAAGTCAAAGTATCTTAGATGCAACTCATATTAAGTAGTGTAAGTAGTATTCTTGCATATTTTCTTAATTACTTCTATTTCCTCAAAATACATACTCTGATAAGTCATCACAATTTAGCACTAGAATTTGAATCTATGATGGTTTACTTTTACAGATCAGCTGAAATTTAAGATGAACAAACAGATGGAAAAAAACAAGCCCGTAATGCCAATGGTTCTGTATTAGTATAGCCTGAGGTCAAAAATAAACATCAGATCTGGCTTATCTTCACATAATGGTACCCTAGAGCTAACTAGGTATTCAGTCAGTCTTAGAAAACTGCACATTCAAAATAAAAAAAAAACTTTCAAGTTTCCACATATGTTTTATACCCTACCTACCACATATACAGCAGTCATACTGCCAACAGAGATTTCTTTGAGAAGGAAGACATATCATCCTTTTTAGGATAAATGATGTCAAATGAAAAGGCCATCTGCCTGCCTCTGGCTGAACTGAGGAATCAGGAAATTTAAATTGTAGTTAGTTTTCTAGCCTCTTGTCTCTCACCTTTTCTTTTTGTTCTTTAATTTTGCTGTTTCCCTATTTCTTCCACACGGAGGTGAAAATTGGGAAGGCTTGAAGTAAGCTGGGGAATCAAAGGTTCTGAAAATATTATACAAAACTTGAAAGGAGAGGAGATCCTGTATGTAAATACTACCTTTTAGGTTATTAAAAATCAGTTCTATGTCCACCAACTTGCTCTTCTTTTGAATTAGATTAGCATCATCGTTTCTGTCACCTAGTATATGCTAGCTGCAGTGCCAGTCACTGGAGATGTTCCACAATGTGAAACAGGACCCCTCCCCCAAGGGACTCATCATGATCTGGGGACATACATGTAGATACTTATTACATCGTGGTAGGTCACACATCACTGAAGACACATAGAATTCAAAGTCAGCATATTCCCACAGCTTTAAAAATATATAGTAAGAAGTAAAGTGACAATTTCAACCCACTCCTAAGAATTTAAAATCCTGAGTACTTCTGGATGTTTCCCCATGCACATATAGTCAAGTATTCATGTGTTTGGGATCCTCAAGTCCACCCCTCGGTTCTACGATTTGTTAGAAAGACTCAGGAACTCAGTAAATTATATACATGACTCAGATTTATTACAGCAAAAATACACAGAGCAAATTCAACAAGGGAAAAGGTGCATAAGGCAAAGTCTGGTGAAACCAGATGTACGCTTCCAAGGGTTCTCTCTCAGTAGAGTCGCACAGGACAGGCTTAATTACATATGCAGTGAGTCACCACTCATGTGAAATGTCTACCAGAGAAACTCTCTAGCCCATCCGGATCCAGTGTTTTCACTGGGGGCTGGTCATGGCAGCCTCTGACTGGTACATATCAACATTCCAGACTCCAAAGGGAAAGCAGATATTTAGCATAAACCACATTGTTCATACAGTATAGGCACAGTGAACCACACTTAGTTGAAAATGGTGGGGACTCTCCTGAACTCCAGTTTCCCCATTGTCAGCTAGAGGTCAACCTTGTAAGCAGGCCTTTCAACAGTTAGTAATCAGGCCTTCTGTGTTAATTTTTTTTTCCTACATAATTTATCTATACATTTTATAGAAAACATTTCTTTGCTTTGTGTGTTTACATACTTTTTTCTTTTTAGTTTGCTATAGGGCACATGCACTCTCCAGAGAGATAGAGAAAGGAGAGAGAGAGAAAGAGAGAGAGAGAGAGAGAGAGAAAGGGAAAGGAAAAAGGAAAGGGAAAGCGAAAGAGGGAAAAATGATCCCCCAGGGGAGATGACTGCACCACAATCCCTTCTCCTTCATTTTCCCTCAAGACTTTGGGCATGCATGCACATGCACCTGGCATGATTCTCAAGCTGGTGAGTAAAAACATAATTCATGCAGTCAGCTCTGCACCACCTGCCAGTCCTTTGCAACTTTCTTTTAAAGATGGCAGTGATCAGGACAAGTCTGTGGTGTGGTGGTTAAGGCTCTGGACACGCCCACATGGCTGACCATGGTATGAGTCCCTGACCTGGTGGCTTGCTTTCTCACTTTTCCTCTCTCTACCTCTCTCTGGTCAAATTAAAATAAATTAATGAATAAATACGTTTTTAAAAAGTAAATAAAGATAACACTGATTATAAATATCTTTTTCTGTTAATTCATGTAAGTCTATCTAATCCTGTCTCACAGTTACATAATATTACAATTTTATAGACAGATAATTTATTTAACCATTTCTGTAAAAGTAGCTATTTGGTTTATTTACATTTTTGTACTGCAAATTATGATACAATGAGCATCATTGTACATATATTCTTCACGCATTTATGCCTATCATTTCTGTTACATAGCCTTCTAGAAATGATATTCCTGATGTTATTTGATTTGAAAAGGAATACTGCTGTGTTGAAATTTTAGTGGATGTATTGGAGTATGGAGAGATCCTCCAGAAGAGGACAATTAAGAAGTGCTATGGTTCAGATATAGCTTATGTACCCCAAAGGCTGGTGTGCTGGAAGCTTGTTGCTCAGTGCAATGGTGTTGAGAGGAGATGGGTCCTAGAGGGCAATGTCTAGATCATGAAGGCACCTCCCCCATGAGTAGATCAATGCCAACTTGTGGGAGAGAAAGAGTTCTTGCTTTTGTGGGAATAGGTTAGTTTCCACTAAGCTGGTTGTTATAAAAGTAAAATGGTTGTCCATGGGTCACTCTCCTTTCTTTGCATATGTCCACTTACCTTCCTGTTTTTGTCAGCTATATTGTGTGACATAGGACCAGAGGCCAGCCAGATGTCAGTCCCATGCTCTTGAACTTTCCAGCTACCAAAATTGTGAACCAAATAAAACTATTCTCATCAATCACTTCCAGATACTTCTATTTAGCAACAGAATGATGGACTAAAACAGGCAGCCATTTAAGTAACCCAGGTAACAGTTGATCAGGACCCAACTAAGCTATGGCAAGGAGCAGAAATGAGGAAACTAAGAAGTCAATACAACAGCCCCTAATGATGGACCAAAAGTGAAGTTCAGAGTGAGCAAGCTAAAGGGTACTCCTAATTATATGGTCTGGTGGGCAGCAACTAAGAGTAATATGAGGAGAGCAATTAGGATGTAATTGTAATAATTTAGGGAAGAAAAGCTGGTGGCTCAGATTTTCAGTTGTTCATTCATTTATCCATTTATTCATACACAGTGAGCTAGTGTCAGCTACTCACTGCATTAGTGGTTATCGTTGGCACAGTCTTTTTTCTTTTTTCTTCCTTTTTTCTTTTTTATTTCTTTGGTCAAAAACATTGAGATAGAAATTTGATGGAATATATATTCCAAGTAACTTGGCCATTAATTAACTTCATTGCTATTCTTTTGTAGATAGTACAAAGCTTAATAAAAGCTGCAGAGAATGACAGTGAATCAGGGCTCAAATGCTGGAATAATTTGCACACACTTTGGAGTAAAAATACAAGAGGGGAGGGGTAAAGGAATTTTTGAAAGCAAATGAGATCTCTTCTGTGTCTAGGTTTCAAGACAGACTCCCTCCCACACACCCATTTCAGACAAATGCCCTCAGCAAATGTCGGCAAGCGATCCTCCTCCTCACTCTCCTCAGAGAGCCTTCCTTCCTGCAGTTCCAAGTATCACTTGTGTGGGCATCAGCTGTGATGTGAAAGAAAGATGCCAGTAAGCTTATCTCTGTATTCCTTTCACTGATTTGCTGTTCTCTTCACATTAGCCCCTCTTCCTACCCCATGAGCTTAAAATGCAACTTCCTGCCATGTGAAGCCCAGACAAGTATAAATTGCAATTTGAATAAACGGAATTTTACCTTTATAGGGTTTTATGTATCTTTCAATAGAAATTGGTATGCTTTTACGCATTTTATCTCCAAACCTGTTTGAATTTATATTGGAATCTGCTTTCTGATTAAGTTTGTCTGACTAGGTAGAAAAGTCCCATTCTGCAATTGTTTGTACCCAATAATATGCATGGAATATTATCTCACACATTCTTTTCAAAACTTTTTTTTCATAAGTTTTGAAGTCCATGGGAGGGGTCACATTTTTTCCCCTACAGACTTAAGTCTCTTCATTTACCTTGTGATTCATGTAAAAAAGTCAAGTTATATCTTCCAAAGAAGATACATAACTGGTCAATAAGCACATGAAAAGGTGTTCAATATCACTAATCACTAGGGAAATACAAGTCAAATCTATAGTGAGGAGGTACCATTTCATACCATTAAGATGCCTATTACCAAGCACAAAGTAACACATGTTTGTAAGGGTGTGGAGAAATTGGAACCCTTGTGCATCACTGTTGACAATGTAAATTAGTGCAGGCTCTATGGCAAACAGGAAAATACTTGGGTAGTGTCTCAAAAAACAGATCTAAAATTACCATGTGATTCGGCAATTCTACTTTTACCTAGAATTTTTATACCACAAAGAGTTTAAAACGGGGACTTAAACAGATATCTGCACCCCAATGTTCATAGCGGCCTTATTTGCAATAACCAAAAGGTGGAAGCAACCCAAGTATCCATCACTGATTGAACAGATAAACAAAATGTAGTATATACATATGGGGAATATAATTCAGCCTGGAAAGAAATGAAGTTCTGACCCATGCTACAACATGGATGACCCTTGAAGACATTATGATAAGTGAAATGAGCCATACACAAAGGGACAAATATTACATTATTCCATTTATACTAGGTGCCTAGACTAACCAAAGTCATAGACACAGAAAGTAAAATGGCGGTTGTCGGGGACAGGAGGATGGAGGGATAGGTACAGAGTCTCAGTTTGGGAAAATACAAAAGGTTTAGGAATGAATGGTGGTGATGGTGGGACAACAACCTGAGTACTTAATGTTACTGACCTGCACATTTCTAAAGGGTTAAAATGGTGAATTATGTGTTATGCATATTTCCCACAATGTATAAAATAATACAGCTGCCTAGAAAAACCAGGCATTAATTTTTTTCCCTCACTTTGAGGACCTCTCTCTTTTCCCTGTTTCTCATCCCAGCTTCCTCTTTCTGCCCTAGTGCTTTCTGCATCTCCCCCTTCTTCCCCATTTACAAAACTATCTTGAAGGATAGACTCTGATGTCGCTAGTGCTCCTCTGCAGGTGTTTAATCCAGCATGATAGTTTTCCTGGCATATTTTCATTTTAAAGCTCATCTCTAATTGAAGATGTGAGTAGGCTTTCCTGGTGAAGATGGCCTTTGGGGCCTCTAAAATCTCTATGTTATGGCCCCTACACCTCAGCAAAGGACTGATATACTGATTATCGATGCAGTCAGAAAACAAAAGTGACTGTAGAAATTTCAAGCAAAAAGGAATGTTACTATGGAAAGCAAAGTTTCCCAGTCACTGGGAGGGAAGGAGAAACACAACTGGGAGTGGAGCCAGTGTGATCACCCAGGGACTAAGCATTGCACTCTATCAGCCCCTGTAAGAACCCACTAGCCCCTGAGCCCACAGGACCCTGCACCTCTGCTGCCTGAGCAGCTGTTTCAGACACAAGTGTCCATCAGCCACTGCTCTAAAGGACCCCACTGCTGCCATAGCCACCTAGCAGGAGGTGGCATTCAACTGCTACTCTGGATGCTACAGTCAGAAAGGATCCCTTCGCCTGTCTCGTGCTCTCATGCAAGTACTTTCCAGGGGCAGAATCTAAATTGGAACCCCCTGCAGAGGAGTCTGAGAAATGTAGTGTACATGTCTCTAGTCCTTGTACAGAAAGGTACAGGACAGCAGGCAATTTCCTGCACAAATCCAGTGATGTGGGCAATGCCTTTACAAAGACCGTCTACTCCCACATCATGAAACAGCCTCCATCCATCTCTAGAAGGATCATGGCCCCTAAATCAGACAGGCCTGTCTTACTAACCCTGTGATCTTGGGCAATAATAGCTACAGCCATTTACCAGATCCCTCAGGAAGCTAGGTGCTGTATGAAGTGCTTTGAACTTCACACTAACAAGCTTGGGAGGTAGGTTTTTATCACTTCTGTTTTATAGGCAAGGGAACTGAAGTTGGGAAGTATGGGTCACACAACAACTATATGATAGAGTTGGGATTTGAACCCAAGTCTGAGTGATTCCTGTCATGTTTAACTTTCTGAGCTTCAATTCCTACTCTCAGGGCTGCTGGGGTTCAATGTGATTCTGGATTTACATCTATGGTTTTATGTTTCTATTTCCTTAACCCCTCTCTCTACTGGCTTCCATTTCCATTGAGCACCTCTGTCAAGAGCAAGTACTGTGTAGGCTCCCTCCCTGAAACTTCATTCTCTGCACAGAGGAGGTGCCTGTTCATACAGTGGCCTGCTTTGTTCTGATAAGTAGACCAGCCCTGGACCTAGGAGAGAAGTCAGAAGGCTTGGAGAACTTCTCATTACCACCTATTCTAGATTTCAATGGCTGCTACAATAGACTGCCATAAATAAGGGGGTTACAGCAGTAGAAATCTATTGTCACCCAGTTCTGGAGGCCACAGACCTGTTGAGAGCCAGTCTCTTCCCTCCAGAGGTTGCAGAGGGAGAATATTTCCTTATCTCTTCCAGTTCCTGGTGGCTCCAGGCCTATCTTGAAGGCTCTGCCTTAATGTCCACATCATCTACATCATCTTCTCCCTTTCTGTGTGTCTGTCAAATAAATATCCCTCCACCTCATGTTCTTCTTCTTTTTTTTTTTTTTTTTTTTTTTTAGATTTTTGCTAGTGGGCATGTGTGCTTGCTGGAGAGACAGAAACAGAGAGACAGAAAGCAAGAAATCATCTCCTAGGGGAGATGGCCATGCCACAATTCCTTCTCCTTTATTCTCTTCTAGGGATCTTGGGCACATACACATATGCACCTGACATGAGTTTTAAGTTGCTGGTCTGGAACTTGAACCATGGTCAATTACATGGGAGTCCAATGATGTAACCATTTCAATATCTGCTGGTCACTTGCCTCATTTTCTTAAAGGTTACTTGTAATGGAATTTAGGGATCGCCAAGATAAATCTTCTCCAGGTCTTTAACTTTATCACATCTAGAATGACCCTTAGTAAACTAACATGCCCAGGCTCCAACAATAAGGATGTGGCCATCCATGTCTTTGGAAATACCATTTGACCCACTGTTACCATCCTCGGGAATCGGAAAGAGAGAAAGGCTTTCTGTTTCCTCCTGCAGGAGCACATCTTTGTTTCTAGGCCTTTCTCCTTCATTTTGTAGCATCTTTCCTCTAGTATCTCCTGGGAAGTGCCCCTGAAAAAATCAGAAATCATGAGGCATACATAAAAAGATGCGTATTTACAAATAGAGCTTTGTTGTCCTGTTTAGTTGGGCAAGGTTAATAAATTCAACCCAGTCTTATTTCCAATTCAGGCCGGACAATATTCCTTGATCTCCAGTGTCATCAATTTCTTCATGACCCTCATGCCTCAAAAAAAACTACGCAAATTAGTCTTTTTCTTCCTTCACACTCTGTTGTCGTGAGTAATGCAAGAGGAGAAGATAGACAGTGGTACAGAGGTGAAACATGATGCTCTGAGAGGACGACCCACATGAAAAGGTTCTGGGTTCACATCTGGAGACCTCCCTGAGTACACTGGGAACATGCATGACCATGGTCCTGGCTAAGACTCAGAGTGGGCTATGACATTGAGATCCTGTTAAGGTTACTCTCTGCCTCTTACACTCATAGAAAAAAGAAATAATTTTTTTTAAAGCAGACTTATACACACACACACACACACACACACACACACACACACACAACTTCTTCAATTAACATTCCCCTCTGGTTTTCAATAAATAAGGACCTTCTTGTTGGGACCTTATTTTACTAAAAACCTTCCTCAGTTTCCCTCTCCTCAGTTTCTGAATTATGTCACATTAATCCCTTGCCTAGATCTCCACATTGAAACTTCCTGTTTTCTTCCTCCCAGATCTCTCTAAAAGTATAAAATACAAGCTTTGGACAACTCAATGAAATTCTCCTGGCCCAGAAAGAATCAGAGTGACTGCTCTTGCTTATGAGGCAGAATTCGGGAGAAGGGTTTCCATTCTCTGAAACCTCAGTAGGAAAAAGAGCAGCAGGCTCTGCTTTCTTTGCTGTCTCTGCCTGGAGCAACTGACTTCAATCAGTAGGGTCCATTCCATGCGAGACCAGCCTTGCAGGCTCCCACCCAATTTGGCTTCCAATCTGAAGCAGGGGTTCCTCCAGGCTCCCTTCACCACTTGGTAGACGTCCTCATTCGTTTTGTACTGGGGGCTTGGCCTGTTTGGATTCTCATCTGTCCACTTGACTGATGTGGGTGCAGCTCCTTGCAACACCACTGAACAGCTCCCACTTGTACAGCACTTCCCACTTGGCAGAACTTTCCACACAGAGTTTTATTTGATCTTGAAAACAAACAAGGGAGGCAGTTGGCTGAATATGACTAACCTCATTTTACAGATTAAAACTGCGGTTGTATGCTTTGTATCAAGTTGCCAACCTGTACGTGGCAGAGCTGCCAGTGTGCAAATTCCCCAGTGTAGGAATTCTGGTTGGGAAGGCAGCTCACTTTCTGTTCCTGGACTTTGCCTCTTATTCTCTTTTTTCCCCTCCCTGCTTTTTCTTCTTTCTCTCTTTGCCTTCTCTTTTCTCCCCTGATTTAGTTCCTTACTATGTGTCTTCCTCTCTTTTCTAACTCTTTGTGCTTTTATCCTCAACCTGAAATTCTATCCTGGCTTCCCAACTTACTTGGGCACTTTTCCTAACCTCTCTGAGCTTCAGTGACCTCATTTAAAAACAGGGATTCTGCTAACTTTCACAAGGTGCTATCCTGGAGGTTTAGTAAGACTATATGTAGAGACGACAGAGAGAGAGAGAAAGAGTAATTAATAGTCCTTGGCAGTAGATTGGCAATCAACTTTTCCTTTCTCCACTTTTTAATAGGTAGACTTGTGGCTACAGCAGTACACTTTTGTCCGTCATTCACCTGTGTCATCCTTATCATAGAACTGTAGGATTTGATTTATCAGGAGACCCTGGCTGTGCCTCTGTGACTATGAGCCGTGGCCAAATGAGAGAAGCTTGATAGATGTGGTCAGAGTGATTAATAGCAGCCTGTCTCCACAGCTCCGAGAGTGGCAAGTGAGACACATTGCCCTGACTCCGCTTCTAATTCTGTATTGTCACACGCAGCTGTTTGGCCAAGCAGAGTCCCCACAACCACAGCACAGTGTCTGGCTGCGAGCCCTGGATTTCCTGGGTCACCAAGACACATTCTCCAAGTAGAAAAGAAAATGATCCAGGGCAATGGTATTTACCCAGAGCACAGAGTATGTACATGGGCAGTGGCGCTTCTGTCCTTGACAGATTTCATCACTGGACAAAGTGAGATCCAGGGAACCGCAGCAACGGCACGCTCATGCTGGCTTTGCCCCCGTTCCCGCAATACCTTTATCTGCTGCTTTCCTGGGGAGAAGTTCATGAGCAGGACAGCCTGCCCAGGAGTGCAGAGCTGAACCCAGAGAAGAGGTCTGTTTTCAGACATTGTAGTTGCTGACCTTTATCCGTCTTCTGCAAATGAAATAGCATATTTTGCAAAGCCAGGTACTTACCTAGTTCTATTCGGCAAATACCTAACTGCCTTAGCACAGGAGGATTAAATAGAAATAAATTCTGGATGTATCACTGTGCCCTACTAAAGTTAGGATTTTCTTTCTCCACCTACATGGTTTCAACGTTGTGGTCATAACGTTTGCTAATTCTGTTCAAGGGAAAGGCAACAGTGAATATGACTCACTCTTTCTTATTCCAGTTACCAAATTCTTCAACAATGCTTCTGAGACTGTATTCTGTCAGAAATGGGGAAGTGGAGATTCTGGCTTGCTGGGCCAGCTTCCCTGCTCCCAGTCTACTGGTAGATTTGGAGGAGACACCTCAGATCCTAGTTGAAATTATTCAGTTGGATGATATTTCTCTTGGCTTTCACTGTAAAAGCTGGTGCCCAGAGCCAATTTTTGGCAAAACTGAAAAGTCTGAAAATTTTTTTTCCTCTAACATTCCCAGAATCCCTCTTAATGACTTTTTCCTCTTGATCCTTTTCCAGATTCCCCAAGACTTCTTTCTTTTCTTTTCTTTTTTTTTTTTTTAACCTCATTCACATGTGACCTCTGAAGGATCTGAGGGATATTTTCTGTATCTGCTAAGTGTTAGTAAAGTCGACAGCAGTATTTCATAACTGTATTGTGTATACAAATCTCCTACATCGTTAAAGTGCAGATTTGGATCCTCTCGAACTGGAGTGGGTCTGAGACCTTGTATTGGTCATAGACTCCCAAGTGATGCTGTACTTGGTCTGTGGACCACACTCAGTATAGAAAAACCTTCAACTATTCCTAAGGGGAGAGAATGTGAATGGGGGAAGGTCTCTTCTTGCCCTCTCTGTTCTCTCTCTCTCTCTCTCTCTCTCTCTCTGTGTGTGTGTGTGTGTGTGTGTGTGTGTGTGTTTCTCTTACTTCTGAGTGACTAGTTGTGTCTTTGTGCTCTCTCCAGATCATGCAGTGTGATTGGTTTGCTTGATCACAATTTTAATTGCTCAGGTTTCAGTTCTCATTGTCTGATGCATAGCCATGATAAATGTAATTTTCACTTTGAGACATGTGACTTCTCTCAAATACCCTGATCTCTCATTGTGGCAAAGATCAATCAGATTTAAATTAAGTTTCTTAAAAATTTTTGTTTTTCTATTCTGTGATGGACAGCAGAGGTGATGAGAGAGGGGTCCCTGGAGAGGAGCCAGAGGAGATGTTCCCACTTCTGCCTAAGCATTATTCACTTCTGAGATCCAGGCACCTAGTGAACTGCTGGAAGGAACAATTTGCCTGAGAGACTGCAGAGCTGGCAGATAGAACTTGTTTTAGAAGACAGAATCTGGCCCACAAGCCAGACCCAGGACCAAAGCCTTAGTCTTCAGTGACCAAGATTGTTTCTCATCCTAGCCCTCTGCTGACTCAATTATGAAGCCTTAAGAAGAGGGGAAATAGGAAAAGACAGCTTGCATGAATGATAATTGCTTTGGTACCTTTTTTTTTTTTTTTTTTTTAACAGAATGGAATGCCTAAAAGAGAAGGTCAAGGTCAGGGTCAATCTCCACTTTCCCACTTTCCCAACAGGGGTACTTGCCAAAGCCCAGCAAGGCCTGCAGAGGCCGATAGCAGCTATGCCCACAGAAGCAGTAGCAATGGCTGTTGTATTTAGGTGAATTCTGAGTGAACTTGGGAGGGTAACAGGGTCACAGAGATAGAGGAACTAAGTAGAGATAGCATCATGATGCCATGTAGGGAGCTGATTGATTTCTTTCATGATCATAGACGAGAATTCTCCAGAGCCTTCCAAGAAAATTATGGGAGAAGTGGCAGCCAAGGGGGATTTTGGAGGGAACTGAGGCTCTGCATTAACCAATAGGAAACAAGTCTCTGTGGTTATGAACCTAATCTATTTGAAATCTCACGTGTTTAGGTCTCTAAAACCAGAACATAAGCTAAGATCAGTGGTTTGGAGTCTACACACCTGCTACAGTAAGAGCAGTTCTTATTCTTTCTTTGGGACTTCCAAGTGTGGTTCCACTTCATAGGCTAAATACTCTGAGCAGGGTGCTCTTAAACTCTGGGGAGCACTAGGACCCTATGCCTCAAACCTCTATAAGGAAGCAGTGAGTTTGTTAGGGCCAAGGACCAGGCCTAGGGAGGTTGTGGTTAAACAAGGGATTCCCAGGGTCTATTTTCAAAGAAGGGTTGTGGTCAAAGAAGGAATTGGAGTCTGAGCTCTTCATAGGTCAATGGCTCTGAGTGCTGGTGGAGTCCAGTTCCCAGTAGACACTGAAGTCATACAGGACTGTTGCAGCAGTGTTGAGGGCAGGGAGTAGACTTTGGGGACAGGTGCTAAAGTCCCTGGAGAAAATAATGGTGGCCGAGGCCCCAGACCTCTCTGGCTATTTTAAACCAGGAATTAAGAAGCTATTGCTTTGCAGTGTTCATGTCCAGGCCCTATCACCAGCTGGTTTCAGTAGGTCTGAATGTTCTCAGGGAAGAAATTTATTTCTAAATTAACCAGGACCCAAATCAGAGAACTCATTCTACCATGATCGAAATGTCCCAAGTAATGGAATTTTGAATAAATTAGTTATTCATCATGGAAGAGGTATCACAGATAAATACCATACCTCATTGCTATTCTAAGCTGTCCATCAGTCATCTCTTTTAAGGAGAAAAATAGAAGAATTAATGTGGTTCTGAACAGTGATCTACTTAATGATTTCAAGGTTTTCATCTGAAGAGGATTTCAATAAACTACTTTAAAGAAGTGGAATGCAAAAAAAAATGTGTGAAGGGCTTGTATAATTGCTGAAGGTTGGTTCTCTAGGGCTAAAAATCAACAAAAAGGGTGAATGTTATGGAAAGATTTTTAAGTACTTATTCAGGAGAAACTAAATAGAAAAATCAATCAGGAAAATAAAAAATTCATAAATCCAATTGCTTCTAATTGGCTCAGAACATAGTACAGAATTCAAAATGTTTGCTTATGAACAGCTCAGTAGCTCGAAATTATAACTCCTATCACAGGAGAGAGCATTTGGGCTACATTTTTCTTCCTATCAAAGAAAACTCATCAAGACCAAAGCAAGCCTACAAATGGCTCAAACTGAAAAACATTTCGACTCAAACCATTTATGGAGAAATTTCTACTAGAGATTTACTCAAACCAGGGACAAATGTCTTTTCATTTCAAGTCTTTAAACATTTATTAAGCCCCTACTATGTACATAGCATCACGCTGGGCCCTGTGGAAGATACACAAATTAGTGAGCTATGATTCCTGAGAATTCACAATTTGGAAGGGGAAATGGCTGAATGCCTAATTAACTTTAGGACAAGGACTAATATATTGAGTGCTTAATAATAGAGATATTACCACACAGCCTGAGAAGAGAGATGGGGCCTGGATGATTTCTGGATAATGGGATCTGCAGTTTTCTTAGAGCAGGTGAAAGCTATTTCAAGGGATAAAAAAGAAATGCCACATAGAGAAACACTTTGAGCAAATGTCCGATGAAAATATGAGGTAGGCTTGGGGAATGCAGATTATATTATAACTTTGAAGAGTTGGTTGAAGCTGAAATCCTAAAGAACATGACCCTTATATTTGGCACCATGACCTCTGCTTCTTAGTCTCAAGCTTTTATGGGTATTGATAATTTGTATGTTATTGTCTTTTCTCTTGTTAGGATAAAAAGTATCTCAGGGAACATAAAAATCCTTAAATGTCACTGATTTAATCAGTTGCTTCTCCCAAGGAGTATTTACTTTTTAAAAAAATTTAAACTTTTTATTATGTTTGTTTAAGGTATAAAAGAATTCAAGATATGAAGTATTCATAATTTAAACAGTAAAGACAATGTTAAGAAGCTGCTAGAATATTGTGGGAAGAGCACTCCCTGTAGGCACAGAAAGTCCTGGGTTCTAATTCTAGCCCTGCCTTTTGGAGGTTGAGTGTGTGGCAAGCTGCTCCACTTTTCAGAGACTAGACATTCCTTTGTGTAAACTGAGGGTGAACACTGCTCAATACCAAGCCCAGAGTGTTGATATAAAATCCCCTCAGATCATAGCAGGAGATTACAGTAGCTTATCTCACCTGCTGGTAGGCAAAATTGTCTCTGGGACAGATGCTGGAGATTTGTCAGAATTTCCCACAGCCCACTGTGGGAGTTCCCCAGAGCAACTGTAGATTTAGGCTAGGAGCTCAGACCTTCTTCTCTCAAACTCAGAAAGGTTCTCTAATTCCTCTCTTCCTAGCCTGTTTCCCCTAGCTGGTCAGCTGATGACTAGAAAAATTATTTCTTCTAGGAGACCTTCTCTCATCTTTCAGACTAGGTTGGGTCCAATCTTTTTTCACTCCCAATGCAACTTCTAATTTACTGATATTCAATGTCTATATTCCTTGCTAGCCTATAAGATTCACTAGAGTGAGTACCAAATCAATATGGTTTACTACTGTAGCCCCAGGTAGATGGCCTTAAATATTTGTGAGTGAATTATCAACAGAAGAGGAAATGGAAGAAAGGGAAGGAGAGAGGGAAGGGAAGGAAAGAACCTGCTAGAATTCAATCCATTACGAGATAGGTCAACCAGAGAACTGAAGGCTGGTGTGTTCAGAATGATTTGGCAACCACGGAGTAAGAATCAGAGGCAGCTCCCATGAATATGCTATGATCTTTCTGAAAGAACAAAAAGGCAGCACCGGGGCCTACTCATTCTTACATATGTCAGCTTTGCTTTCAGCGCTATTCTTGCTAATGCATAAATGCCAACATCACGACCCTAGGGCCCCATGAACTGCACACGATAAATCTCCACAAACTGACACTCTCCCTACTGCTCAGGAGAGAACCTCATAATAGCTTTCACCTGCTCTGCAAACCGAACCTCTTTTGCTAAGTAAGGTAGATGAGTATTTTAAAATAGTCTTTGAAGAAAATAGAGTAGAATATTCCATTGGAAAACATTTCGCTTGTTTGCAATTCAAAATATTTAATGGATTTGCGAATGGGGAAATTGTAATGTTCTTATTTTTAGCTTCATTTCAGATAGAAACCATGGCATGGGGCAAAGTGAGGTTAGAGAAAGGTGAGAATGCAATGATAGGAACTTAGCATTGGGATTTAACATTCAACTCAATGCAAGAAACACCAATTAAGCATTTATTGGGTTGAGTAGTTCAACACAATACTAGATGTCAGACACTGTGTTAATAATTAAAGTGTTTTATGCAAGTATGGTATCATATAATGAATTATCTAACTTGATCCTATCAACTGTATTGGATAGCTGATGTGTTATTGTAATACTGTTGTCCCAATTTCCAGATGAGGAATCAAACACAGAGATTGATTTAAAAGTAAAAAAAAACTGAGAAGACTCCTCCAAGGCTGCTGAGAACTAGTAATTTCAGGGGTAAAAAAGAGAAATGACGCCAGGAGAGGCAAGGGGTAGGACTTCAGAAGAAGACTCCTTCATGGCTGCTGAGAACTAGTGATTTCCCGTGGCATGCAAGTGCACTGTGCGTTTTTATTTTTTGCTTTTTTGTTTAAATATATTTTTTAGTTGTTTTTTCTTCTTTTAGTTGTTTTTTTTTTCTTTGTCTCTCTCTTTCTTTCTTTTTTCCTCTCTCTGTTTCTTTTTCTTTTTCTTTTTTTTTCTTTTATTTTTGGAGAGACATAGAGACAGAAAGCGAGAAATCACCCCCCAGGGTGGATGGTCACGCCGCAATCCCTTCTCCTCCATTCTCCTCTCGGGATCTTGGGCATGCACGCACATGCTCCTGGCGTGAGTTTTAAGCCACCGGGTCCGGGACGTGAACCGCAGTCGACCAGTGACATAGCCATTACACTAACTGCTGGTTCCCTCCTTTTATTTTTCTTTTACCTTGTCACTCTGCTCCTCAATCTCCATTCACTGTGTTTCTAGATGGAATTAAGGGAATGATAACCAAACATCCAAATACTATTAGGGTTAACATATTCCTCAATACCCACTGACTCTTCTGCACAAAGGGATAAAAATGGAATGGCAAAGAGATTCCAGACCACCTCCTCTGCATGCTCCTGAATGCTCAGATTGAACTTCAAGAATTAGGAAGAAACACATGAATCTATCAGATGACTAGAAATCACTGCAGGGTCACAAGAAATGTGGGAAAGCAAGAAAATACCTCTCCTCCAAGGGAAAAGAACGACTCCTCTTCATCCACAGACAGTTCAATGCAAATTGTGGAAATGTCTGATAAAGAATTTAGAATATTCATAATGACAAAGCTAACAGAGATGGAAGAGAAGAGAGATAATGAACTGTGGAAGAGGCAGGAGAATGGAGCTGATGAGTTCTAGGAGGTGAGGAAATTCTTGCAAGATCGGAAAAAGGAAATACACAATTTAAAAAATAATCAAATGGATCTGTTAGAGATGAAGGCTATAATACAGGAAGTCAAAATATCCCTTGAAAGTATTAAAAGCAGACTAGATCATACAGAAAATTGTATCTCAGATGTAGAATATAAAATCGCTTGCCTAGAAAAATCCACCACAAAGACTGAGAAAATTGCTCCCCCAAATTAGAATAATATATGAGAAATACTAGATACCGTCAAATGTCCAAACATCCAGATAATTGGTATCCCGGAAGGCAAAGAGACTCATAAGGGCATTGGTAATCTATTCCATGAAATCCTGCAAGAAAACTTTCCAAACCTAGAGAGGCACTCAAAGATCCAGTCCCAAGAAAAAGAAAGGATTCCAAATAGAATCAACCCAAGAAAATCTTCTCCAAGCACATTATAGCCAGAATGACCAAAACCACAAAGACAGATACTAAGATTGGCAAGAGATAAGCGGTAAGTTACCTACAAAAGATATTCCATCAGGCTAACAGCAGACCTCACATTGGAAACAATGCGAGCAAGGAAAGAATGGGAAAATATATTCAAAATGTTAATGGAAAAGCATTTTCAACCAAGAATACTGTACCTGGAAAGATTATCTTTCATATGAGAAGAAAAGACAAGAACATTCTCAGATAAAAAAAACCTGAAAGAATTTACCAGCACCAGACCAGATCTCCAAGAAGTTCCCAAGGGAGTGCTATACCAGGAAAATAAAACACAGATACATGGAAATAAAAATTCAAAAACTAAGAAAATGGCCAACTTAATCATAGGGACAAGTCTGGAGCTGAATATTATGTCCCAGAATTTAATCAGGAAGATTGAACCACAACAGAAGATAAAGTACATGAGACCGAACTGATGAAACAGCATTTAATGACTTTTGACTAAAACATTGTTGATTTTCATCTAGGCTTTGTTGTCTGATTTTAAGGATTTTTGTCCTGTATTGAGCTGTTGATAGGTTCATGTACTTACTATTTGAACAGAATCCTAACCTGTCTCCTGGCTTTAATTTTTAAGCGAAGTTCCTTAGCATTTCTACGATTTATTAAAGTTAAAACTGCTTTTCTTGAAATTAAAAAATACATTTTAAAAATTTCAGAAAGAAACAAACAAACAAAAATTAACTCTATGGTTTGAATTGATCTGTTCCTACAAAATGTATATGTTGGAATCTAAGATCCAATGTGATAGTATTAAGAGGTGGGGCTTTTGGAAAGTGATTAAGTTATGAGTGGTGTGCCCTCATGGACGAACTAATGTCCTTGTGAAAGGACTGTAGGGAAGTGAGCATTTGTTTTTGCCCTTCTGCCCCCTGCCATGTGAAGACTTAGCAACTCAGTGCTATCTTAGAAGCAGAGACTAAACCTTCACCAGATACCAAACCTGTCAGTGCCTTGTTCTTGGACCTCTAGCCAGAACTGTGAGAAGTAAATTTTTGATATTTATAGATTATCTTGTCTCAATATTTTTGTTATAGCAGCAGAAACAGAATAAGACAAATACACATAATCATTCAGTGGTCATAATCATTAAGAGGTAAAGCCAATGGGATAACTGACTCTCAGACCCGTGCTTGTAGTCTATACTGGGAGGGGCAGGGTGTGGTGGGAATGGGAGGGTAGAGGTATATTGGGGAAACACAATCAGTCCTTCAGATGCTCAGTCCATCAAGTTCCTCATAGCAAGAACCTGGACTGCCAAATTTCTTTTTTTTCTACTTAAAAATTTTTTTTACCATTTTAATTTCTTTTATTTCTTCAAATTTCTTATACTTTGTGGTCTTAGAATCTTTCTTTTGAAATGTGAGAGAAATCTATTTTGCCTTGTACCTACTTTTCTTATAGCTTTCTCCTGTCCATTGTATCCCGCCATTGAGACCACAACTGACTGAAAGGAAAACATTTCCTGAGTACTTAGGATATAGCTTCTGACAAGCGTCTGAGGTCGTATCTTCCAGGAACTGATAAAATGGTATTGTGAGAGGAAAGAGTAACAGAGAGAGAAGGAAGGAGAGGGAGTTAGCAAGTCTAGACTGAAACATATTGTCTAGCCCTGCAGTCCAATAGTTTGGCACCTTTTACAACTTTGCTCTTTAAATATTTATTCAACATTTGTTTAAAGGAAAGTCTGAGCTCTGCTTGGGAAAAGAGCAGAAGAAAAGCTGTGCTCATTCATCATATACCACTTTGCAAAGTAGAAAGTCTATAGTAAGATCTACCTACTCCATATTGTCTGTCAACCTATCACAGATTTCATCCTAACCATCATCTATCATTGCCCCAAGCATACCCCTCAGAGATCTCATTCCTTTATTGCTTTAGGTCTTAAGATTTCCAGAATCATGCAGTGATCTCTGAAGGAGATGCTTCTCTGGTAACAATTTGGTGCCAGATTACGTTGATATTTCATGCAGAAGGCACTCAATGGACTTGTTCTAGGCATGTCCTTAACCTGTCTCTGAGACAAAAAGGGGTGAATTGGAGAATGTCAGATTTATGCTCATACAGGGCATTGACCTAAGGGCACTGGGAGTCGTTGAAGGTTTTTAATATATTTTTTAAGAGTTTTTTGGCTTAGGGCATGTGCACTTGGGAGAGAGAGAGAGAGAGAGAGAGAGAGAGAGAAAGTGAGAAATCACTACTCAGGGGAAGGACACCACAATCCCTTCTCTTCCATTCCACTTCTGGGATCTTGGGCACACATGCCTAAGTGCACATCAAGCCAGTCGGTCTGGGACTTGAACCATGGTTGGCCAGGTGGGATTCCATAGATGTAATGACTATGCCATCTGCTAATCCCTCCATTGGACATTGGAGGTTTTAAATGGAAAAGATGTAGTTTGCATTCTAGACAGACTACCCTGGAGAGTGCTCTAGTGGAAAGAAGCTTCCACAGGCCATGATTGGCTAATATTGTCCTTTCTACCCCAAGGACAAGAGAGAAGGAAAGGATAGCATTAGCACCTTTCAATCTCACATCTACCCACACATCTGACTCTATTTCTTTTTTTTAAAAAAAAATAGTAATTATTGTTGTCATTGTGGTCACTTTCATTATCATAATTTGCAGAATTTAGTAGAAAACAAAAAATAAGATGAAAAAGACCTCTTAAGAATTTTAATGACAAATGGAAGCACTTTCTAAATCTGGTCTTGTGTGACACCACAGGTCACATGATCATAAACTCATACCTTCCCTGCGCATGCTCTGCTTGGAATCATACCTTCTCTGTCCTAGAATCTTCTATGGTAATTCAGTCACTCTGTTTCAATTTCTTTTTCGCTCTTCATTGATTTTATTCAGATTTCTTCTGCTTTCTGGTTTTTGCTTATTGCCTTCTTTCTGTACCTCATTTGGTCTCTGTTTTTGCTACTGATTGATGATTGTCTCTGAATACCCCATTTTTAGATCCCAACTAACATAGGGCCTGTTGCTTAGTAGAGACCGTTCTTGGGAGGAAGTGCCCTGGCAATGGTTAACATCAAGATCATAGGCTGATCTTGACTCAAGTGCCCACTCTTGGCAAGGCTGGAAGGAGCGCATGGACAGAAAGGGGTTCTGAGTAGGGCAGGCACAACTGTATGATTTACTGCTCCTCAATACAAGATTTAGGGTCCAGGCATGGCGGTGCAGGTGATGGGGCACCTCTGAATGATGATGGAGCCTTATGGGAAGGCCTGGGCTCAGATGCTGAGTTGACCTGAGTACAAGAGGCATGCCCATGATCTGACTGACTAGAAGTATGGAGGGAGAAATCATGAGGTGCTGAAATGCTAAGAGGGGTACCTGTGTCTCTCTTTTTTCTTGAAAGAAAAAAAGAAAAAAAATTATTTAAAACACAAGGTTGAGTCTTTATCCAGGCTCTAAAACTGTAGAAAAATGTACCAAACATACTAGTCTTTCTCTGTGCCATCCCAGAGCTTATAAACTTATTGAGGAAAAAGTATATAAACCTAAATCATGCTATAAGGCCCCTGGCAGGACTGTGATAAGAAACACATATCTTGCTGGTTATCTGTTCCCAAGCCCACCTCTTCTGGGAAATTGGATTGCCCTTGTGGCATCCTTGGCCCACATTGATTCCACTTTGTCTTGGGCATGTTCTCTTACTTCTCTGTGTCTCAGTGTTCTCATTAATAAAATTAGGACCATAAGAGTATAGTTCCAGTCTCATAGTTTAGTTAGATTAAGTGTGATCATCTATTCCTGGCTCAGTAATCAATTTCACATAATTTTTCCTATCATAAACCATTCTCTCTTCCTTTATTGCTAAATTTCTCCTCTCTTTCCTGGATAGGCAAACTTTATCTCTCTCCATCCATAAGGTCTGTGCTCCTTCTTGCTCCTGTAATGGTGCTCAGAATACTCCCACCACTTATGTGTCCTCCCTTCTCTAACCCCTGTTGAAGCACAGTCTAGCTTCATAGCCCAATTTCAGTCCCAAGACCTTCATGAAACTTTTCTTGATTATTTCAACCCATATCCAGAGACTCGCAGAGGAGTAGTAAGTGTTGAAAGTACTTAGACCTCAGAGTGCAGCCCCCTTTACAGCTCAGGAAATTGAGCCTGACAGGGCCCTCCATATCACCCAAGATGACCCTTAATCATCCATTGCCTCTGTTCCTCTGCTTCCGGTCTTAAAAGCTACTCATCTTAGCCTTTAGTTCTTAGTTCAAGTGACTCTCAACTAAGTCATCCTCTCCCCAAAATGCATCAGTCCTGTCAGTTATCCTTTCTCCTAGCTGCCTGTTCTTCTCTGCAGTTTTCATCAAGAAGCAGTTCAGGAATTTTTCTGTAGATAGCTGCCCATCTCCCTCAATCACTAGAATGAATGTTCTTGATAAGTAAAAATAAAATATTTTCTGGGTGCTCAAGGTGCCTACTCTCTATATGATAGTGTGCTGATCACTGGGAATTCAATGGTGCAATAGATTTGATCCCTTTATTCACAGATTTTAATAAAGCTATGAAATTCAGAAGTGAGAATGAGTTCTAGAAATTTTGGGAACTCTCCTGGGCTGAAAGTAGCTTTTAAAAATATGAACAGTGTTGGGAGTCCTCTTTCTCCAATGGAAGTGGAGAAGTGATCCTTAGAGTCAAACATAAGCAGATAGAATTCTCAAGCCTTCCCTTCTGTATAGCATAACAAAGAAAGACATTTTTGAAAGTAAAATACCACTTTTCTTAGGCTAAGTTCCTCATTTAAAAGACAAGAGTCAACATTTGCTTTAGTCTTAATTGCCATAACTGATCCAATGTTTTATTTTATTGTATTATTTGTTTTCCAGCGAACAACTTGACTTTTTGTTAAAAAGGAGCCATGACCCCTGAACACCAGAACAATAATCTGAATGCGAACATACCTCTTCATTTGATAGTCAAGAGTCTCTTTAATTCTTTATGTGAAGGAAAAAAATTCTTGTGAAATGGTAGTAAATGTAAGCACCCAATCCTTTGAAGTGACGCTAATCATTTTCTAGACTTCAAATTGTTCACTTACGAAAACTTCACCTTCTGCTAGTTTATTCAAAAATATAGGAGTGTTCAAAAAAGTTAATGGAAAATTTGTATCATGAAAAAACTATACATGAATTTCAAAAAAAAATTTGTGCCAAAATAAACTCACACTTCATTTTTCCACAAGCTTTTTGAAGTCCTCTCACATGCTCCTTAGGGATTATAATATGCACAGCAGTCTTTGAACGTTCTAGATTCCAGTTGCCTAATGGACATGTTTGATGAGTGATCTCTGTAGCAACTGAAAATCAACAAGTCCCAAATTAAATTAGAATCTAGTTGTTCTCTTTTTGTTCTTAATAGCTATTAATGACATCTCAGACTGGGAATCTGAGATGTGCTCTTGCTTCTTACTCTAATAAAGAAATTTGCAATCTGCTGGGTTTTTTTGTTTGTTTGTTTGTTTTTACCTAAACATCTCTTGCATTTGCCTCCTCCCTACACTAAC
>NW_006208752.1:1434751-1437051 GCF_000334495.1 Tupaia belangeri chinensis
CCTGCTATTTCTTCTTCCCTCATCCCAGTTCAGACCTTCATACCTACATTATCCCTGAAGGTAATGAACTGCTTTTCTCCTTGCATCTGTCTCTCTGAACTGCACAATTCTATTGCACCACAAATATCTGTTTGCAATTCCTATCTTGTCAATTCCCTGTTCAAACTTGGTCAGGTTTCCAATGATCATTCAGCAATTTTTCTCTAGGGGATGGGCAATTTTGACATTTTGAGGAGGGACAAGAACTTCATTGTGTTGGACTGTCCATCACAATGCAGAACATTAACACCTCTGACTGCAGGCTACTGCTTGCTAATACAACCTCCCAGTCATTATGATAACCAAGAAATGTACACATGCTCTACTAAACAAGCCCAGGTTCTGCCTCAGATTATACTCACCTCTAGGAGAAAGTTCTGTGCTGCTTAGTATGCCCCCACAGTGTCCCCTCCCCCACCCCCCACACATCTGGTCCCCACCTGGACTTCTGCCTTCTACATCCTCCATCACCTTGGACTCTCTGTTAACTGAGAACTGCTTGCTGCCCCACCTGTCTGAGGTCTCCTTCAACACATTCCCCCAGAGAATCTCATCTCATTCTTCAAGACTCAGTGCAGGGACTCCACTCAGAAACCTTCTTGAAGATCCTCCCTTACTTTTGTTCCTTACAGCCCTTCCTCTTGCCCCCACTCCCTACCCTGACCCCAGCACTTACTGGACAAGTGCTTCTCCTCTGGGGAGGGGGCACTTAGCACCTGGGATCACTATCCAAACGCTGATTTATCAAGTTAGTATACAAGAACCTGTCATGCTTGATGACTCCACTAGCATTTCTGAGAACTATGTGGTAGATAGACGTACCTTTCAGGTGCCCTGTTAAGGAGGGACTTGCCTTCTGTATTATTAGTAGCTTCCTAGGGTTGTTGCAACACACTGAAATCATAGAAATGCTTTCTCTTACAATTCTGGAGGCTGGAAGTCCAAAAATGGTTACAGATAATAGCTCTAAGGAAGAAAACTTCCGTGGCTCTTCCAGCTTCTAGGGCTCTAGATATTCCTTGGCTTGTGGTTGCATGACTCCAAGCTCTATCTTTGTTTTCACATGGTATTCTTGTCTTCTCTGTGTGTTCTCCTCTTCTGTCCCTTAAAAGGATACTTGCTGATATGATTTGAGTGCTGCCTCTCAATCCTGCACTGTAAATGGATGCCCAGTGGGGCCATGTTAGGAGACCAGGCCTAGTGAGAATTATTGGGACATGGGGGTGTATTCTTAGTGGATAATTAATGCTGTCTTGTCTCCAGGGAGGGAGAAAGTTCTCACTAATTAGCCCTCCAAAAGAGCAGGATTGATATAAAAGGAAGTTGAGTGTTCATGGGTCTCTCTCTCTTTGCATGCTCTTGTTTTCCTTTCCGCTGCTCTCAGCCATGTTGTAATGAAGCACCAGAGGCTGGACAAATGCTGACCTCATGTCTTTGGACTTTTCAGCCACCAGAATCATGAGCCAAGTAAACCTCATTTCTTCATAAATCGCACAGTCTCGGATATTTCTGCTATAGCAACATAGAAGACTAAGACACTTGTCATTGGATTACCCATGCAGGTAATCCAGGATGATCTCATTTCAAGATTATTAACTTAATTGTATCTGCAAAGACCCTTTCTCAAATAAGGTCACAGTCATATGTTCTGGGGGTTAGAAGGTGAATATAACTTCAGGGGTAAGGACACTCTTCGACCCATAAACTTTTCAGCTGCAGGGACATTTGAGGGATCTGTTCTGTGGAGGAGCTGTGTTAGACCTGGTGACCTGATAGTTGAATATTGGGATGGATCACTGAGAATTAGGCCAACTGTCACCTGGCAATGATTGGAGAGACTCATGGCCAAATCCTTTCTCTTTACCTTGATTTCCCTGTACTCCCATGGTTCACTTTCTCAGAGTTTCTTTCAATGTAAATTTTCCTAAAGTCTTTCAAACCTACAACTGAGATGTTGAGGTTGCTACAGAAGAAGCCTAATGGATCCCCTTGTCCTCCTGGGCCACGCTTCCTGATAGAGAAGACAATGTTTACTTGTCTTGATGAAAGAGAAGCGATGACTTCTGAAAGGGCAAGTTTGTTGGACTGCTGGGCTCAATTTCCGAAGCTATAAAGGGAGCTACATTTTGAGGTCTAAGTGTTTTCAACACTAGCTGCTTCTCTGTACGCCTCTGTAGGTAGGCTGAAATAATCAAGGAATGTTTCTTGTAGGTTTCAGGTCTTAAGCTGGGTATGAAGCTAGATCAGTCTTCAATAGAGGG
>NW_006208752.1:1437224-1501540 GCF_000334495.1 Tupaia belangeri chinensis
AAAGAGACGGAAGGACAGCCCATCCAATCTAAAGAAAAGTATAAAGGCCAAAGTGCAGAGGAGATTTAGAAGAAGAGAGATATAATTTGCCTGCCCTAGTGGAGAAGGAGAGAATTAGCTTGGAAATAGAAGAGCAAGGTTTAGAATATGCAACACTAGGAAATAAATAACACTATAAATGTGCAAGGCCTCAGAAACCAGTGGGCTGCCAGTGTTGTGTCTTAGAATCCCTGAAAACATTTCAAAATGGGGGGAGAAAATGGAGTTAAAGTTATAAAATTGTATTTTCTTTTTAAGCAAAGTTTTCAAGACACAAGGAGAAAGCAAGAGAACAGAACCTAGAAGCCAACTGCTATTGCTACACCCAGGTGTATAACAGGAGGGGACTTGGAATTATGGCAAGCATTATGCACATTTATGAGTTGTTGATTTATGAACTTTTATAGAGGAAAATCCCAGATAATTCTAAGTTAGAGATCTGGGCTACACCTAGACATAGGGACCCTTGGGAGTAAAGACTAAAAATAAAAAAAAAAGAACTTGCTTTGGGACATATTGAGTTGCAGTAGTGTCAGGACATTCAAATAGAAATGTCCAGCTGTTTGTTAGAGATGCCTCATTGCCGCCCTGTCCCTGCCACAGCATTGCCCTGTCACAGTCTGTTCTCATGGGCTGTCTCTCTATTGCTCCTGGGAAGACAGCCTCCTGTTAACTTCACAAAGCATCCTTTGTCTTATCTTGAATGTGACCTTTCCCTTAATTTATAATATCTACTCTTGAATCTTCTGTTGTGTTACCATCCATTTTCTACTCTCTAGTGGTTGAAAAAGGGGAATGAAGGAAGGTCGAGACAGTGTCCATTTATTTACTTGCTCAACAGATATGTACTGAGCACTGACTTTGAGTCAAGCCTTGTTCAAAATATTGAGTAAAATAAACCCAGTTCTCTTCTTAGTGGGTTACAAATGCAAGAAAGGTAAGTGCAGTATTCTTAGGGCATAAACCAAGGAAGTCTAGAGGACCCGAGGGGTGATGTGGGAGGTTTTCCAAGAAGAAATATGTTAAGTGGAGCCCCAGAAAATACTCAGGAGTTACATGGAGCAGGGCTACAGCACTGCAGGGTGGCATAACTTGAGGAGAGGCCTCTTATGTTGTACTCAGTGTGAATGGACCCCTGCAGATAGGCAAGGAATGAGGGTTGGACTTTTTTGGTTAGAAAGAATCTAAGGGAATCCATACAACACAGGTCTTGCAGGGACCTGTGAGCTTATTGGAGTTGATACTGACTCATGCTAACTAAACTCATAAAGCATTAAAAAACATAAGCCCACTTAGCCGTTAGTTAATTTTCATGAGAAATTAGAGTATGTATCTGTCACACAGACCAGAGATTGACAGCTTTGAGGTGCTGACTCATGCTAAACTCCCAAGGCATGAATATATGCAAGCCAGCATGCCTGTGTGTTAATTTCTATAAGAAACAGGCAATCTGTCAAGTAGAACAGAGATTGACAGCCCATCCTCTCCCAATATGGGGGGGGGTGGCTCCCTGGGAAAACCAATTATCCCGGGATTTCATGGTGAACCTGGAGTAAAAGGAAAGAGTAGTTAGTTATATGACCTGAAGATGTACAGATCACAGGTGCATACGTGATGCATCCATCTCTTGCTACAGACAGGCTCAGTGGGCTTGTTAGCAGAAAGGGACAATGTAAGGGGCTCTGCCCACTATGACTTCTTTGAACTCATCTGTTCCATAGCTCAGTAACCCTCCAAAGCTCATTAATCCTCCTGATTCTCATCTTTTAAATGCATTGAGTACTAACTGCAGCCTGGGATTATCCCATTTACTGCATAACTTTATGAAACTGATAATTGATTTTAATCATTTGATTCTAGGAACTCTCCACTGTTCAACTTCTTGGTGACAACTTTTTGCTGTTTCCAGTCCTCCCACACCTCAAGCAATTTTGGTATCTTGGGTTGTCAGTAACAGCTCTATGATCTTAGGGAAAGCTGAATGCAAAACAGCTTATAACTAGGTAAAATGCAGGAAGCTTTGGGGGGCCTCATTCAAGTCATCTTGTCAAGATAGAAATCACACCTACAGTCTTTCTGCCACCTTATGCTGATGCAGGTCTGTACAGGCCTGACAAAACACTACTCTGCCCTTGGGTGGCAGCATCCCCAGGCTCTGGCTTTATCCACACTGGTCCTAGGTACTCAGTGTGGTGGGCAGAATAACTACTCCTCTAAAGACGTCCACATCCTAATCTTTAGAACCTGTGACCATGTTACTTTACTCAGCAAAAGAGACGTTGCTGATGTGACTAAGATAAAGATCTTGACGTGGGGACATGATGGCGGATTATCTGGGCCTAACATAATCACAAGGGCCCTTATGAGGGACACAGGGAGGCACAAGAATGAGAGAAGATGTGGAGATGGAAGAAGAAGTTGGAGATTGGGAGATACTCTTCCACTGGTTTTGAGGACTGAGGATGGAACCATGAACCAGGGATTGTGATGGCCTCTATGAGCTGGAAAGGGCAGGAGAACAGATTCTATCCCAGAGCCTGTCAGCCCTGCTGACATTTGGATTTTAGGACTTCTGACATACAAAACCTAAGATAATAATTTACACCTCTAAATTCAGGGATAATCATTTACAATAAGAACCTGATACGCACGGCCTCTCTGTCTTAGGATCTACGCAGCGACATTCACTCTACTCTCCAAGAGTCCTAATCAGCCTACACTCATCAGAGAGCCTTTTGGTGGAAGACAAGGCACCAGTGTTCTTGCAGGGCTGGGAATTCTATTTCTCATAAATAGAGCAGCTCATTGCAGCCTATGCGTAAATGGTGACTCCATGCCCTGGGCCAAAAATACAGTTCCACTGTCACTGTCTGTGTCTGACACAGCCCACCTGGGGCATTGATGAAGATGCTGGCTTCTTTTGAAGCTGGTTGTTCAGATGAGCTCTACAGGGGCCCTGAGCGAAAAGGAGAAATAGGTCCAAGATTCTCATCGTGATGCAGGTTTCATATCAAAATGCACAATCAACCGACTGGAACAGGAAATAATTAATCAGGACATTACAGAGCAGTTAAGTATAATTAATTCATACAAAAGAATGTGAGTGTGCAGTTTTAACTGCCAGAGTGATTTTATTTCCCTGCAAATTTAGTTCAAAGATAAACAAACATCAGAATAATCTTTTCAGGTTTTTCATGACTCATGGGTTATTTCCTCCTTTCTAGTTATCCAAAATATTATTAAACTTACACTCTAACACTTCTAAGTTGATAACATTCTGGGAGAAAAGTTCCCTACTCCTAGTAAATGAGAAATTACCTCTGTCATAGAAATCACTTTCCACATGCCAGGGGTCTTTAAAAGTTTATAAAAAATGGGTATTATCAAAAATTAGGCATGAATTTAAAGCAGTTTTTGCACCCAAACAAACTTGTACTTTTAAAAAAAAGATTTACTGAAAAAGCTGAGATGCATCCTCGCCTGTTCAGGGAAGTTATGCTCTAATCTCCATCTTCTAGACTCCTAAAGTATTCAGACAAGAAACCATTTTAAAGCTGAGGTGTGTCTTGACCTGTTCAAGGAAGCTATGCTCTAATCTCCATCTTCTACACTCCCGAAATATTCAGACGAAGTAGGATGACTTCTGTCCTCTCACTGTCTCTGGCTAGCTGTCTCTGTCTGTCTTACACGCTCTCTCTCTTTTAAATTTTTAATTATTAAAACAATTTTCAACCACTTCTCCTCACCTCGGGCCTTTTCTTTTCACTGGCTAATTTCAGAAGCCATTTTAGAGCTGAGGTGTGTCATGGCCTGTTCAGGGAAGCTATGCTCTAAACTTCATCTTCTAGACTCCAGAAATATTCAGACAAAGTACAGTGACTTCTATCCTCTCTCTGTCTCTGGCTGTCTGTCTTGCACTCTCTCTTTAAATTAAATTTTTTTTTTTTTAATTTTTCAACCACTTCTCCTCAACTTGGGCCTTTTCTTTCACTTGTAAATTTCAGAAGCCATTTTGAAGTTGAGGTGTGTCATGGCCTATTTATGCAGTGTGCCAGCGTGCCATGCGGTTTTCATTTTTTACAGGTGAAAAAAAATTTTTTTCTCTTTTTTGGTAGTATTTTTCTAGGTTTTTTTTTTCTTTTTTCTTTTTGCCTTTTTTTAAACCTTTCTTTCCCACTCTAAGCTTCACTCTCCACACACTGAATGTTTAGATAGGCCTTTGTGCATAGTAGCCAAGCATCTGAATACTTTTAGAGTCATTAAAATCCTCAATGCTTATTAAACCTCCTGCTTTAAGGAAGATATTTCTTTTTATAGATCTGAACTAGTAATCTCTTTCTGTGAATACCACATTGTGAAGCACAGTGGAGGAGAGATTTTGTTACAGAATGACCAGAAACCACCACAGAGGCACAGAAACATTAGAAACCAAGAAAATATCTCTCCCCTAAAGGAAAAGAACAATTCTTCATCATCCACAGACAGTACAGTAGAATTTGTGGAAATGTCTGATAGAGAAATCACAGTGACAAAACTAAATGAGATGCAAGAGCTGAGAGACAATAAACTCCAGAAGATGCAGGAGAAAAGAGACAAGTTTCAGGAGGTGTTGAAGTTCTTCCATGACCTGAAAGAGGAAATACACACCATAAAAAAGAATCAAATGCAGTTATTAGAGATGAAGGCTGTCATTCAGGAAATCAAAACCTCCCTCGAAAGTATTAAAAGCAGATTAGTCCATGCAGAAGATCAAATCTCAGATATTGAAGGCAAAACCTCTGATCTAGGGGAAAAAAAAAACTGAGTAAAACCCCCCCAAAATGAGAATACTATATGAGAAATACTAGACAGCATTAAGCACTCAAACATCCAGATAAATAGTATCCCAGAAGATGAAGAAACTATTAAGGGCATTGATAATCTATTCCATGAAATCTTGGAAGAAAACTCCAAATCCAGATAGGCATTCAAATATCCAGACCCAAGAAGTACAAAGGACCCCTAATAGAATCAACCCAAGAAGATCTTCTCCAAGGCACATCATAGCCAGACTGGACAAATCTACAGACAAAGACAAGATACTAAAATTGGCAAGAGAGAAATGTCAGGTTACTGACTAAAGGTTATCCCATCAGGCTAACCTAAGACCTCTCATCAGAAACAATGCAAGGAAGGAAAGAATGGGAAAATATATTCAAAGTGCTATGTGAAAAACTGTTTCAACCAAGAATACTATACCCAGCAAGATTATCTTTCATATGGAAAAAAAGGATAAAAACATTCTCAGATAAACAAGACCTGTAAGAATTTGCTAATAGCAGACCCACTCTTCAAGAAGTTCTGAAAGGAATGCTCTATTAGGAAAACTAAAGACAGACTCAGAAATAAGAGAACGAAAGGCAACCAAGAAAATGACCAATTTAATGCTAGGGACAAGAAATATCGATAATGAGATTAAATGTTAACTTCCAGGATTTAAATGGAAAGATTAGACCACAGTGATACTGCATATTCAACAGAAGAGAGCTTGAACATAAGACTGAGCTGGCAAAATAGAATTTTATGACTTTTGAGTGAAACGTTACTTTTTTTTTTTTTCCTACACTTTGTTTTCCCAATTTAAGCATTTTACTTTCTTTTGAGTTGTTAATAGGTTCAGAAATTTGTTAAAATATTTTTCTTGCTTGTTTCTTTACATGGAAACATAAACTTTTCTCTTTTCTTCCTTGACTCCTCTGGAATTGGAAAATATTTGGGAGCATTCTTATTTTGTGGTAGAAGGGTTATTTGCATAAGTTCAAAAATGCTTGTTGCATGAAATCAGAAATTGGAAATATTCATTATTGGGTGGGGCTTTGACTGGAATGTCATATCTGAAGATTAATCAGGAAACTGTGGAACTAAGGTGGATCTCAAGTAAGCCAACAGAAGCTCTTAGAAAGATGGCCTGGCACCATAAATAGTTCTTCCTGGCAGAGAGGATTAGAGAAGATATATCAAAGAATTTATAACATAAAATAACCTACCCTTTTCCAGCTCAGCATTGTAATCAGTAGAGACTGCAAAACAGTAAACACACCAGAGGATTATCTTGAGAAAGACTTTGAAGGAAGAAAAAGAGACTGATCATTGCTAGCAGATTGTATATCTCAGAATACTTGGTAGGCAGGGCTGAATTGAGAAGGTTTATGTGCGAATTGTGTGCTGGGCATTTGCTTTTCAACAATTTGAGTAGTTGACATGTAAGTGTTTTCTCAAAAATATTTAAAACCATACTGTCTCTGTTGTTATAGAGTCACAAAATTATACAAAATTATAAGAAATATTTTGAACATTATCTTTAAAATTCAGTATTTTGAAAATTTGAAAGGTATTTATTAACTGTCAAGAACTATGGAGTAGTTTTTACATATCAAAATTTTTTGGTATGTAAAGTAAATGTTTATGGAAAAACATTTCCACATTTTTTACATAAATAAATAAATGAAATAATTATAAATTATAAATGAATAATTATGAAAATAAATAAATGAAACAAATTAAAAAAATAATTTGGAAGGGGTAGATGTGTACACAATAGGATTGACTATTATATTTGATAGCACAAAATGTACTAACTTTTCACATTCTCCCAATATATATCTATATGTAAACAAAAAAATTAAAAATAATCTCATGACATAAAAAAGGTTTATTTTATTTATGAAAAATATTCCATGCATGTGCATGCAAAAGAGAGTGAGAGAGACAAGTGCTGTGGACAGTGACTTTAAAGCTACAGCCCTCTTCCCCCAAGTCTTCATAGCGTGTGGTGATCTAGGGTATGTTGCATCCAGGATGTTATCAGAGACACTTAGATTCAAACCCATGGTCAGCCATGTTGCTTCCAGCACTGCAGTTCAGGACACTATCACCTACATTACTGAAGCTAGGCCAACTTATACTTTAATTCCATTTTCCACAAACTTTTTTGAAGTACCCTCATATGTTAAGTTCTTGTGTGAGTATGTGTGTATATATGTGTCAGGAAGAAGCTGAGTACTTGGTACTAATTAAAACCTGGGGGGGGGGGATTTTGATTTCTGCCCAAACATCTTAAAACCTAAGTAGAATGTATAAAAAATTTGTTGTGAAAACACCATCTGAGAAAGTGACTTAATTTTGAGTGTAAATGTTTTGATATTGTGTGGGATTTCCTTTCTCTTATATATTTTTTCTCCCTAGACTGGAATTTTTTTTATAAGGAAAAGGGTGAAAAATGTAAGGTAATATGAGTTGGCTATAGCAGAAGCATTATTGGTCTTCAACCCAGTTCTTCTGTCATAGTTGGGACACACAAAAACGGCAAAAAGACATGCCCTGTGAGCAGAGTTTTATGTAGAGGTGGAAAAATTCATCATGTGGCAGTGTTGGAGGGAATATTTTCTTCTGTTGTGGCTCCAGAGAGCACAGTGCATCCAGTCGAGCTAGAAAAATAGAATTGGCTTGGTATGATGGATGAGTATTGTTTAGAAGTGCAGATTCATCAAGGCTAAACTCCAGCACAGCCTTCGGTGGGCCAGTGGGCTTCTCTCTCCTCGACAAATCACCGTAGGGCTTTGACTTACTTCTCAGTTTGACCTGGTCACAAATTACAACCAAAAGGCTGTCTGATCACCTAGGTCACATAATGTCCTATTATGTGATAAAGATAGATATGCTCCCATTTCTGAACTGATTCACGGCAATGCTGTTCCAGTTTCTTAAGGGTCTTAATTCTTACATTTGGAATCAGTATGGTTTCCAAGAACTTTACTTTGATGCTCTTCAAATTCAACCTTCACTGTAGGATATAGTTTTCAAGATGAAAGTTATGACCCACCAATGGGTTTTGAAATAGATTTAGTGGGTCACAACCAGTATTTTTTTTTTTACAAAGGAATAAAATAGAAAAGAAAGTATCAGATCATATCACAGATAGCAAGAATAACAGTGTGTTAAACTTTAATTTCAAAGGCAGTATGTATGTGTGTCTATATATCACGCCATACACATTCACCTACACACCTATATATTAGGGATATTTAAAATATTCATGAAAATGACATATTATGAAAAAAGCTAAGCATGCATTAAATTTTTTTTTTTTTGCACTAAAATAAGTCCATATTGGGCTAGCCCTGTACCCTGGTGGTTAAGGGAACCAATACTCATATAGTCAACCATGGTTTGAATCCTGGCCTGGCAGACTGAAAAACACTCCAGGCACACGTGTGTGTGTGTGTGTGTGAGAGAGAGAGAGAGAGAGAGAGAGAGAGAGAGTGTCCAAATCCTGACAGAATAGAGAAATTGAGGAGAAGGAATTATGACATGATCATGCCCCACTGGGGAGTTCTCTTCCATCTTCTCTCCCTTTCTCTCTGTGTCTCTCTGTAAGCACATGTACCCTCTAGGAACTAAAAAATATTTTTAAAAAACCTCTTACTTTACTTCCATTTTTTCACAAATTTTATGAAGTACTCTTATATTTGTGTATACTTAGTTATGAAAATGTATTAAGTGATGATCAAAAAAGTCTGAAAGTGTCTGCTGTATATATTGGTCCAGTCTAATGCCTGTCTCATCCTACAAAGATAGGCAGAATAAGGCATGATAAAGTTGGTCTGTACTGAGAAAAACAATAGTGAGAGCAGAAAAGAAAGGGACATATGGAAGCACATGAATAGCAGCTACTCTGCTCTCTCTAGCTGCCTCGGACCCAGCTAAGGTCTCAAGGGACCCAGCTGAGTTCCCACATAACATCCCTGCCTGAGTGCTTGTGAGATATTCTTTCCCTTTAGCTATGTGTGTACACAGCGTGAGTTTCCATATGCTAAATGGGATGTAGCATGATTGATAAACTAGGGACATCTGCAGACTCTCTTATTACCAGTGCGGAAGTAGACTGTGTGGGCAGAGGGAAAGACCTGTTTCTTAAGTGCCACAGTCCTTTTATTGTGATAAAAGTAACAGAAATATATGATAAGTTGTCTTAGTCCATTATCTCACTGCTAACAAAATTACCTGAGACTGGGTGTTTTATAGAGAAAATAGATGTTCATTGTCAAAACTCATGATTCTGGTGACTGGAAAGTCCAAATGCATCACAAAATGTTAGAAAGCAGAACTTGTAGCAAAGCAGAGCATAGCCCATATTCATGAGTTTCTCTCTCTGTATACATTCATGAAAATTCCATCATGGGGCCCCATTTTAATGACTTTATCACACCAAAAGTCTCCACTCTGGGACACCATGAAGGGATTCAGTTTTCATTTAACATCTTTATAAAATAACCAAGTCTCAACACATCAACGTTTGGGAGACTTCCAAACATCACCTACTAAGGTCAAATTCCATACATGAAACTTTGGAGACAAACCATTATGTAAACCACAACAAAAGTACTCGCTGGTGATGGCCTAAGGTAGGATTCTTTTTTTTTTTTTTGAAGAGGTTTTCGCTATAGGGTGCGTGCACTCACCAGACAGACAGAGAGAGACACAGAGACAGAAAGCAAGAAATCACCCCCCAGGGGGGATGGTCACGCCACAATCCCTTCTCCTCCATTCTCCTCTCGGGATCTTGGGCATGCATGCACACGCGCCCGGCGTGAGTTTTAAGCCACCGGGTCCGGGACGTGAACCGTGGTCGACTACGTGGGAGTCCAGTGACATAGCCATTACGCTAACTGCTGGTTCCCTAAGATAGGATTCTTTAAGCAAGAACTGGGTAGAATTACATGCCACATTTTCATGTGTTATTCCTGTATTCTAGCCATAGACTTAAAGCTATAAACATCACTTTGGTTCTACAAATCCCTGCTGTTTCCATACCTTCATTCCTTCTTACTGTTAGTTGAAACACAAGTTAGTATAATGCTGTTTTGTTAAGGTAAGGTCGCCGAGGCACACAGCTCACACATCATTGTAGCATAGGCTGTATGGAGCTCCTGTTATTTGGCTGACCTAAGAGAATTACTCCTTTTCAGAATCAAAAGGACTTCAGATTGAGCAGGTAGCATACCCAACATCTCAGATTATTTTATATGTACAATTTTTGGGATAGGTTTTAGTAAATGGGCAGTCATATCAAAAGTGCTAGTTGTGACATAACAATCATTAACCAATAGCTAATAATATCCAAAGAGAGAGAGAGGCAACCAGGCATTATGTGCCTACTAATGGCAGTACAAAAATATCCAAACTAGGGACCAGCAGATGATGTAATGGCTACGTCACCGGAGTCCCATGTAGTCGACTGCAGTTTGAGTCCCAGATCAGGTAGCTTAAACTCATACCAGGCGTGTGTGCGTGTGTACCCAAGATCCCAAGAGGAGAATGGAGGAGAAGGGATTGCAGTGTGGCCATCCCCTCGGGAAGGGGGGGTGGTGATTTCTCGCTTTCTGTCACTCTGTCTCTCTTTCTGGTGAGTGCACCCTAAGAAAAACAAAACAAAACAAAAACAAAAACAAACAAACAAAAAAACTCTCAAAAAAAAAATCCAAACTAAGCCTGCACGAACCTCCAGCTCCAAGTATCAATGTACAGGAAATAAAGAAGAAAAGGAAATGTATTAAACAATGTCATTGGGATGCCATCACTTCCATTTACTGATGAAATGCTCTGACATCAGTGATTTGTTTTAAAATTATCTGGGGCAGAGAGGGAGTAGAAAGGGTTAGAGGAAATAAGATAGGCCAGGAGTTGAAAATACTGAAGCTGGGTGAAAGGAGTTCATCATAACACTTCTGTACTTGGTATATGTTTGAAATTCTCTGTAATAAAGAGAAATCAGTGTCCATTTTACTGAGATATTTGTCTTTAATGAAAGTATATTGAGATAATACTGCTCACTAGGTATTAGAATATATAAACATATTAAAGTTCTTCTGTGCAGACTCCTTATCATTACTTTATATTTTCTTTTTCTAAGATGCCATTGATTTAAAAACATATAATTGTTTTAATTGCAGCCTTTGGAGTCTCTTGACTTAAAGATCAGTGCTAATCTGAAGTGGGAGAGGGAAAAGGACTACCATGTTAAAATTATGCAGTGATTTTTAAAACATCTCTTGATTCCAGACTATTCAAACTGTATTATCTTAGGATCAAGGAAAAATGATAATTTCTATTCTCCTCTGGATCTATAGTAAATATTTGTAAAACATCAGAGAGTCCCCTAAGAGAAAACATGATTGTGTTTCATGTAACCATGGTTTCTATCTCTTTCTTTTATTACTTTTTTTCTCTTTTCTTTTGGCTTTTCTCCTCTTCCCTTTTTTCTCTTATTTTTTGTATTCCTCCCACCCCATGAATGTCAAAATCTAGCTCTTAGGTTGAAATACGCTCATCGCATGTTATCACTAGCAAACATATCTCAGTCATCTGGAAAAAGATGCCACTCCATCTGAGTTTGCTCTTTAGGAATAACACTGCAGAAACCATGTTTGTATCTGGTTTAAGCTATTTCCCAGAAGTCAAGACAAATTCAACAGTTTGAGATCAAAAAAGATTTCTCCAGCATCACATCCCTTGGCACAGCCGCGGAGAACAGAGCATGGAACTGGGGCCTTGAGCCAGAGGAACTGGGTTAAAACCTGCCTGTGTCGATTGATTATGAGCTGAGTGACCTTGGAGGTGCCTTTTAACTCTCTGAGCCTCACAAGCCTCACACATAAAATACACCTGACAAAACCTGCTGAGTGTCCTGGGATTTAAATGAATATAACAACCTACCTAAAGCATTCAGAGTAGTATTAGGGCATGTAGAGGCTTAAGTTGTTACTTGTCTAACCAATTTTCTGGAACCCACATGAGGCTCCATCAGCATACACTGAGTGGAAGCTTTCAGCTCATCCTTCTGACTCATATCAGCAGTTCACTGGCCTTCTACAAGCCATTCACTGAGTGAATTTATTACCAAGTATGGATAAGGGTCATGTCTTAGCTGGACTACTCCACCGTAATACCATACATTGGGTTGTCATGTCACATATGTATTTCTCATAGCTCTGGAGTCTGGAAAGCCAAGTTGAAAGTGCCAGCATGGGACCAGCAGTTAGCATAACGACTATGTCGCTGGACTCCCATGTAGTCGACTGTGGTTCGACTCCCAGACCCAGTGGCTTAAAGTCACCCTGGGTACTTGTGTGTATGTGCCCAAGATCCCAAGAGGAGAATGGAGGAGAAGGGATTGCGGTGTGGCCAACCCCCCAGGGGGTAATTTCTCACTTTCTGTCTCTGTCTCTGTCTTTCTGGCAAGCGCACGCACTCTATAGCAAAAAAAACCTCCAAAAAAAAAAAAAAAGAAAAAGAAAGAAAGTGCCAGCAGGCCCTGTGTGTGGTGAGGGCCCTCTCCCTGTTTGTAGATGGCCATCTCCTTGCGGTATTTGTAAATGGTGGAAAGAGAGAGATCTCACATCTCTTCCTTTTTTTTAAATATATATAAAGGCATTCATTTATTACGAAGGCCCCATCCTTGTGACCTAATCTTATGAGAAATTCAAGGCTTGAAGGTCGGATGTTGCAAAGGATTGAGAAAAGAGACAAGGAAAAGGTTAAAGTAGGGGGCTAAAGCTCAGTTGGAGCAGAAGCAAAACTGCACCAGAGCAGAGACCGTCTATTCCAAATTAAATCAGATAAGCAGTGGGTGAGTTTAGCTGTAAAGAATAATGTACAATATACATAACATTCTTTATAAGCTATATTCCTGGTACAAGATCGATAGCTATCATTGACTTAGTACTTAGACAACATCTTGGCTTGCGGAATGTCGCCCTACATCCTGAGACACAGCCCATGCCTGGAGCTCCATCCGGTTGACCACGCCGTCCCTGCATCTTTCTGTCTGGGAATGGGTGTGTATGTGCCCAAGATCCCAAGAGGAGAATGGAGGAGAAGGGATTGCGGTGTGGCCAACCCCCCAGGGGGTAATTTCTCACTTTCTGTCTCTGTCTCTGTCTTTCTGGCAAGCGCACGCACTCTATAGCAAAAAAAACCTCCAAAAAAAAAAAAAAAGAAAAAGAAAGAAAGTGCCAGCAGGCCCTGTGTGGGGTGAGGGCCCTCTCCCTGTTTGTAGATGGCCATCTCCTTGCGGTATTTGTAAATGGTGGAAAGAGAGAGATCTCACATCTCTTCCTTTTTTTTAAATATATATAAAGGCATTCATTTATTACGAAGGCCCCATCCTTGTGACCTAATCTTATGAGAAATTCAAGGCTTGAAGGTCGGATGTTGCAAAGGATTGAGAAAAGAGACAAGGAAAAGGTTAAAGTAGGGGGCTAAAGCTCAGTTGGAGCAGAAGCAAAACTGCACCAGAGCAGAGACCGTCTATTCCAAATTAAATCAGATAAGCAGTGGGTGAGTTTAGCTGTAAAGAATAATGTACAATATACATAACATTCTTTATAAGCTATATTCCTGGTACAAGATCGATAGCTATCATTGACTTAGTACTTAGACAACATCTTGGCTTGCGGAATGTCGCCCTACATCCTGAGACACAGCCCATGCCTGGAGCTCCATCCGGTTGACCACGCAGTCCCTGCATCTTTCTGTCTGGGAATGGGATGGCTTTCAACTCCCTCTTGCATTCTTCCTTTCTGGCTATCTCTCAGGTCTGGACTGGTTTCTGTCTCCAACATAATCCAACTCCAATGACCTTACAAAGGCCCCATCTCCAAATAACATCACACTGAGAATCGGAGCTTTGATGTATGAATTTTAAGAGGCAGCCGGGTCGTGGTGGGTGGGCAACATTCAGTTCATAGTAGGTGAATTGGTTGCTTCCACGCAAATTGTGTGTTGATCTGGGACCCAGCACCTACTAGGAGTTCGCCAATTAGGCTGAGTGGGTGACTGACAGACCAGAAGTCTCCCAGAGTCCACATTCTGGGCTGTAATTTAGTCCTACCCAGGCCAAGGCTGGGGCTTGCTTTTTTTCTAGAATGTTCATAGAGCCTCCCTGCATCATGCTATTACAAAGCTGCAGAGCAGTCTCAGTCTCACTTCAGAGCTAGGACGAGTGTTCACTGCTTTCCCTAAGCTCTCCCTGCTGGGAACTAGGCAGCACTGGGCAGCCACATACGGAAAACTGGGAGAGCTTCTGTCCTGTCCTTATTCACCAGTAGCCAGTGCTCTGCGAAGGATGCCAGGACGTGGCTCTTCATGATCAGCCTGGGTTGGCAGTAGCCATCTCATCAGGCAGCAGGTACCAGCTGGCTTCTCTCCCTGTACTGCCCCATCTGCTAGATGAAGGTGACACCGGGCGGGGCTGAGAGGAGCTCGCCAGCTTACAACTGGAGGACTAGCATGTGTGCATATTGCACACATGCTGGGAGAACAGGAAAGGGGGCTGTGAGGAAGGAAAAGCAGCGAGGAAAATGTCCCTTCCCACCTCCTTCCTAGAACAGCTGATAGTCCAGTTCCACCGGCAAGGTATTTACCTGTCTGAACCTGAATATTCTTATCTATACAGAAGATGGAGAAGACCAACACGGAAGTTGATGTGATCTGTCCTCCAAGCATATAAGCAAAAGGCTAGTTTCCCAACTATCTATCCCACTTGAAGATGGACAGGTAAGATTTATTCAGTTCACTGCAGGCAATGAAGTGAGCAAGAGCTAAGGAGGACAGAGCTCCTGCCAGGGTCATCCAGCTGTGACCCATGGAAGAGGAGAGGATGGAAGGACTACTTGTAGCTATCTGCAGAGTTCCATCTTCCAAGTCTCCCATGCAGAGACTAGAAAACAAAACACCTGTGAGAGCTAGGCAGGTGATGCAAAGGAGGGGAGCATGCTAGGGGTTTGTGTAGTAAATGTGAGCAAGATTCGTCGCTTCCACAAAGATGCTTTTTCCACTTGCTGGTAAAACATGCTGTCCTCTGGGTATATGTTTTGTTTTCTCACTTTTCATAGATTCATGAATACAGGGAAATATTTCTCTATTACAAGCAAAACACTGGAATACAGGTGCAGGTAGCAACTGTGGAGGAGCCATGGAGAATTGAGGAACAAGTGCTCCACCCAAAGCGGCTGAAGCTCAGCAGCCCCAGCTAATTGGGGATGGCGGCCAATGCAGGCCCACTATATCCAGATGTTCTACTTTTTTAATTAACAGAAGCTGGAAATCTGATTTTAAAAATGTAGAATCTCCTGCTTTTGTTGTTTATCTCTTTCTCTTAATGGTGCCAATGTTTTCAAACTTTGTGTATACCAGATAAACCCCACCTGCCTGTGTCCATCCCAACTTCTGCCCAGTGCTCTGAATATTGAAGAGTCCTTGCCTTATTCTTTTTGAACTCAGCATTCTGGGTAACCCTCATCGTGCAACTGGAAGTCTTTGGAATTCTCAGTGACCTGAGGGCTATGTCTTTGACCATGTCTTAGGTCTTGTGTCCTCAGGGGATGGCAGGGAGCGAGTATAGGCTGGGCAGAGGATCGATCTACTTTTCTCAGCAGGACATCCTCCCTGGGATCTTTACATCACCCTGAGGTGGAGGCTAGGTGGGGGTTCTACCTCAGGTCACTTCCTGGCATCTGCCTGGGCAGAGGTCAGAGAAGAAATGCAATCCTGGCTTTGTGGGAGAGATGACAGATGAACAGAGCTGAGTAGGCTGTTGAGGCCTCTAGACCTTGCCCCTCATTTTATACATAAACAAGCTGAGATGCAGAAAGCCACAGTGTCATGTGTGGGCCCCATGCTCATCAACGACTGAAGAGAGCTGAGATTCTGGGCAGAGATGTCAGCAAGGGTTGCCGTACCAAAACATCACAGACCGGATGGTTAAACCACAAATTCATTTCTCACAGTTCTAGAGGTGGAGAGGACCACGGTGAAGCCTAAGGTGCTGTGGATGCTGTGACTTTCTGCCCCACTGCTCAGTCTGCTGTACTGTATGACCCTGTGCTCCACTATGAAACTCAGCGTCTCCTGGACGCTTTCAAATTTAGCTGGGATTTGAACTGACTAAATGATTCAACTTCAGAGCTGAGGCTGAGGGAACTGGGTAAGGCCATAGCAAAAACTAGAATGGGAGAAATCTGGAACACTCTTGTTTTCCTCTGGATGTGTGAGAATTTGCATGAGATCCATCCAGAAAAAGATCTGCTGCTCATTTTGTCAGAGCATGGGGCCACCCACACCCACGCTGTCTGTCAAGGTAGGCTTGGCAAACTGACCCTGAGGGCAGACCCAGAGGAGGTGGTTTCATGGACTTCCACCAGTCTTCACATAGAAGGGCTTGCTGGCAACCAGGGATCCACGAGGCTCGTAGGCACCTTCGATTCCATCCCCAAGGCCTCTCTCTCCATCCTGGAGCTCTGAGAATATTCACATACCCGAGATACACCATCCTTCTTTCTTGAGGTGCTGAGGTAAAGGAGCTGCTCCCCAGTGGAATGTGGCTTAAAGAATTGCTTGTCCTGAAATTCCTGACCTGTGATCTGCTATTGTAATTCTGACTAACTCATTTTTTTTTAATTCAAAAACTTTAACTTTCTACTCAGCAATATCAAAACAAAGCAAAACAAAACTAAATTATTAAGAAATGGGAAAATATATGAATTTGAATTCTTTTTTATTTTCCTGGTTATGATTGTTGAGCTCTTAGTTATATACGATCAGGCATTTTTATATTTATTATCTTTTGTAGTCCTCAAAATATTTCTTGAAGGTATGTATTACTATGTTTTAATTTTATTATTTTTTTTCAATGTAACAAGTAAGGGGATCAAGATTCAGAGAAAGTAAAAAGAAACTGATTTTTTTTTTTTTTTTAAGATTTTTGTCATAGGATACATGTGCTCGCTGGAGAGAGACAGAGAAAGATAGTGAGAGGGAAAGTGAGAAGTCAGCCCCCAGGGGGTATGACCACACCACAATCCCTTCTCCTTCAGTTTCCTCTCAGGATTTTGGGCATGGACACGCATGTCTCTAACATGATTTTCAAGTTTTCAAGTTGCCAAGTCCAGGACTAAATCATGGTCAACCATGTGGGTGTCCAGGACCTTAACCACTATACCACCTGCTGACCCTCAGCTTAATTTTTATACCTCATCTTACAAGGACTGTGCCTACTTGATTCTAGCTATATTCTTCTTCTTTTATTTTTAAGTTCATTTATTTATTTATTTGTTTTAGAAAGAGGAAAATAATGGATGGAGAGAGAAAGGCACCTTCAACAGAATCCCCATTCTTCGATCCAACACCGGTCCTGGCTATCAGGATCACAGGGCATGCACAGGGAGACCTCAGGACACAAACCTGGGACCTTCTCAAATATCTTCAGCATCAGAGCTGCACCTCCACAGCTGGCTGTGACTACATTCTTAAGCTCTTGCATGATTCCTGGTGTGGAACATGTGCTCACTGAATACCAGCTGGTGGTGTTATCCCCGGGGTGAAGGAGCTAGTAAATGGCAAAACCTAATGAAAGATGAAAAAATACCTTTTGGTGGTTAAGACTCTGGACTCCCAAACAGTTGACCACAGATTGAGTCCTAACCTGGCATAGTGAAATCATGCCAGGTATGTGTGCATGCATGTCAAAATCCCGAGAGGAGAATGGAGGAAAAGAGACTATGGTGAGGCCATCCTTCCTGGTGGTTGATTTCTCACTTTCCCACAGTCTGTCTCTCTCTGGTGAGCACATAGGCCCTACAGCAAAAACCTCTTAAAAGAACAAGAAAACAAAAACAAAAAAAAAGAGTAAAGAAAAAGAAAAAAAAATTGTGGAATGCAGAAGAAAGAAGTTTGCATAATTAATTGAAATTAAAACATGACTTGTTCATATATCACAGTACCTTTCTTTCAAGGATTTTGTGGTACTTGACATGTTATTTCTTATCTTTTTACCAATCCCGGTGCTATTCCTAGCAAGGCAGGCCAAACATGTCAGATGTATATGGGGCCACGTACATCCATCTCCTGCTCTTGATCTGGCTCCTTCCTGTACTCTGGGGTCTTCAGGGCCCTGTCTCTTCAGGAGCCCCCTGGGAGAGGGTCTTCTGCCTCTTACTCCATCCTCATCACCTACGAGCAGACTGCCATTAAACTAAGCAAAAAATGATCACCTCAAATTTCACCTGGGGTTTTTAGTTAATGGGGTAGATGGAGAGAAAAGAACTTAGTAACTTGGCCATGGTAAAGTATTTAGACAAAGCAGATGGGAAGCATCCCCTCAAGTTCCAAATCTGATCTTTAATGTATATCACAATGCCTAGAACATAGCAGAAAACTTAGCTGAAAAGAAGCAACATCTTAAGCAAATGCTTTCTGACTGTCTATGTATTGTTCTTATTATCTTAAAAAATGACATAATTTTAATACCTATAGTTTCAAGCTTTGCTTATATTAGCTCAATTTGGCAATTTTTTTTTTTTGGAGAGATTTTCACTGTAGGGCGCGTGCGCTCGCCAGACAGACAGAGAGAGACAGAGAGACAGAAAGCGAGAAATCACCCCCCAGGGGGGATGGTCACGCCGCAATCCCTTCTCCTCCATTCTCCTCTCGGGATCTTGGGCACGCACGCACAGGCGCCCGGCGTGAGTTCAAGCCACCGGGTCTGGGACACGAACCGCGGTCGACTACGTGGGAGTCCAGCAACATAGCCATTACGCCAACTGCTGGTTCCCAATTTGGCAATTTTTCATCAGAATCACAGAGCATAAATTACAGGGGACGTGACATTACAGTCATAGTTCTAGGAAATTCCTATACCCAAACATACCCAAAATGGTCTATAGACATATAGACTGAAAACCAGTGGGAAGTTTGCATGAGACTACTAAATAGATTCTTACCACTACCAATCTTAAAAGCCTGTGTGAAACACGGAGGGTCTTAATTAAATGCAGAGGACAAAATGTCTGAGTCAAGCTTTTTCATTTAACATTAAACTTTCTTGATTTAAGCAGCTCAGTAAGAAGTGAGGCATAATTGGGTCTTTCTTTTAATTAAACATATAGATATATATTTATTTATTTACTAGTTCCACTGAGATATTGCTCAATTTTCATTAGTGCTGTTGGCTTCTTCTTTCCATAGATCAACATTCTTGTTAATCTTGCCTGAGTGCAATTTGTTGTCCTGCATTTAACTTTCTGGTTCCATGGTTAATTCCAGTATAGAATCCATTTATTTATATTTTTCAGTGCTCAGAAAACACTTTCTACTAAAAATCCATTGATAATGATATGATTCTAAGTGCACTTTTATTTTGGGTGGAAGAATGTGAAGGATTGTTTTGGAAGATGTGAAAGGAAGGCGAGTATAAAATACTTTTCGTTTGATGACACCGAACAGCAGTGCTCTTAATGAAGGACATGAGTGCCTGCTTTTTGACATAAATATGGCACCGTGGTTGGCCCTCTGAATCACTTTCTCTTCTCAGAAGTGATGACAGACCAAGAAAGAATCTAGTATAGTTGGGTTTCTAAACCCCAAATAAACATAAACAGTGAAGTATTTTTTTAATGGGATGTAACACATTGATGCACCAGACATCTCTGGCCAAGCTGGGAGTCAGAGGCCAAAATGCCCGCAAATGGGGGCTGTTCAACCTCTCTCTATGGAAAATAACCAACATTGAAAGCATTTCAAGCTTAATAGAAAGTCATGTGTTCCAGTGAGTTTGGGACTTTTAATTATGTCTTCTCTGAAGCCAGTGCCTGAACTTTGTTTGCAGGATGAAGTTCAGTTAGTCCTGCATGGTATGTTATTCTTGTGTGAACTGGGAACCATCTGGGGCCATATGAGGAGGAGGAGAAGAAGTAAATAAAAGCCACTTCCAATTCACAGCATGTCACCAGCTGCCTTTTTTTGCTTTGTACAGACACACAAGAGGACTGAAGGAGCAAGAACTCTAATCATTTTAGGGAAGAGAGCTGATTAAAGTATAGCCTAAGCCTTATCAAAAACCCCTGACTGACTGAAATACTTCCATTTCTGAAATAATATTTAGTAGGGTCTCAAATATTTTGAACATCTTCATTCCCATATACTTTGATTTTGTTTCTGCTAGTTATTAGTCTAAAGGCAGCTCTAAGTTCTTAATCATATTCTATTTAGTGTGATTGGAGGGCTTGCTCTTAAAACATTTCCAGAAGTCTTGAAAATCAGTCACTGACATGAATGAATAAACGGATGAGCTGAGTAACGGCAGCAGGGGTGGGATTCCAAAGACCCTCGAGGACAGGTTCCTTCCCTCTTACCCTCTTCACATTCTGAAAAAGAGTAAATAGGATTTTGGATGCCTAAAGTCACCTGTCCCACGTTTCGCTAAGGGAACCAAGAGTGTGTCCTAACATGAATATTGTGCTTGGGGTGAACATGTCTGCAGTTTGGCTGCATTTGTATATTACTTTATATTCTCGGTCATTTTATGCTCTATTTGTTTTTCTGGTAGGAGCCCAGCATAGCAAAACACATATTCCAGTTTATGTTATGATCATCACTAGCCTCTGTCATGCTGAGTTTTTCCTACTTCTGCCAATATGCAATAGGCAGAGGAAAGGGCTGGCACCATAGCCTAGTGATTAAGGGAGCCAGATCCCACATGACTGACCTCAATTTGAGTCAGCACGTTGGGCACATGTACATGAAACCCAAAATCCCAACAGGGTGAAGAAATGGAGAAGAGATTGTGACATGAACATGCCCCATTGTGGGGAGCTTTCTCGCTCTTCCTTTCTCTGTCTCTCCAAGCATATTTACCCTCTGGCAATTAAAACAAACAAACAAACAAAAACAAACAAACAAAAAAAAGGAAAAAGAGAAATGAGCTACGCTTGTTGAGAGCTTCAGCTGAGCCAGGCACAGTGCCAACTACTTTCCATACCTTAGCTCATTTGATCTTCACATTAGTCTCTATTTTATGAATGAAGACTCTCAGGCACAGAGAAGTCAGGTTGCTTGTGCAAGGTCACACAGCTAGTGAAGTACAGGGCAGGGGGGCCGCAGGGCACTTAGAGCAAGCTGTAATGTTTCCCATCAGGTGCTCAGAAGCAATGGTATTTGAAAGCAGGTGAAGCATCTCTGTCCCATGAAAAAAGAAGCTATTATCAGAAAACATTGAAGCCCCCGTGGGCTTCTTTCAAGGGCAGGAATAAATGTGCTGAACTGTCCTTTAGAGAGCTAATAACTGGGCTTCCTACAACACCATGGTTATTATTGTTTCTGGGCTGACACTTGGCTGGTTCTTTCTCTTCTTTACTTTCAGGCTAATAATTAGATTTAAATCCCTGACAGGACTCTAACCATCACCCTAGGGCGGGAGGGGTTGGGGGATCTAGATTTCTTTACTATTGCTTGCGAAGATTTCATTTTACAAAAGCCCTTTGAAACTGTGTTACACTCAGCAAGGTTTTTTAAAAAAATCTATTATCTTATTGAGTCTTTTGAAGAACACATGCTGCTCTCTCCCTCCTCACCTTGAGAGACCAACCCTTATTTTTATCTCTAATTTGAAGCATAAAAATACCCGGGAGGACCAGAGCAAGTAGATGCAGAAAATGTTTTCATCGGCACCTGTGTCACTGCCAGGTTGATTTTGACAGTTTCCAGAGGCCCGGGATGTGTTGCATCAGGAATTTTGTTTTGTTTTTGATTATTTTTAAAGTAAATTTGTTTTCTATATAGAGTCAAAATTATTGTGGTGGCTTTGCTTCTCAGGGGAAAAAGAAAAGAACTGCTTTGTGTATGAGTAAATTAATCTCTCGACCTCTGCTCTTGGATAGCTCTGAGCATGGCTTCCGGAGGCAAGGTTTTGCATGGAGCTGTTTACCCACCATGGCTCTGCCCTTCTCAGACACTCACGTGTTCTGTGAGAGCACCAGCATGGCTGTGATCACAGAAAGCAGCTTTCTCAGTAGAAGGCCACAGGGCCCAAACAGGGCACTTTCAATCCTTTGAGGAACAAGATGGAGCCTTAGCTCTTTTGGGAACCCAAGACACCAAGGGCCTCATTAGCACATGTTAAAGCTAATGAGTGGCCTCCCTACAGGCCTATCATGCAGGGAAAACCTGTTCTGAGTTCTTTCTATCACTTTAGGACTCCTTTGCTTCTGAGGAGGAACAAAGACCTTGTTGGTCTCTCTACCAGATATGGTCCATCCACATGGTCAAGAAAAGTGGTTTGGGTCAGTTGGTGGCATGTTATGAGGTGACTGAGGTGGCTGAGGTGGCTGGATTATATATGGCCTACTGCAAGGTTTGAGTATTGGACCTGGCAGCTTGGAAAACACACTGGGTACATGTACATGTTTTCCCAAAATCTGGAAAGAAGAATGGAGAAGGGATTGTGATATGGACATCCCTCAAGAGGGGTGGTTTCTCAGTTTCTCCCCTGCTCCCACCCAGGCAAGCACACTTGCCCATAGCAAACTAAAAAAAAAAAAAAAAAAATTCTGTAGGAAATTCAGTTCCAGGCCAACAAGTGGCATGGAGGTTAAGGTGGCTTGATCTCACATGGCCAACTTCAGTTTGAGTCCTAGACGACAAAAGCTTGAAAATTACTCCAGGCACATGTGCAGGCATGCCCAAAGTTCCAAGAGGAGAATAGAGGAGAAGGAGTTGTGGCATAGCCATCATCACCTAGAAGGTGATTTACCACTTTCCCTGTTGCCCCTGCAGCAACCCCCCCCCCCACCGACTTCATCGGATGGGAGAGTGTTGAGCTGCGTTGTGTAAAATCTAGTTCTCTAGGTCCAGATTACTAAATTAGAGGCCTATCCCTAGGTGTAAAATAAAGCCACAACCACAATAAAAGTAGGTAGAAAAGACAATTTAATAGGAAAGAAAGAAGTACATCCAAAAGACTTGGGTGGGCAGGTTGCTAGGTAGCAACTGTGTTTGGAACTGGTTAGGTGTTATTTTTATTACTAGAGATGATAATGAATATTTAACAGTGAGAGGTCTGTCACACTACTTGTCTTTTGTTTAAATTCCCGGGCTTTTTCCTGCATTTCTCTTATAGGTGAAGAATTTGAGGAGTTTGATTACTTAACTGCGCATGCCCAGTGTGAGCCATGATGCTTAATTAGGATAGACTGCCTAATTAGTTTATTGCCCCCAGTAGGAATCATGATGTTGACCAAACTGTCTGGTTGGGTCTTTTCTTATTTATGAGGGATAGTAAGAGGGAAATTTACAATCACTCCTATGTGTCTTCCTCAGGTACCAAGGAAGAAAAATGGGATTTGCCTGGCCTTCCCAGTGCCAGGAGCTGGGTGGGAAGAAGGCATTTCATGGAGGGTCTGGTTGTAACTCCTGATAAATTGTGATTGATATGGCATGTGTCCTTCTGCTACTCTTTTAGGACAGCTGGCTTATTACTAGCTAACTGCTTACCACACCTCCACCAGGGGCAAACCTACCTGACCTATTAACCAAACCAAAAAAAAAAAAAAGCAGTTCTACCTCAAAGGCCCAATGGTAGACCATTCCAGCAAAAGCCTTTAATCAAATATTTTTTCAGGAGAACATATTTAATATTTTGCTCAGAGACATAAAAATAATATAAGACTATTAATTTCATTAAATGTGATACTTTTGAAAAAACTGGAAAATCTTTTTTTGTATAATTTCAAACATAACTCTTGTCATCAATTAACAAATGCTCCACTGGCTAAATGTGTAAAGGTTCTATACCTGTATGAAAATTTTCTTTGTACAGCATGAGAAAAATTAATAGTTGTTAGTATTTCCAAGTATCTTTCTGCACAGTATCCAGGTAACTCTTTTCTGTTCATTAAGAAATAGTTACCAGAACAATTCCCATCAAGAGCAAGGTCTATAGCTCAAGATATGAGGAGACATGGGCTCTGCCCAATTCATAATAATCAAATTTTTCAAATCTAAGCTCTATACTGAACCACCTGTGACAACTGAACACTTGATAACACTGCAATAAAGAAAGGGTTCTTCAGGTAATCAAATATATGCATCTGCTTGCTTGCAGAATTAAGGCTTCTGAACGTCATATTCTAAAAACATCTAGTTGAGCTGGGGTCGAAATTCCCTGGAGGGTAAGAAGCTTTTCTAGAGTGAACTGCCTAGGAGAAGAGGCTGCCTAGGTTGGAGGCAAACCACGCAGAGTCCTCCTTGAAGCAGTGAGGTAGCTCTTCCAACAACTGTTGGGGGAGGAGATTGTGGGAGGTGGAAAGCAAAGGTTTTAGTACTTTCCAGATACCTTTAGCAGGTCAGAGATGTATTTCCCCCTAAATATGTGTTACATACATGATGAGTGGTACAAACGAGGATAGGTAACAAGAGCACCCCCAAAGCAAACGTTTAATAAAAATGAATTAAAAAAAAAATAAGGGCTCAGCAGCAGTGGGAGTGCTGCTGAGATGCTGCTGTTCAGAGGCTATGACCACACGGGAGGCTCAGGTTTGGTTCCCAGCGCAAACTGAACGGGCCAGGTGTGATGGTGTGTGTACCTAGCTACCTAGAAGTCCAGGGCAGGAGGATCTTGAAGGAGGATCCTAAGGGAGGATTACATCAAGGTGAGACCCTATCAAAAAATCACTTTCTCTCATAAACTTTATTTTTAAAATTAAAAAAAATGAATAAGTAGAGAGATCCATGGAATATATCCCATGGATTAATAATATACTCAAAGTTTTTGAACAACTCCTTTTATTCAGAAAGTCTAACAGCTTAAAGGCTGTCACTTTAACCTTGATGATTATCTCAGGGAACTGAAAGAGAATTTAAAAGTGAAACTATAGTTGTTTGTTTTGGATGTTGGATCTATGATCAAATAAGATTATTATCAGCAGAGGTTCCCAGAAAGCCAGGTAACATGCCTGGTGTCCCAACATCTGTGCACTAAGAAAGCTATGGCTGCAGCTGTGCAAATTTGCAAAACCAGCATGCTATCCGATTGCAGTTTTCAGATTTACACATTCTTTCTCTCCAAACTGGACTCCTTACCAAGCATTTATTATACTCCCAATTAGGAAAAGGTACCTGATGTTCCACAACTGGCTATTATCAGAGCTGAAAAGTTGTTGTCTTCCAGGCAAATGAATCAATAAAGCAGTAAATAATTTCTAAATAAGAGAATTCTGATCATTAATCCCACTATACTTCTACCCAGTCTGTAGTGCTATTTTCAATATTAAATAATCAGTCCAATTATCAATAACTTAGGGTTAAATATACTTCACTTTCCTCTGATTTGGTGGGTGAGTAATTGAGTATGAAGCTTATAAAAAACAAAGTCTGGGTATGTGAATTGCAGCATAACCTCACTTTTGAGACCAAACACTGCCAACTGTGCTTAAATGTCTGAGCTACTAGGATGATCAGGTCCTACCTGGATGGTGTTACCATAATCCATTATTTTCTAAAGCTGTCAAACCCAAGGCCTTGATGTGGAAAGGTGCAGCACAAAAGTGGAATCCAGTTCCTTTTGGAAGCCTGCACCTCCGTGGGAGTTCTAATCAGGTTGAGTACAGCTCTGGGCTATACAGAGCAGCTTTCAGTGCAGGAGGACGGCCATTAAATGCTTTCTGAGCTCCATTAGTTACTCCTGCTGAGAGTGAAAAAGTCCTCATAAATGCATACAAATTGCATTGCCTACGAGGTAAGGAATGAGATGGTACTTTGCTGCCAAATATTATTTTCCATTCAAGTAGTCTATAATCACACATATGATGCAGTCATAGAGTGCAGACCTGAAGAAACACTGCCCTTACTAGGAATTCTGTGTCCAAAATCTACAGATATCTCATTGGCATTGGACAAGAATGCCCAGATTTTGCTTCAAGAAAGCTTCCCCTTAGTGCCAGCCCCCTGCCAGGTTTGTGTGCTGCAGATGGAGCCCATGACCTCCACTCCAGGCTAGGTATGGGAGTCAGTCTGGTTCAATCAGAGTGCCAGAGACATATGACCTGTCACTGATGAGGGATGGTATGTGACTTGGAGCATGGAGGTGACATCTGGGGGAAACGGAACTACTGAGAAATAGGTACTCTTTTTCTCCCGTCTACTCTCCCTGACCCTGGGGACGGTGGGTCTGGGACTGTAGTCAGTAATTTGCTATCCCATGAATCCTGGGAGGAAGACCACACCCAGAAGGGTACAACTGAAAGCTGGCAAGACAACAGGTCTGTATGACACTGTTTAGAGGCCCAGAATCCAGTTGTACATCTGAATTTTCAGGATACTTAACAACAGATCCATTTTTCTTAGATTAAGGTTATCTTTCACTTGTGATCAAATAGTCCTAATTAACAGACAGTTAAAATGGAGAACCATACACCTTAGTCTTGGAAGAGGCTTATCTCATGACACAGATAAGGAGAGACCCTGAGACGTAAGGAAGCAGCTCTCCCAAGTCCTCAGCTACTCAGTAGCACAGCTAGGACCGAAACTCACATCTCCTGAATTCTCCTGTAACGTTTCTATTACATCATGTTAAATATTAGTCGAAAATCATTATAAAACCCATAATGTTTAAACATTCTAACTATAACTTTGCTCGGATTATAAATTTACTTACTAGGTAGACTTTAAAAAAATCATTTATAATTAATATTTAAGTAATCCTTTGCCTTGTTTCCCAGAATGCAGACAACTTAAAAATAGATTTAAAAACTACATTTCTCAGAAATGTGCTTGTGATCTGCTACAGCAACAATAGAAATAATCCAACAAGATAGCTTAAAATGTTTTATTAAGTATATATAATATTACAGGGTAATATTTACAAAGTTATGTTTTTTAAATAAAAAAAGTATCTTGGCAAAGATTGCAGATATTCAAAGCTTCAAACAGTGATAAATTGATTTAATACATATAAAAAAAAAACCTTTAACAGTAACACAGCTGTAAAACAACTTTGGTCTTTAAATCACTGCAAAAAAATGGCTACTGACAAATAGCACACCTTTAATTGCTATGCAGAAAAGCTCCCAAGAGAGGATCTTGCACATAGCAACAGTGGAGTTCTCTTTATTTAGAATAGTTAATGGATATTTATACGATGAAGGATCTAATTCTCAACAATGGCTTTTTGCAAATAATGTTCAGTTTAATAAAAACAGAAATGTTTTCCTCTCTCACCAACCATGATAACAACACTTTTAAGATTCCACTGATGTTGACTTACAGAGAAGCTTATTACAAATGCTTTCTTTTTTTCAAAAGGCTAAATTTATGGGAAAGCTGGTCTTAAATGATCATAATTAAGCGCTGTCAAAGCCAAAGGCAGGAAAATTTCCTGGTCTCTACTTGTCTCTTTAAAGTTATCTGGAATAACTCTATTAGCCACTGAAAATGACTTAATAAAGGACCCCCAGTGGGTGATGGCAGTTAGTGATTTTGAAAATGATACATGTAAAACTAATGTCTTTAAACAAACCCTCAGTCAAATAAAATACAGTAAAAAGGGCTGCCTGACATTCATTTTTTCCAGTTTCAAACAACAGGTAAATAAAAGGGCATGTATTTTCACACATACACCATAGATCTCAATTTTTCAATACCCATTTTAAGACAACAGAAATCTAGAAGTTGATATAGAGTTTAATTTTTATTAATGCAATGAAGACGTAAACTTATCTCTTTTTGAGCTTTATAAACTCAAACCACAATTTGATTGGTCACTTACTAACCTGACTACAGCGTCCTGAAAAGAGCAACACTCCCAGCCACGTGGCAAGGGCCCCATTATTTTAATTCTGACATTCCCAGGAATTTAAACAGAATGAACTTAAGAGTTTCCAGGTTTTCAGAGCATAAGAAATCTGTCCAAAAAAAAAAAAAAAAGCACTCTGTGGTTCACCCTGTTAAAAATAGTGGGAAATCTAAATACAGTCAGCTTTCAGTCACCCAACTTACGCACTGAGTGTTTAGAGTATGGAAAACACTGCAGGAAGAGAGAAGGGAGGAAAGAAATCTCATACTATAGAAGGAATTTTTAAAATCAGGTGAAGAGGAACAAGACAAAAAAAATTTTACAAACAGAAAACACAAACCCAATAGAGCTAAGGAGAGATACACAAAAGACTAACAAAGGTAAAGAGGAGATTAACTAGGTAGGTTGATAGACTAGGACAGACTGCAAAGGACAGCTGTGTGGAAAAAAGATGAGTAGAAAGTTCTGAAGGAGAAGACGCATTTGATGGGGCTGAAAACGCTGGGAAGGTTGTTACAGAAAATGACAGATGCCGTCACTCTAGGATGCACAATAAATAAAATTGAACAGGTAAGTTGACAGTGAAAGTTGGGATCAGGGAGTAGAGAGCATATATGGGGTGAGGGATGATATTGATGCTCAAAATATAGTTAGCAATTTAAATTTGACTTGACAAAATGGGGAGCCATTACTGCGAGTCTAATTTAGAAAGAAGGAACTGGCCCAATGATGCCTAAGCACGAGGACTCCTGATACAGTGGGGCCCTATCCAGAGGAGCTGACAATGTGTCAGGGCAAGGGTGGATTCCCTCTGGCTCCCCCTGCCACCTCTGGTAGCACTGTCTAGGGCAGTGAGTGCCTCAGAAGGCAGGCAGCATCGATGAGAACACAAACAGGTGGTGAGACCCCCAACTGCACTCCAGGTAAATGAGAACTTACTACATATTAAAAGGTACAACTTCGGTTTATAAAAAAATGTACTACAAAGATTTCTATACTCAACTTTCTTATAGAGAATAGGAATTTGGATCTTTTTTCAAGTCCATCTGCTTTTTTCCCTCCTTTCATCAAAACTGATTTCTAAAGTAAAAAACTCTATTAGCAAAATGGAAGTATTTTCAGAAGGAAAAAGGGCAGCAGGAGCCATCACATTTGTAGAAAGAAGTACAGCCTCTCTACGCAGGCTAACATCTGGACAACTATATCATCAGGGAAGAAAATTTCTTTCGCTTCCCAAGAAGAGCTGTCTTGATAGTGTATTCAGTTTTCTGAGAGGTCTTGGCAGGTCATGAGTTTTAGGTTTGCCATGGGCAAAACCACTTGGTCCCAACATGAAATATGACAATTAATTTGGCATAAAAGAGGCACATGGAAACATTCAAGAAGTAACCATTATTAATGCAACTACACACATGAGTGTCTTTTACACAAACAGGAAGAATTACTAGTCATTTTAGAGGGTACTGGTGAGCAGTCAAAAAGCTTTGCAAATTACCTACAAGTTTTTAAAGTTTTAAGTGATCAAATCTTTGCATCAAATATAATCCACCCAATAAAGGTCTTCGTTTTTAAATGTTTTTACTAAGAGCACAAAATTAACATTTGCTCTCCTGTAGGTACCCCACTTTTGCCCATACAGAAGATGCATGTGCCTATCGTATACATGTGCACACACAAACACACACCCACAAACAAGGTAAAAAACGAGTGCTAATAATCTAAAAGTACTCCAAGCGATCACAACTTTCAGAACGTTACTTTTCTTCTAACTGGGGTAGGAAACGTGGGGGTTATGTTTTACCCTTCAATCTTAGGGGAAGGGGAGTACGAGGCAGGACTACAGGAGGAGGGTGATGAGTGTTTGTCATGCAACATAGATACAACAGTTAGAAAGCCACCCCTCCAGGGTGGGCCTATTGTCTGATGGTGACACACATGTTGCCATGCAGGAGACTCACAGATCAAATCTCAATCTCGCATTTTCATGCCCCAGATCAGAAAAGAAGTGAAGAAAACACTGTAGATTTCTGCTTTCGAATCAGAGGAAGGGAATACATATGTTACAACCATAGCTATTTTTACTGAAAAGTGTCAACACAGTGCTCTGAGAACAGGTCTGGCTCCTCTTGCAACGGATGCTGCCATGTCACTTGGACCACGTTCAAAGGGGAGAAAAGGTGCTGTGTCTTGTACAGCAGAAGCAAATAACAGGAGGACAAGACAAGGCTGGAAGGGTTGTGTAACTAAAAGAAAAACACACCCATGGGCAAAGGTACCCTCAATCCGGAAAGGGTCTGTTACACTGTATGTGGAAAGGGGAAATGTGTGAATGGCAACCCCCAAGAATGAAGACCACTATCTCCATTAATATCTTATCACATGTAGGTGGCATATGAGATGTTCCCAACCAAACTCCTGTTTGTACTTAATTCACTATTCCCTTAACCCAGAAGTGGCAGACACATTACTCAGCTAAAAACACAACTGCCAGAGCTGCTGTGAACCTGAGTTTGATAAGGTTTGATGGAAGCCACTGGTTTTCCTAAGAATTTCTAGGTAACTGCCAGGTTAGTGCTAGCTAAATTCTTACCCCAAACCAATCTGAACTGGTGACCAAGAGTCAAGAGGCCCTAGGATCCAAAAGGCATCATTCTTGGAAGTTGCCCCTCGACTTTTGCCCCTGATTGAATAAAAGTAACAAAAAACTGGATCTCAGTTGGGCACACAACACAGATCATAATTCTTTTATTAACTAAATTACAGTTGCTTTGAATAAAAACTTAACTGTAACAATCATTTAATGGTCAACGACTTCTTTTCTCCCATAGTTGAAAACCAGTCACTTTTCTCACGTTCTTCTCCCCAACAGTGAACCATCAAGGCCATGGTACTTAAACACAAGTGTATTCCTTTCACGTCTCACTACCCTCCAAATCAGAGTCCAATGCTTCAGTTATTCTGGAAAATGAAAAGCAGACATATAATCACTATTGATATCTATTTCAAATGCATTAAGAAATTGAAGCATTCAAAACATTTGGAACTGTTTTGGATGGATATTACCTAAAAATAAAGAAAATAGATCAACGAAGGTCAGAGACACGAGCCAGGCAAATCATTAGCCTTTTTAGATTTGGTAAAGTCAATGCTGAATGAAAATAACAATCAACAATTTGATTATCTCTTTTGCTGGGCTAGCTGAGGAATAGCCAAGAGATGCTGGCTTTCAAAGCAAAAGATACTGATCCTAGAATAATCTTTTACCCTTTCACTTTAGACACCACTCATTTAATGTAAGTGAAAGAAACATATGAGTAGGTGTAGGTGAAAGAGGAAGTGGCCCTGCCGGTTTTTCCTAGGAAGGTACACTGATTCTCATTCTTCTATGAAATAGACACTGGATGTGGAGTGACTGGCAGCAGGAAGAACTCACCACACAGACATTTCAAAGGGAAATTTTGACCAGCTAAAGTTAGCAAAATTAAGACAATTTTCCAGAGGCCATCATAGATATCCTGTGCTATGAACACAAAGACATTCAAGGAAAAACTAATTTTAATATCTCTTAACACAGTGGTTCAAGAAAAAGGTCATGATTTAAGGGGAAACAGAAAAGGAGAGGCACTCAAGGTTCTCATTGTGGTTTTTCTGAAAATAAGAAAAAGTTTAGTTTCTTCATATACTTACAGAAGAATGACACAATAGTAGGGAAAAAAAAAAAGAAATTAAAAAATAGGACACCAGAATATAAACACAGAAAAACTATGCCGCAATTCCAGTTACTAGTTCTTTTACTTTATTTATCTATTTATTTATTTTTAAGATTTTATTTTGCCATAGGGTACATGTGCTCGCTGGAATGAGAGATACATAGAGAGAGGGAAAGTGAGAAATCGCCCCACAGGGGGTGGGGAGTGGTGGTGGTGGCCACACCAGAATCCCTTCTTCTCTACTCTCCTCTCAGAATTTTGAGCACACCTGCACATGAGCTCTGCATGATTTTCAAGTCACCGGGTCCAGAACTCGAACCGTAGTCAGCCATGTGAGAGTCCAATGTCTTAACCACCAGATGATTTGCTGGGCCCATCAATTCTTTTTATTAGGTCTTTTAATTTATTTCTATGAACTACAATTTTTTTTTTTTTTTAGGACAGTGGTAGTGTGTATAACAAAATAAGCATTTTGGTAATAAAGAATGATACAAACTTATAAAAGTGGGATTATTCTGTTGAACACAAGCCTAAACGTTGTTTTAAACTTAATTTACCATTTTAATCTTTTTTTTTTCCTTCTTTTTGGGAGAGGTTTTTGCCATAGGGGGCATGCGCTTGCCAGAAAGACAGAGAGAGACAGAGAGACAGAAAGCAAGAAATCATGCCCCAGGGAGATGGCCATGACACAATCCCTTGCCCTCCACTCTCCTCTCGGGATCTTGGGAACTCACGCACATGCGCCCAGTGTGAGTTTAAGCCACCAGGTCCGGGACTCGAACCGCAGTCAACTACATGGGAGTCCAGCAATATAGCCATTATGCTAACTGCTGGTCCCCACCATTTTAATCTTATGCAAAAATTAATTGCACTCCAGGGAATGCAGACTTGTGTTAAATGCTATACTCCATTAAAGGGTGAGCAGGTAGGTCACAGACTTTAAAACAGTAAGGTATCAATTAAACTGTGTACATGATCAAGGAATGACTACCGATATCAAAAGTATAAAACAATTCTGGATAATAAGATAAAAACGCAAAGATACTGAAACACTAATGGAACTGAAAAACTGTACAGCATGTTAAGGTAAAATAAAAATGAACACTTAAAATACTCAATATTGCAGACTCAGTTACCCTTGAGAACTAACAAATCTTTGTCTTTGAAATACAGTTGGCCCTCTGTAGCCATGGGTTCCTCCATCATAATTGAAATATTGAAAAAGGAAAAAACAATACAATGCAGAAAATAATATGAATTAAAAAAGCACTTTAAAAACTATTTACATGGCATTTGCATTGTATCTGGCATTATAAATAATCTAGAGAAGATAAAAGTGTAGAAAACATGTAGTTTATATGCAAATACTATGCCATTTCACAAAAGGGACTTGAGCATCTGTGGATGTTGGTATTGGCTGGGGTGTTCTGGAACCCTTCTCCAATGGATACTGAGGGATGACTGTATTCGATAAAGATTAGAAGTTATTATTAGCACATAGTTCCAAAAAAAGAAGCAAAAGCTAGAGTAATTAAAGCTCTCTCCACTTCCACATCCCGCCCCCACCTTTCAGCATCTCTGGAAAGGTCATAACCAAGTTCCTGCTTAGAGAAGCAGAGGTAGTAAGTCTCCATGCAACAATATCACCAATAGAAGCACAAAAGAAACTCTGTCAAAATGATAAAGATGTGTGCCAGATTATCTATGTGCCTTATAAAAAGTGTTTTTATGTTTCAGTCACCAGACACTGAATCTGAAGAATGTTTACCCAAAGTGGTAAATTCTCTTTGCTATGAGCAATATGAATAGAGTCTGATTTGTGACATGCTATAACTTAATAGAGCAGTTTTGCAAGTTTTAGCAAAGTACATTTAAGTTTTATATATTCTTAAATGTGGACCTTTATGGTTTGACAGAGTCTCTTTAATTAAACAAACAAAAAGCCATATTTTTAAGAAGATTTAAAATTTTTTTCAATGTACATATTTTAAACAATCTATAATTGTAGGTACAGTTTCTACTTACCATCATTCATCATTCCTTTTGATTCTTTAAAAGCTAAGGATTAGTAACAAGCCAAGCAGGCAGTTAGTAAGGTTCCACAATTACAAATCATTTTCGAATAAACAAATATGCAATAATATCATGCCACCTATTATGCAACTATACAGCTAAATTGTTTTAATTTTGTCGTTTTATTACAAAGCCTTTGTGTGGGGCACACCCACAGCCTGCATAAAGGAAACAGATTCAGTTGGAAATATAGCTCTAGATTTACACAGAAGTAACACGAAACATTTTGGTCTTACACTACGGTGACAGCCTGTATCTTTCTGAAATTTATAAATCAGAAATTGGAAGTAAGTGAAATTTTTCTCTACCAGGGGATGATACACTTCATCTTGGCCTATATAAAAGGACTGTGACCCTTCTTATCTCGAATATAATAACCATTATTCCTTTATGTGAACTTTCCAGTTCTGGGTATGAAGGCTGAGGGGAGAAAATCATAACTCATAATAATGATCTCCTTGCTCAAATGTCACTTGGGTAACATAAGCAATTATTTGAGAAAACAGCAATGAATTTTTTCCAGAGGTGAGAAATATTACAAAAGCAAAAGTCCTAATTCTTAATTAAAAAAAAAAATAAAAAACAGAGCAATCAGGCAACAGAAAAACAAAAACAAAAACCTATATTCTTCCCAAGGCATAGATGGGGCATTCTAATGGCTCTGGGGGCCAACTCAGATTATGATCTGGTAATGATCAAGAAGAATATATAAGTTTGTAATAACCACATACCATTAAGGGGTTCCTCTACAGCTTTCTGGAAAATATTTAAAATACATTTTTATAAAATTGAACTTATTTCATATCTTTTCATACTAAAACTTAAATACACTAACATTTAAACTATATAGTAATCAGTGAATTCTACAGTCTAAAAAAAATAATGCAGTAAAGGCTAATGCCAAGTTCCATTAATAACAACTATATTATTCTCTAAATGTGCTTTCTTTGTGCAGAATTTCCCACCCCATTCTGCCTTTCTCAGCTCAAAAATCCTAACTTCTCAAGAAAAAAGTACAAACAGAAACGGCAACAACAGAATAAAAAGATACAGTTAAACAAGAGATAGGAGTAAAACAGGATCGTTTTTCAAGTCATGCAAATTGAACTGAAGAACTAGGAAAGAAAATGTGGTAGGATTTAAAAGTCCAATGGTTGAATTATCTCTAAGAAGCATTTTAAAAATGTCTGGCTGTTTGTGCCCAAAGGAGCTGTAGTGCTTTTCTTTTCTTTTTCTTTGTACTTCTAGAATACATTCCTGAGGTAAAATGAGCACACCTACACCTTAACTTGCCCCTTCGGCTTGTGTGTTGAGGCTCCTTACACTTAGTAGCATATGTAAGTAACCTCCACTTCCTGCCACAGACGGGAGACTCGCTTTGGCATTCCACAGATTTACTATCAATCCTTGTAGGAATCTGAGTATACTATATAGTGCTTTCCAGATCTCATTTCCATAATATGGCTCCTGGGTCTGTCATGGTGATGAGTCCATATTTGGAAAGATTTTTTTTCTTCGTCATTTATCGCTTCCTAAATTTTCTCCTTTTCTCGGAATTTTCTCAGCTTGTTAAAGTATCCCAGGTGCAATGAAGCCTATCGTACAGTTTTAAGGAAGAAAAATGTTTGTAAAATGGGGGAAGGGTGAAGGGAATAAATCAAAACTTAGAACAGATATTTTTGGCAATATTGATGTTTATTGTGTAGGTTATACTTTTTAATAAAGTCAATTTAATATAAATTTCTCTTCCTCATTTTTAAATTTGAAATGATCATTCTGTATATGGACATTAAATGGATCCAGGAGGTGAGGCAATATATTGGAATCAACTTCCTTCTGATCCCAGAGATAATAACCATCATTCCTTACACGTAAACTTTCCAGTTCTGAATGCGAGAAGGCAGTACAATCTTAAGGAACCATTTATTCTAAACCATTAATTCTAAAATGACTAAGTTAGAACTGGACCCATTCATGCAAAGGTCATGAAATAACTTCAACATCTTAATTAATGTTGCACTAAACTCATAGCAAAAGAGTTTGATATCTCAATGACCTTTTCTCACATTTCTCAGTTCAACCCATCAAGTGATCATTCCCAAGTCATTAAGTGCATTTTAACTTACCCTAGGAGGCTGTATTGTCTGTTGATTGGAAGCTGGTATAAATAAAAAAAAATAATAAATAAAAAAATAAAAAACCCAGGAATATAAATTTAACAAAACAAATTAAGACAATAGATGTTTAAGATAAATGTTCAGGGCTAAAACTGAAGGTGCCACAACTCCAGTGAAAGAGTTCTAGCTTTGACAGTCTACTCAACAGAATCGAATATTCCTGATATGCATTAACAGAAAAAGAGTCAATAACTCACCTATATCAAATAATACACACATGCATTCTCTCACTCATACAAGCCATCTCTTCTCCAAATCAGCCACCTTTTACACTTTGTGATGAAAACATGCTCTCACCTACTCAACCCCCACCCTGGTCTCCACAGTCTTCACTCCTCCACACAGCTAAGAGTGGACAGAATGTGGCAGTGACTCATCACCCTTGCTCCCTCACCCTTAGCTCACTGCTCCTGTTCCTTGTAGCCCTGCCTCCTCCATCCCCACCTTCCTACTTTTCAAAGTCCAGATAGCTAACAAACTAAAGAAAATATTTAGATCTTTTTGAGTTTAAAGAGTTATTCTAGGCAAGTAGTTACAATCAAGCCTCTTGTACATATTCCTTCATAGCTTTCTAAGTGGCTTTTTCACTGCTTCTGAATGAATGAGTTAAAAAGCTGAGGGAATAAAGGCATGAAGAAAATGAAAAAGGGGAAAAGAATTACTCTGGCTTGATAGGAAAGAGATATTTCCTATGAAAAACCAAGTGAGGAGGCCCCAGAGCAGCTAATGCCAGTCCTAAACACAGGATCAAAGTCCCACAGGTACAAAATAATTGACCAGAAACATTTGTGAACCACTGACCAGGACAGTGACCCTACTATAATACAGAACAGTCAAAACCATGTCACCTAGATTGAGTGACAGCACCTCAGAAGACTGAGGCAGGCGTGGAACTGCTTTAGTGTTCCTAAATACATCTCTCTTCCACCTGCCATACTATCAAGCTGGTAGGAAATGGTGTGGGTCTTAACTCAAGGATAGCCTGTTTTTGGGTTGGCCAAAAGCTGGTAAGGCTTTCTCAAATAGGAAAGATGGCCACCAACTTCTGATAAGTCTATCTTCCCCACTGGAATCTGGAGAGGAGTATCAGAAAGAGGACTGGAAAGTTGGTGATGAGAAGGAAAGGTAAAATGGAGGCAGGGAGAGTAAGTAAGAAGAAGACCAATGCTTAGAGCTATAGGTAGGGAAAACAAATCAGTGATAAGAGATGCATAGAATAAAATAGAGACATAAAAGAGAGGTTGAACTGGCTGGCTAACAGGGAAAGAATCAAAGACAGAAGAACAGAGTAGCTGTGTCTGTCAGAAGGACACTGACTGTTGAGAGGGCAACATGGTGACCTAAGTCTTAGGGAAGTAATGGATCCATCCAACTCTTAAACTACATGCGATTCCACTCTCAGCAATGCCCAGTGATATATCTGATCTCATGAGACTCCATTTCTGTCATGTCTTGTGAGGCTGGTAACAAATCTTATGTCCCTTATGATTGAGGCACTTGGGGAGGTGGGCTGGTCCTTGCATCCACACAAAAGAGTAACTTCATTTTATTTTAATTATTTTATTTTATTTTTAAGCAGTTTCTGTGTAATTTATTTAAGCTTCACAACAACTCAGTGGAGTAGGTATTGTTATCACCATTTTGTAGATAAAGATACATCAAAGTTAAATGATAAACATAAGATCAACTAGCTGTTAAGTGCTGGGACCAAGATTTGAACTCAGGTAGTATGACAATAACATTCACATATTGAATCACTGTATAATTTGGCTTTGGAAGTGGGGGGTAGCTATCTGAGATAAGCTCCTGCTACACTCAAGACCTTCTGTAATATAGTGCTAGATACAGGACTGTTTAGAGGTTGAGAGGAGAAGTTAAGAGCCAGCTCCTATCTTTTTTGTTGCCAGGTGACAATGGACAGGTTACTTTTCTCTATAGCTTTGTTTTCTCATCTGTAAAACTTGGCTAATAATTATATCTAGCTAAAAATAATTTCCCATCCTAAAAGGTAGTGTGCATAAGAGCCCTAGAAGGTACTAACTATAGCAGGGCCCAGAAATCACTTTAAATAAGCACTTCAGGTAATTCTGATACAATCCATGTTAGGACACTCTTCAGAAAACATTGAATTTATATTGTGTGAGAGATGGGATCTTGTCTGTGAAACATTCAGTTCTGGACATGAGTGGTGAGCAGAAGTATCAGCTCTGGTTGTATTACCAGGGTTGGGGTTTGAGCCAATTTTACTTGGGTATTTGGGGTTCAAAGGCTTCTAGCTGATACTCAGATTTTTACATTTTGATTATTCTTAATTTTTTCAACATTTGATCGCTATACAGCATTTGGCTTGTAAAGAGAATTTACCCAACATGAAATACTTTTCAGACCAGTCCAGTCGAGAATACTATACATGTTATCATCAACAGGTAATAAACCGTATCTATGTCCTACAAATGTCATGCCTATTTTTTCTCCTTGATTTCCTTCCCTATAGTCTTTCCTTCTCTCCTCTCCTCACACTGTCTTCAGCATTCATAACTATTTTCACGGCTTTTTATGTCCTCTGATATTTCAATCTCTACCATAGAGTGTGGATAGTCAGTATATATTAAGTGGAGAAATATAGTATCTTTCTTTCATAGCCTGGCTTGCTTCACTCAGCAAAAAACTTCCATATTCGACCACTCTCCATCAAATGCCTTGTTTTTTATGACTGAATAGTATTCCATAGAATGTATGTGCCACACTTTTTCAATCCATTCATTTGTTTGTAGTCATTTGGGTTGGTTCCATGTCTTAGCAATCATGAATAATGTGGCAATAGACATTGATGTGCAAGCACTTACCCAACTGAGCATTCTTCTGTCCTTTGGGTAGATATACAGAAGTGAGATTGTTGGATCAAGTGGTACTTCTATTTGTAGGTCTTTGAGAAACCTCCATATTGTTTTCCACAGTGGCTGGACCAATTTACATTATCACCAACAGTGTATAGAGAGTTCCTCTTTCACCAAAACCCCTCCAACACTTATCATTTTTTTTGTATCTTTAATCTTCGCCATTCTGGCAGGGCTTAGGGGGTATCTCATTGTGGTTTTAATTCACATCTCCCGTATGATAAGGGATGTTGAGCATTTCCTCATATGCTTTTTGGCTGTTCATATGTCTTAATTAGACAGATTTTTGTTCAGCTCATTTTCCCATCCTTTAATTGGTTCATTTTTTTGTTTGTTTGTTTTTCCAGGCAAGTCACTTGAGTTCCCTGTATATTTTGGTTATCTGTCCCTTATCTGAGGCATAGTTTACAAAAATATTCTCCCATTCCAAGGGTTGTTGATTCACACTAACTACTGTGTCCTTTGCTGTGCAGACACATCTAAATCTGATATAATCTCACTTGTCTATTTTAGGCATTATTGCCTGTGTTTTGGTGATCTTATTTAAGAAGTCTTTGTCTATCCCAATGTAAGGTAACCTCTTTATTAAGTAGTCTGGAATAAAATAGGTTGAGGTGTATCACATATAGCAGTCTCCCAAATAATACAAGCAGAATTATGAAACTTTATTTTTTAAACATATATTTATGTGTTTAATTTTATTTGTTATGATTTTTTTTTAATTTGAACAAAGAGAGAGAGAGAAAGAGAAAGGGAAAGTGAGAAAGCAAGCTACCAGATCTGAGACTTGAACCACGGTTGGCCATGTGGGAGTTTAGCAACTTAACCACTACACCACCCATAGGCCACATAGAACTGCATTAGGGACTGTCAACATTGTTTTATAGATACACAACATATTTAAATTGGCCCATACCTGATATTTATGTTCTATAAAGGAAAGGAGAACTGAACAGCTACCTAAATTTCTGATTGATAATAAGAAGGGCAAGAGCTAAGATTTTAGAGTTATAGTTTTGAGCTCATAAACTTATTTATTAAAATTAATATTAAGAACTTCAAAATAACTCCTTCTCTTTCCTAATACTGGGTAAAGAATAGTTTGTAAGTTCTAATTCTCAGGTCCAGGAATGTTCCTTTTGACTAGCCTATCCTGAGAAAAAGAGATCCTTGAAGAAGAGTACTCAGTGGAATACAAGGCAGTTGTGATTGTCCTAACATTATAAAACTAAACAGAGCAGAAGTTAATTTCACCTGAGTTAACTCTATTCAATAGGAATATAATCTGCATGGCAAAAGAATGATTATGCTTGATCTGCTACTACCACCTGCCTAAGACATTAACAGCCATAACTTTTGTTAACTGTAAGCCTTAAGCACTCCATATGAGCTCATCTGTAATACTTCTGGATTTGTTTTTCTTTTACTGAAACACCTGACTACATGGAATAATATATTTCTAGATCTTGAATTTTTCAGAAACACTTTTTCTAATGACACTAGATTTACCTCTCCCCAACAATGAGCAAGAAAATATCTCTAAATTTATACACACACACACATACACACACACAAACACTACATAAAGTCATGTGTCACATAATGACAATGACAATTAGGTCAACAATAGACCACATATACAATGCTGGTGCCATAAGGTTATAATATGCTATATCACATAGCCTAGATGTGTAGTAAACTATAACATGTAGGTTTGTTTAAGTATGCCATGTTATTTGCAGAATGATAAATCATCTAACAACACATTTCTTATGGCATATCCCTTTCGTTAAGCAACAGATGACTCTGTGTGTGTATGTGTGTGTGTGTGTGTGTGTGTGTGTGTGTGTCTGTGTATAAATACATGCAAGTTCAACATACACATTTTGCACCCATATCATTCAAAAATACCTGGTATGTTGTACTAAGTATGATTCTGGCTGTTACTTGGCTGAACATTATTAAATGTTTTTATACTGAACTAACTGGTAATGACTTTTAAAAATGAATAAGCATTAACTCCTATCAATAATGAATGTACCCCTCCCTATAAACAACAAGTCTAACTTCATTGAGTATAGTTGGTTTCTTTTAATCTTTTGTACATTCCAGGCCCCTTATATCTTTTATGAAATTAAATGTTTCTAGTAAAAAGGAAAAAAAAAGTCCAATACAGTTAAAAATTAGGCTATAGAAAGTAAAGGTCAAAATTCTACTTTTTAAAATAACAATTAAGGCTACAAATTTAAACTTGGAAGTAATGAAAATTCTAAAAGTTAAAATTTTTATAAGGATATGAACTTTTAAGAGAGAGCTTGGATATTTTTATTATTTTGAAGATTATACTGGATTTAAATCAAGATACATTTATTAAATTTTTCTAAAATAAAATATCTCTACTGAGTAAAAGTCAAAATTATTTTGGAAATATTTAAATTTTTCTTCCTGATATGCTCAAATTTGCAACCTTAATGTCACATATATTCACATTTACACAGATTACATACATGAAACACATTAATTTTTCTAGTCTACCCATTACCTAAAGAGCAACTTTCCTGTACCTTGTCTCCTCTTGCCTTTCAACTGAAGGTTTGCCTCTGTACTCTGGCATCAGACAGGTTGATTTGAAAAGTTAAATTAGGATATTCTCAAAATGTCAATAAAATTGAACTATATTCTTAACTTATACATAGCATATCTATATATTAAACTGTAATTTTAGAATTTGGGGATTTTGTTCAGGATTTCACTTTAATTTTGATTTTAATGTTAGAACAGTATCATTGCAATGACAGTGGTTACATAGGTTTCTTAGGAGTGTATGTGCTAGAGAAGGTGGCAGAGTGAGGTCAAGGCGCTGGCTGCTAGACAGTGTCTATTTCAGTTGAGGCAACGACAGGAAACCTGATGACAACTGCATGGAACATCATTCCTTGCTAGGTTTGGAAGGCATGGGAATAAGAGGGAGGGCATCCAGACAGTGAGGAAGAAATAAGAACAAAGAGCTGGCCTTTTCAGTCAAAGACACCTAATAGTTCATCAGAGCTCCGAGGATCTTGCAGGTCATGTGCTGTTTTCAGGCAAACATGGGGAACTATAAAATCAGGTGCATCATCTTTGAGAACCAGACACATGGGGATTGGAAGACTCAACAATACAATAGATTCAACATTCACAATGCACACCAAAGCTACCACATGAATGCCATTCTGCTTTAGATGTCTTAATTGTATTTTATGGACTTATGCAGCATTAAAATGAGGAAGCTTTACTGAAAAACAACTAAGACTTACGAAAACATAACCTAAAGATAAGTAGATTTTGATAAAGTATTTTAATAGTTTATCTAAAAACATTAATTACAGAGGGACAGAGAAAATAAAACTGAATCAAACTCAAGTATCATTCACTAAGAACTTAAGTTCAAAAATAAAGGTAAAATGTTTTTGAAAGTATTATGCAAGTCATATAGGAAATTGTTCAAGTAATCCAATTCAAGTTTTGTGCTAATTTTTAGAAACACATTAAAGATCAACTAAAACAAAGCAGAAATGTCAATTTATCTTAAACTCCATTCATTTGTAACTTCTGATTATTTATTTTGGAGAGGTTTTTGCTATAGGGCGCATGAGCTCACCAGAAAGAGAGAGACAGAGAGATAGAAAGTGAGAAATCACTCCCCCCCCCCCAGGGGGGATGGCCACGCCACAATCCCTTCTCTTCCATTCTTCTCTCAGGATCTTGGGCACGCATGCACATACGCCCAGCATGAGTTTAAGCCACTGGGTCCAGGACTCAAACCGCAGTTGGCTATGTGGGAATTCAGCGACATAGCCATTATGCTAACTGCTGGTTCCACTTGAGATTATTTTGATAGGTGACAAAGAGTCTGTTTTACTTCATAAATAAAAAACTTTATTATCTTTTTTAAATTTTATACATTTAGTTACATCACTTTGCTTGTAAGTTGAATTTACAGAATGTGAATACACTTCGCACTAATCCAGTTGAGGATACTAAACTTATTACCAACAGATAATAACCCACTTCTGTGCCCCATAAAGCTTTTTTTTGGGGGGGAGGGAAGGAGACTAGTATAAATCAGATTGTAGAGAATATCTTTAGCTTAGATGAAACCACATGTCACATGTTAGTTTCAGGCACTTTTAAAAAATAAAACACTCTCGGGAACCAGTAGTTAGCGTAATGGCTATGTCGCTGGACTCCCACGTAGTCAACCGTGGTTCACGTCCCGGACCCGGTGGCTTAAAACTCACGTCGGCTGCGTGTGCGTGCATGCCCAAGATCCCGAGAGGAGAATGGAGGAGAAGGGATTGCGGCATGATCATCCCCCCTAAGGAGTGATTTCTCACTTTCTGTCTCTCTGTCTCTGTCTGTCTGGCGAGCGCACGCACCCTATGGCAAAAACCGCTCCAAAAAAAAAAAAAAGTCACTGTTCTTTAAATTGGTAAAAGTGACAGATCTTAAATTTCAATTTTGTCTACTTAGGGGCCTTCTATCTATCAACAGTGAACAAGAAGAGGAGAAAATGACAAACAAAGGTGTCTCTGCAAAAGAGCTCTATCATAGAAATACTGGGGCAATTAAAAGTCCTTTCCCATTATGTAAAATAGATCTTCAAAGATCTCTCCTTTTACTATTAAAAGAGCTACATGTTCTAATATGTAAAGCCATTTTCTTTTAAAGTAGTTTATAGACTTTTCATTAATTCATATCACTTCTGCCTTCCTTAGTTATTCCCAAATCATTCCAATTGTAGTTTTTCCATTTTTTTAGTTATCCATAAATTTCTTTGATCCTAAACTAGAAGAGCCAAACAAAAGCACCTTCCAAATTTACATATCTGAAATGCTTTACATAGGGTAACAAAAAAAAGATTGACTTACCCACAAACTTCATATAAACTAGTCCAAGTAATTGTGATAGAGCTATGATACCCAAACCTGAAATCAGAAGAGGGCCATGCAGTGGTATACATGCTGTAAAAATGAATAGAACTTATGTTAGAAGTGCATGTGAAATGATAAAACTTTATTTAAAGGAAACAGTAATAGTAATAATATTAATTTTTAAGGACAGTAATTATTTTTCTAATGACTAAGAAAAAAATTATCTATAGCATTAAATCAGTGAAATAACTCTGGCTTACAAGTAAAATAAGCACTCATTTGCATAACGCACACCTTATCAGAATAGTGAAACTATTCTGTATGATACTGTAATGCTGGATCCGTAGCATCATACATTTGTCATAGCCATAGAACATACACACTAAGACTGAACCCTACTGTAAATTATGGACTTGGGGTGATGATATGTCAGTGTTGGTTTATTGATGGTAAAAGATATACCACTTTGGTGTGATACATCTTATCATTATCAAGACCAATGGGAAATAGTGTGTGGAGTCTAAGGTTCCAACCTACAAAATCTGGTTAACTTTTGAAGTTCCTTCACAACTATAAGCAAAGCCATTTGGTTGCTAGAACCATCAGCTCACGGGTCATATACAGACAATATTCTTTCAGCAATAATGAAAAGCACTATTGACAGAGAGGGGAGAGTTAAAAAAAGAAAAGCTCATAATACCAAATAATGGAGAAATATAAGTGGAGAAACAGGAATTCTTATTCACTGGTGGTGGTAACGCTCACAGTACAACCACTTTGATACTGGGAGTTTGACAGTTTATTACAGAACTAAACTTATCCTAAGCATGTAATCCAACAGTCGCATTCCTTGGTATTTACTGACATGGAGTTGAAAATATCTCCATATAAAAACATGCACCTGGATGTTTATAGCAGCTTTATTCTCAAAAAATAGAAAGCAACCAAGGTTTTGCTCAATAAGTAAATAAACAGAGGTACATGCACACATTGAAATATTATTTAGAGTTAAAAATTATGAGATATTAAGTCATGAAAAGACATAAATGAAACTTAGATGTATGTGTGTGTGTGTGTATATATATATATATATTTATGAGAGAGAGTCCACCCCCCCCCACTACCAAGGGGAATGGCCATGCTACAACCCCTTCTCCTCTAGTCTCCTTTTAGGATTTTGGGCACACAGGTGTATGTGCCTGGCATGGGTTTTTAGTCACTGGGTCTAGGACTTGAACCATGGTGGACTACGTGGGAGTCCAATGAAAACCATTACACCATCTGCTGGTCTCTTAGATGTATATTTCTTAGTGAAAGTAATCAATCTAGAAAAGTTATATACTGTATGACTCCAACTAATAGATTTTCTAGAAAATGCTAAAATGTAGAGACAGTAAGAAGATGAGTGATTGCCAGGGACTGGAGGAAATGGAGCATAGAGTATTTTTAGGGCAGTGGAACTATTCTGTATGACACTGTAATGGTGGATATGTAGGATCATACATTTGTCATAGCCGAACATAAAACGCTAAGGCTGAATCCTGTTGTAAACTATGGACCTTGGGTGATGAATGTCAGTGTTGGTTTACTGATGATAACACATGTACAACTCTGGTGTGGGATGTTGAGGGAGGCTGTGGCTGTGTAGGTTATAAGAAGGCAGAAGAGGTACTCTCTCTGTGCTTAATGCTAAAACGTGCTGTGAGCCTAAAACTACTCCATAAAAATAAAGTTTACATAATTTTTAAAAAGAGAGAGAGAATAAAAAAGAAAGAGCTCTTGGCCAGCCTGTAGTATGGTAGTTGTTTTTTTTTTTTTTTTGAGAGGTTTTTGCTGTAGGGCGCGTGCACTCGCCAGACAGACGGAGACATAGAGAGAGAAAGCGAGAAATCACCCCCCCGGGGGGGGGGTGGTCACGCCGCAATCCCTTCTCCTCCATTCCTCTCTCAGAATCTTGGGCACACATGCACATGCGCCCGGCCTGAGTTTTAAGCCACCGGGTCCAGGACGTGAACCGCGGTCGACTACGTGGGAGTCCAGCGACATAGCCATTACACTAACTGCTGGTTCTCAGCCTGTAGTATGGTAGTTAAGGCAGCTGGATCTCATATGGCTGACTATGCAGTTCAAATCCTGGACCTGGGAGTTTGACAAATATGCTAGGTGTATGTGTGTACATACCCAAAATCCTGAAAGAAGAAATAAAGGAGAAGGGGTTATGGCATGATCATTCCTCATGTGAGGGTGGGGTTCTCACTTTCCATCTCTCTCTGTCTCTTTCTGGTGTGTCCTATGGAAAATTAGGAAAAAAAAAAAGAACAGAAGGAAGGATAGAAGAAAAGAAGGAAGGAAGGGAGAATTCTATCCAAAAGAAATCCAAATTGAGACTACAAAAGGACGTAACCCTTACCTGCGACACAGAGGCTCATTCCAACCACACTAAGTACATAGCCCAGTATTTGTAAGGTCAATATGAAAATGGCAAAGGAGGTCATTCCAAAAGCTGGATGAAGGAAAAGGAATTAACAGAAATGGGTTGAGAGTATTTAAAAAGTAATCACTTTACATAGTTTTTAGTGTTACCAAGAATAATATCCTATGACCAAAGACTGACTCTGGAGTTCCCTGTCAGATGGAAGATGCTTTACCAGGGATCTAACCCTTTCACACAAGCAGTCAGCTCCAGACTGGCACATTCAGCAGCCTTTTATATTTAGTCAGCTGAGCTGGACTGGCAGTTTTTACCCAAAATCTTAGAACAATGCTTCTTTTACCATACTTGTGCATTTTACAACATGAATAGATGTGATGCATGGCTTCTGCAAATGCACACAAACTTGCTCCAGTGGAGAGAACTGTTATGCAAACATGTGATTGTAAACATCACAACATGTACTTTGAGCATTTAGAAGATCTGTGACTTCCTAATGAACTAGTTCCTTGCCAGTTTACAGAAAGCCAGATATAGGCTCTAAGACCAAGCACAAAATGAGACTCTTTAACAACAAAATGATGCTAATGATTAACTCTCAAAATGCAGTGAAAATTATACTGATTATAGTTTGGATATCCATACTGTCTTTTAAAGTAAGTGTAAAGATAAGCCAATAACTAAAAAAAAAAAAGTTTCTACTATTTGCGACTTATAACCTTATTTATGGGAGTAGCCTTTTTATGCAGAGGCTTAATGAAAGACGAAAGCAGTGTTTAACATCTACTTAAAACTTTAAAAAACTGAAATTAGAATATGAAGATAATCATTATAAAATGATATAGCATAATTTAAAATTATGTTGACTGGCATAAAATACATATGAAAATATTTTATAAAATAACTGAATGCCATACAGATCTAAGATAACCTTAAAATTAATCTGGATAGAAGAAAGGTCACTAAGAATAGCATGGAAAATCTTTTAATAAATTAGTTTTTAATGGAATTGTGAAAAAAACTATACCAGAGTATTTTTACCCAAAGTGCTGCAATGTAAATGAAAAAGGTGGGCAAAATCAAGCTGTAATAACAATACTCACTTGCCCTAAAAACATTGTACTGAAGTATTATTAATGCTCCTGTAGAAACTACAATTAAACCAAGTCCGGTAGCATTCTTTATTGAATATTCACCTGTTAATAAATAAAAATATTTAAAATATTTTCCTACATACTTCATTCTTTTCAGGAAGTTAAAGTACATTATTACTTAATTTATCAAACGAATTAATCTCAATACTACTCTTCTAAACTGCACAAGGCTTAAAACATATATATTTCCCCTAAGAGTTCATACAAAATAAATTACTGTTTTTCAATTATTTAAGACTAAACTTAACACACATAATTCTCAACATGTCAAAACCCTGAACTGGCCCTACCCCCTTCTGAACTACCTTACAGAATCCTTGATGAGAGACTTTGTAGTCATCTTTTACAATTCCCTTCATTTACCTTATTAAATCTGTCCCAAAGACAAATTGATTGTTTCTGAAGTGATATGAATTCATTTCTTTCCTCCTCCTGCCCTCACTAACTACAATTGCTAAATTTATGTTCCTAAACATTACACCTGTACTGTTTTCTTCTCAAAAAACAACAGTGACGTTCTACAGTCTGCCACTTTGAGTCTCAGCCTTCCTTTGCTTTTCTTTATAAGTGCTAAGCCCTTATTTCCCACTCATGTTCCCGTCCCACAAATGTAAATGCCATTTCAGACAGATGTAGGTCCCATGTTCACTCCCTTTCTGTGTCTTGCCCAATAATATTTGCCTCTCTACTGGGTTAAATGGTGGCCCTAAAGGTATTTCCTCTTAATCCTTAAACCTGTGCATACTTTCTTACATGGCAAAAAAATGTACATTATTTGGCAAAAAAATAGAACTAAGTTAAGGATCTTCATAGGAGAGGCTTATCCTGAATTATAGGGGTGGGCCCTAACTCTGATGATGAATGTCCTTGTAAGAGAGAGGTGGAGGGAGATTTAACACAGACACACAGAGGAGACACAGGGGGAGAGCAGGGGGCTAAACATGACCATAGAGGAAGAGGCTGGAGTTATTCTGCCACAAACTAAGGAATATTAATGACTTTTGGCAAACACCAAAAGCTAGTAGAGGTAAGAAATGGATCCTCTCATGAATCCTTAAGAGGGAATCTGGCCCTGATAACAGCTGATTTCTGACTTATGGTCTCACAGAAAATTTTCTGTTGTTTTAAGCTACTCAATTTTCAAATAATTTGTTACAACATTCCTAAAAATTGAACTCTCCAACCCAATCTTTGAAATACCTGTCTTTCCTCTAAGGAACTGTAAGTCTTACCTGGGATGAAAAGAATGGCTGCAACAACAACAATTGTAGTGACAAATAGTCCCACAACAAGTAAAATAATAATTCTCTCATTTGTTCGACTGGATCTGTATTTAAGTGCTTAAAAAAATAAAAAAGAAGAAAAACACAAAGGAATACATGAATTGAATCACAAATGAGGCCATTTCTATAGCTTCTAAGGTTATAGAGACAAATTTATTATATTCGAATACCCCAAAGAACAACTCCTTCATATCAAGTCACCTCACATTTTTTTTATAAGCTAATGGATAATGTTATGGGAGTATAGACATGGATGCTGAATTTGTAGGTGACACTTTATCCCCCTGTGCTGCAAAGAATGTAGATTTTCTGTTGGGTTTTCTCAATCAAGGCGTTATTGACTTGTGGGGCAAGATGAGTCTGTGTGGGCTTTCCCGTACAGTCTAAATGTGGAGAAGCATCTCTGGCCTCTCAGTGCCAGATGCCAGTAATGGCCCCAAGTTATATTGGTCAGACTGTCTTCAGACATGGCTAGCATTCCCTGATGAATAAAATCACCCCAGACTGACGACATGAACACTGATATCCATAATGCTGATAGAAAATAACTGGTTAATTAGCAATACTGAGAAAAAGAGGAGTTTGTTTCACATTTAAAAACTTTGTAAGATATGTAGAAATCTAGATATTTTGTTTTGAAACAAAAGACAGAGTTAACATGGGACAAATAAAACCCTTGTGAAAGCCTGAGAGAAGAAAATGCTCAAATTGTTCAACTAAAAATTTTTAATAAAAATAAACTGCAAAGACTCAACAGGAGTTGAATAGCAAGAGTATTACAGTATTACATGTGATTAGTTCTGATGGTAGTTCTACTAGCAAATATTCAGTGCCTTCCATGAAAGAATACTGTCATAGGCCTAAAAATAATATTTATTTTACTATATACTGATATTTTTTGGGTGGATTAATACTGAAATTCATTTTTCATAAAGGAAGTTGTTAAAGGGAATCTAAAAGTAGACAGAGTAGTGAAGAATATCCACACCTTGATACTCTCCATGCCAATAATCAATGGATGACTGTCATGATGAGAAAAATACTTTAAATTTATATTTAGCATTTAACTATTCTCCACTAAAATAACATATTAAATATAGTAAAAACAGCATAGAAACCCCTAAATGACTATGGGAAAAAATATATATTTAAAATATACTATAAGTACCTGAGGATTCTTGGTTATCTCTAACTACCATACCTTAGATTATAACCTCAACTTTAGCCTCTTTAGGGGGAGATGAAGTCCTAAGAAATAATCAGTACTGAAGCTGAGTAAGTGAAATCCACATCAATCAGAAAACATCAGACTTATGATCTCACGAGAGGTGAAAATTTTCTGTTGTTTTAAGCTACTCTATTCTCAAGTAATTTGTTATGACATTCCTAAAAATTGAATCCTCCCCACCCCAACCTAAGTTGTAGGTATCCCTTGTGGGATACTACTTAAGTCGTATCCCTATCCTCTTTTTTTTTTTTTTAAAGAATTATCTATTTAATTTTATGCATTATTATTTTTTAATTTGACCAGTGAGAGAGAGGGAAATTGGGAAAGCAAGTCTCCAGGTCTGGGACTTGAACCCTGGTCAGCCGTGTGGGAGTCCAGTGCCTCAATCACCATGTCACCTGCCAGCCCCAATCCCTGCCCTCTTTAAGGCATAGTTTTCACAGTTTCACTAGTTTCTAGGCTCAAATAACGGCTAGGATGAAATTGAGTGTAAAGTTCATAAAAAGGCACAGACATAGAAAAAGAAACTCTCTTTAGACACATATTCCATTTTCCATTTTAATCTCAAGTATATTGTTTTCTAAATAGAACTTGAGAGTTCTGTGAAGGGTTATAAAATACAAGTTGTTTCAAATGTACCTCACAATCAATCAAGCATTCATAAGAGACTCTTCCAGGTTTAAATCAATACATAAAAGAGCTACTAAGATTAAGCAACAAGAATTTACCTTAGAGTATAGAATGATTTCATGCAAAAAGGCTGACTTGTGTCATTCTTAACAAAAATAAGAGTCTGAATCTCAAAATACAACCTCTTCAGGCTTAGAAAAGGTGCTACAGGAAAAAAAATAATGTCAACAATAGCAACAAAAGTAAAACACCACAAAATAATACTGATGACAGCATTCTACCATAAAAAGGTCCTTTTTTGTGTGTTTTAGTACACTATACATTGGAGGAAGCTTTAGTTCCTGTTGATTGGTACAACTACTATTTATTTGAGAGGCTAGATTAAATTTTTCTGTAGATTAAAGTAACCAGAAAAGCAACAAATATTTCAGTGGGGTCTATGTAAGTGACCACAGGTTATGAAAGAGTATTTCCTTGTTTTTGTTTTCCTTAGTGAACCTTTTTAAAGAGCTTCTTTTTCTTTTTCTTTTTTTAGAGAGAGTAAAGAGTTTCTTTTGGCTCATAATCTTTGCTCACAATGGCCACATTTCAGCAGGTCTCACAGTGAGTGTAGGATAGGTATCTTGTTGCTAGCCCCCGTTCTCAATTTTCTCAGAGTAGCTAAAGGGCAAGAAATCTGATATAGGTGCCATAGAATCCAATAATCTCGAGGACCTTTCCTTGGTGGGTGATCTTGTCCTTTACTAAGTGTATTTATCTTTATTTATAAATCTATCAAAACATTAAATACAGCAAATAAAATAACTTCAAGTAATTGCCCAAGCACTTAGCATTAAGGTAAAACCAATGCAATGTGTTCTTAACAGCAGGTTCTTATCAAACTTCCTGGTGTGCTTTTCTGGCTGCTTATCAAGACAATCTATATAATGTTAAAAATCTACATGTTTTTAAAGATTTCCCCTCAGCTGAAACTACCAAAATCAATACGTGAAATAAAATATATTAAAAAATAGTATCTACATTTTTTAACAAAAAACTTATCACCTTAGTGCTGCCTGATACAAAAGCACCAACACCAAATATCTGAGAAGACAACAGAACATTCTGTCAACAAATGGACTTCTACAATTTTCCCTTTTATGTCATGTATAAGCTAGTTACATCTAGTAGTTTATTCCTCAGAAATGTGTTAGGTTGGTTCATTGATCTGTCCTAAAATATTTACTGTGTATTTACGATGTACCAAGTCTTTCCATTAGTCCAAATCAAGACAAAAGAAGAAAATTACTTTATTTAAAAATAATTGATTAAGCACATCAATGCATGTGACAATCACTATTCTAAGTGCTGACAGTGAACAAAACAGGCACACAAGGCCTGCCTTAGGCCTTTACATTCTAGTTGGTGAGCATGTGTGTCTGGTGGGGGAGGGAGGTTTTAAGTAGTGAGGGCAGGGGAGTTACCCCCAGGACTCCTCAGATAAGTAAAAAGTGAGGTTCTACACTAGTCTAAGAAAGTGCCTTCATATATATTAATAAAGCTACACTATTTTCTTTCAGTCACCTGGAAAAACAACAGATGTGAATAGACAATAAGGTTCACTGGTCTCTTTGTGCCTGATGTGAAGAACACATAAGAATGTAAGTTGTGGGACCAGCAGTTGGCGTAATGACTATGTCACTGGACTCCCACGTAGTCAACCATGGTTCAAGTTCTGGACCCAGTGGCTTAAATTCACACTGGGTGCGTGTGCATGCGTGCCCAAGATCTCAAGAGGAGAATGGAGGAGAAGGGATCGCAGCATGGCCATCCCCCAGGGGGATAATTTATCGCTTTCTGGTGAACGCACGCGCCCTATAGCAAAAACCTCTCTAAAAAAAAGAATGCAAGTTGTGGGGACCAGCAGGTGGCATAGTGGTTAAGGTGCTGAATTCCCACATGGACTACTATGGTTCAAGTCCCAGACCTGGCAGTTTGAAAATCATACCAGTCATGTATGTGTGCACACCAAAAATCCCAGGAGGAGAATAGAGAAGGGATTGTGGTGTGGTCATTCCCCCCCGAGGGGTGATTTCTCACTTTTACTCTCTGTCTCTGGTGAATGCACATACTTTAAGGCAAAACCTTATGAAAAAAAAGAATGCAGTTTGTAACTGTGAAATCCAGTGAAATTACTAAGTCAGTTTGGGGATGAGATTGAACCTATCATGTTTAGTTTACATGATATTCCAAAGACTAAATTTGATAAGCCATATAGGCCCTTCTACACTTCTGTAAAACCATGAGATTCACAAATTTGACACCCGCTCAAAGATAAGACTTTTAGAATGTCTCTTATCAGGTGATTGGTGAGTGAACAGAGACAGGAAGGCTTGCCAATTATATATACTGTGTATCAGACTAGGAATACATCATAAAGGGAGATATCTACTAGTTTTTATTATTATAGTGCTGTTTTCTGATAAATCTAGATAAGAAATTTTAGAATATTTTGATATCTTTTCAATTGTATAAATAATGTCTTTAATGCAGGATAAAGCACTTGTGGTAACTTTAAAAATATTACAATTTCAAATTTTTTAATTATTTAAATCTAAGTTACTATTTTTCAAATACTAGCACACTTATTTAAGATACACACACATGTACATGGGCAAAGGCTTTGTATAGCTTAGTGCTGAAGAAAACATAAATACTAATGCCAGTTATAAAATAACTTGCAAGAAAGCAAGTAAAATCATTTTATAGTGAACTCCATACGCAATCCAACCTGCTCTGATGAAACAATTTGTCAAAATTGACTGACTAGACATCACATTTCCAGTAAAGAGGGCCTAGATATAAAGAGCTCAGGTTTTGCACAGTGAGTTCGCTGAATATAAATTGTTAAAGTAGAAGCTTTCCAACATATTAATTTCCTTTTCCAAACTTTCCCTAGTCTTGTGGGATGGTTACATAACCTCAGAGAGCCTGCAGGAAATGGGGATGTTTGAATTCCACAATGGTCAAAGGAATAGCAACCTTTCAATATAAATGAGTAAAATGCTGAGCTACATAGTTTTGTTCAGTTCTTCGTACAATAAAAATCAACTCATAATCACATTATTAAAGAATGTGATCATTATGTGAACAGAACCAAGGGAAAGTTTGGGAATTCAAGATTATCGAATAGAATTCACAGCAAATTTAATAACAATAGGGACCATCAACAAGGTCACAAAATAAGTATTTGTAATAATCTTTATTGTAAAGATATTTTACCTTCTTGGACAGAAATTTACTAGCATAAATTAGAATATTTCTTCACTTCCTCTAATTTTTTTAAAATTTGATTGATGAAAAAATTCCCTGGTCCATCATTTCTTTTAAATGTGCTTTCATGGCATAATTACATTCCTTATTAAGTCAGCCCTCAGGTCTGAACTCAGGTACTTAGTAGGGTATCAAGGCAATTGTGATTGAGAATTTTTTTCCTTGAATTTTTCAACAGTGATTTCTACAGGAACATCCACCCAAATATCTGTGAACAGTAACCAAAATCCTTGCAGAATAATCTAGAGTAGGGACAAGAAAGTTAGCAAAAGAGATGAAAGGTGCCTAGAATGCACAAATTTGAAATATAGCAGTTTCGTTGCATGATTCTCATGAATTTCGGTTACTATGGTTTGAATAAGTTCCCCCGAAACAATGTTCAAATTTCAATTACCACAATATATTGAATAACTGCATATAATGCAAACTTTACTGCTGTCTCTTTAGTCCAAAAATCACTATGAAAATATTAAATTGCATATGTGCATCAAAAGTGGAGGTCAGTCATGTGAGTTATTTTAAAGACTGTTGGTAACTAGTCGATGCATATCTGTTATTCAGTTCATGCCCAGACAGCAAAGGGCATAGTTGTGTTACCTCTTTATCTCCCAGTGAAAAAACCCACATGATATTTTAGAATGGATAACCAGAAAAGGAAACTAGTCAAGAAAGATGGACAAGCGAAGAAATGAAAAGTGATAAGTGTGGGATGTGAAATTTGGACAGTAAGTGGAGTAATATGAGAAATAGCTGACTATGGGCATGTTAACACTACTGCCATGCAAGAGACTCTGGAGATGCAACCAGAGCAACTCAGTGAATGTGAACATATTGTCATAAATGAAAAAGGTGAGGAGGTTGTGACAAAAAGAATGAAAATGTCATCAGAGGAAGTGACTGTGTCAAAAACTGAAAACGAAAAACCAAAACAAAATAAAAAACCCCACTTCATATTTAAGGAATGCCAAAGATACTTCATGACATTGGAAGTGCAAAGGATAAAATGTTGGATTCTGATCCGCACTTAGAAAGGAATACAAAAGGTTTTTTCTGTACCCAGTTATATGACAAGTAGAATACGAGTGCTGTTTAACTCACTCTTAATAAAACACTTTTTCAGTGTTTTTAATGTTTTAATGTATGTATTAATTTTACTACCTTTTAAAAAATTACCAATACAGTTAATAATGACAGGGAGTTTTTAATGCTTTGACAAAAAAAAAATGTAAAGGTTGTGGAATAATAGTAATTTTTCCCATTCACTATTAAGACTACTTTGTAGAGCTGCAGCTTACATGATCATGTTATGGTCTCATAGTTCTGTGTAGAACAAGGTTTCCCTATACATGACAAAAGTTTGAGGAAGAAAAAAGATAAGACTAGATTGGTCTGTCTCAAAAAATTTCAGAACATTAACGAATTCTTTACATACAATTGAAAAGAAGCAGGAGACTGCGTACACAGCACTTGAAATTTAAAAAAAAAATGATTTATTTAATTCCATTTGTTATTATTATTTTTTAATCTGACCAGACAGAGACAGAGAAAGAGCAAGAAAGGGAAAGTGAGAAAGCAAGCCGCCAGGTCTGGGACTTGAACCATGGTGGGCCATGTGGGAATCCAGCACCTTTAACCACCATGCTACCTGCTGGCCCAACACTTGAAATTTTTTTGTTTGTACTTTTTTTTTTTCTTTGCCAGAGGATGAGTGCACTTGCCAGAAAGAGAGAGACAGACAGAGACAGAGAGCGAGGGAGAGGGAGAAAGCACCCCAGTCCCATAAAGTATGGTGACCACGACTCAATCCCTTCTCTATTTCTCTTTCCTGATGGGATTTGAGGCATGGAAGCACATGTGCCCAGCACACTTTTCCAGCTGCTGAGGCTGGGGTTATGAACCACACAGCTGCCCATGCAGGTCAGCTCCCATAACTACGAGGCCATGCAGCCAGCCCTACTTGAGATCATTATTCTGCCATCTACATGATGGAAAGAACCTGTTATAATATCTCAGAATAAGGAATAAAAACCCTGAAAATCATCCAGGAACTAATTACCAGTGGAATGGCATTGGTAGTTTCAGTTTCAGAACAAAAAGCATCTAAAATGCCATACTACTTCTTAAGGCTCAGTGGTTTGTTTGTTTGTTTTGTTTCTGTTTTTGTTTTTTCCTAATCTCTGAGCTGTTTGTTAAGCATGGAGATTTTGCTTAGAAGTCTGTAAGTTAAAGCTAAAGGCAAAGGTATTCAGAAACATAACCCTGTAAGAGACCTTTGTCTTAAATCATGGTCTAGGGTTCACCAAGTCCTGGCTTGGCTTTGAGAGTCAAGAAGTCTTCTAAGGCTTCTTCCTCAGAGGATGAAAGGCAGTTCAAGATATAGCTTTGGTATAAAGAAACTCTTTCTCTCAAAATGAGGGCACAACCTGCTGTCCTTATTAAAGGGTTAGCCTAGTTAAGGCCTGGGTTTTATCTTGGACCACAAAAGATTCACACGCAGAGCTAAAATCCACTGAAAGAAGTTCCCCATAGTCAAGTACTAACCATAAATAGTAACTGGGGAAAGCTAGGGAGAACTAGAAATCTGCAAAGTGGAAGTAGTGGTCTGAGTAACTATTAATACTTTACAGACTATTATATACTGGATCCAAAAAAAAAAAAAAAGTATAACCAAGCAGGTAGGAAATAGAGGGAGGTGCTTTCCTTAGTTGGTGGAATGCCCAGGCCATAAACATAAGGCTTCTTACAAAAGGTACCAAGAGAAAAGTTAGAGTCAGATCCATGAGTATCTTAAGATGTGACAAAAGGCACGGGTCACATATACACATGTGTCCTCAGCTGAAATGACTGAACCATGAGAGCTAGACAGCCAGGGACAATATTTGCTTTACTTCCACATCTTGATAGGTATTTGTATAGAAAATAAACAAATTAGGTCAATATTCTGTCAATAATAATTTCATCTACTCAGTGTGTACTTAAATACAGGATCAACTTCATGGAAAGAAAATTCTCAAAATGAATTCAAGATGGAGAGGAGTATAAGTGGAGCAGTAAACAGCACTGGTTCAAATCCCAGTACTGCCAGGAAATGGTTGCGTTTGGACAAACTGTCTAACCTCTCTGTGCTTCAGTGTCTTATACTCAAAATGGAAATAACAACAGTACCTATGCCCAGAGAATTTAAGGTAGAAAGACATGTGATTGCACAAGTTGAGTACTTTATACAGTGCCTGTCATATAGAACAAGAAATCTGTAAATGTTCAGCTACTTCTCTCATCAATGTCTTCACACATGTGTCCAGGGTGAGCAAATCAAGTATATGGATACATCTTCTTTTTTTTTTTTTTTTTCTTTTAGAGGTTTTTACTATATAGGGCACGTGCGCTCGCCAGACAGACAGAGAGAGACAGAGAGATAGAAAGTGAGAAATCACCCCCCAGAGGGGATGGCCACGCTGCAATCCCTTCTCCTCTATTTTCTTCTTGGGATCTTGGGCACGCATGCACACGTGTCCGGCATGTGTTTTAAGCAACCGGGTCCGGGACGTGAACCACGGTCGACTACGTGGGAGTCCAGCGACATAGCCATTATGCTAACTGCTGGTCCCTGGATAGATCTTCTAAATGCATACATACAGCACACTGACCTGTTCTAATGTAAGCCAAGGTAAAAAGAAAAAAAATCCACTAAAGTATTTCTTTAGAAGTCTTTTTTTAAAAGAAATATTTATACCTTTTCATTTATTATTATTATTAAATTTGACCAGAGAGAGATGAGAAATGGAGAGTCATGAAGCAAACCACCAGATTAGGACTTGAACTATCGTCAGCCACCTGGGAGTCCAGTGCCTTAGCCATCATGCCAGGGCTCTCTTTGGAAGTCTTAAGGATATTTCTTAAAATATGACTAGTAGGGGGAAAAAAAAACATAAAAAAGAACATTCAACTCACTAACATAAAAATGAAAATTAAAACAAAATTTTGGGGAGCTAACCAGGCCCACTGGTTAAGGGAGCTGAATTTCACACAGCCATCCATGTGGTTTGAATCCTGGACTGGGTGACTTGAGAAACACCGCAGGCATGTGTGTGTGCATGCTCAAAATCCTGACGGGATGGAGAAATGGAAGGGAAGATATTGTGGTGTGACTATGCCCTATCAGGGGTTACTTTCTCCCTCTCTCCATCTCTCTTTCTCTTGGTCTTTCTCTGGGGAGCACATATGCCCTCTGGCAAATTAAATAAATAAATTTTACCTGTAAAATTAATAAAAGACTTTAGAATTATGATAATGCCAGGACTGTAAGGTAAAAGACAGTTATTTTCATATAAAATAATTGATACAATGTTTTTGGAAAACATCTTGGCAGCATGTATTGAGACTTGAAATGTTTCTGCCATTTCCAAGCATACATATCTTTGGGAGAGTTACTTTCATAGTATCAAAAAAGAATGGAAATATCCTTAATATTAATCCAGATGAGAGTTAAGTACATGATAATGCATTGACAAAAACAGAGCATAAACAGCTCTAATAAGATTTCTGAGGACTCAAGAGAAAAATCAAGATATGTAAGTATATAAGCTATATGAATCCATTACCATTTTCTTTTCTTTAAAGAACAATAACAAAAATGAGTAGAAAAAGACAGATGGTGAGAAGGAGGGAATTCACTAGAATACACAAATAGCTTATTTTTAGGTTTTGAAACTCCAGATGATTTTTGCTTTTTCTCTATATAACTTCCTATATTATATAAGGTATTCTAAAATGATATCTATTGCATTTTTAAGTAGAAAAAAATGTAAAAGTATATTTTATAAAAATAGGGCTAATAAACAGATTCACTCCTGGTTCATTAAAAATAAGTTCATCAATAATGCCATGATCAGAAAACATCTATCAATTTAAACTCAAGTAATCACACTAATTTGACTAGCTTATGAAAAAAAAAAAAAGTTGTCCCCTGTCTGAATCATACGACTTAGCACTTCAAACCTGGATCTGCCCCTGTGGTTACAAACTTTCCCCAACATCAGTGACGCCAGAGTAGGCCTTGATGTTATGCTAGTCCATTTCTTGATACAAAAGGCTTACTGAAATCCTAAGAAAGCTACCCAAAAGTGTCTAGATATTGCCTTGAAAAGAAGAGTTGTGAAATGTCTTCACAGTTGTCACCGTCAGTGCTTCCTTCCTCCTTTTTTTCCTTCTAGACAAAAGCTGAGAACATCTCTGAAATCATTAAGCATTTCCAGAGTGCCATATACTGAACAATGCTCCTAAAATATTATACAATCACTCATCTCCCTTCCATTTTTATATATCGCTTTATATATACACAGTTTAAACTTCCGAGTAAAAGTAAAATTCATGAAATTGACAATAGGCCAATCCATTACAATATTTCACTAGCTTTCACTTTTTTTTTAAGAGTTGAAGAATAAATTAGATCAGCACCATTTATTCCTTGCCTGTGTAGATGTTTACTGGTCTTCAGTGACAACTTCAGGGTGCTACAGGGAGATTAGGAATAACTTTACTATTTTAAAAGTTTACAAGTTTAGACTTCACCTCAGAACTTCACTAATTTAGTAAATTTTCTTATGCCAATTGGTATGGAAAATGACTGAGTGTACACGTTAACCAGAATCCACATTACCTATTTATCCATGACAGTCATGGCCATTCCATTATGTATTGTTGATGCTAAATCTGATATGGCATCAGGGTTTGTGTTCACATGACCAGACAGTTGCATGACAGGAAAATGTAATGCCCTTCGAGGCTGATCCATGTGTGCAAATTCTGGGTTCATGTTAAATATTGTGTGGGTGAATGTTCTGAAAATATTTAAATGCTCTATGAGTTTACGGCATTGTTGTTGCTAGTATCCCCACTATTCATTCTTGAAAAATTACAGAAATAACACAAGGAAGAAAAACCATCTTCTTTGGAATTAAAAGTGAACGGGGGCTGGGCAGTGGCACAGCAGTAAGTGCAATGCTCTGCGAGGTTGAGTTCTATGGACAGGCTCTAGGTTTGCACTGAGAGAGCTCCCTGAGGATGCTGAGCACGCTTGTGCCCATGATCCAAGGTTGGCTGAGGCTGGAGGTGATTCATGGCATCAAGACCTTGTTGGGGGTGCTGTCTCTCTGTCTTGCTGTTTATGAAAGAAACAAATAAGCTTTTTTGAAAAAGTGAATAGTAGCAAAATATGGGGCAATACATACCTTAAGGAGACTAATGATTTAAATCACATATTCTCTTTTAATCACAAAAACACTCTACTACAACTTAAATGAAATATTTCACTAATATTGTTTCCTAGATACAATTTCACCAATAAAACATATAAAAAATAGAAATAAAGACTTACTTGTAATACCAAACTGCCCCCAGTAGAGAAGTATAGCCAAAATTGGGAAAATTACAATGAGAATATTTTCATTTGGAGTAAACCAGGAAACTGAGAAGAAAACAAAAAATCACAGTTAATATCTACTAATCACTTTAAATCCTGCTTATAATCTATAATCTATGATCTACAATGTTATATATAATTATATGACCTTAATTTATACCTATCTACAGATTTTATATCTAGCTATAGATATTTACATATGTAGAAATATTTATATATACATGTAAAATAAGTTTCACATAGTATTTACTTACATAACAAATTTTATTTATGAAACAAAAAACTATAGTTACTAAATTGTTCTGTACCAGATTCCCCAAACTTAGGTTTCATGGAGACTACACAGCACCATAGCTGAGAACAAGGCTCTGTGTCCTCTCTGTCTGGGCCTGAAACCCAGCTCTATCTTAACAATCAGTGTAAACTTGGACAATGTCTTAACCCCTTTCTACTCTTCAGTGTCCTCGACTGTTACACAAGAATAACACAATACCTACACCTTGAAGTAATGCTGTGATTGCTAGCAAAGTTAATACCCTTTGAGGGCTTAAAATGAAGATGGCACCTACTGAGTGCTCAGTAAACATTATCTACAATTATTACCATGGGTTTGTATATTGAATACCAGGATGTGTAAAGTGTCAAGAATTCATCTTCAAGAAACAGTGAAGTGTTTCTATGAAGACTGACTCAGGAAACCAAGGGGAGAGAGCTCACATATTAGCTCATCTTATCATAGCTAAGAACAAGTTAGATGAGTCTGCCTGTTCTCAAACCTACTTTGGAATAGAAGACTTATTCATGAGTAAATAGGCCTTGAAGGTCCTGTTCACATGGAAAGTCACATGTGGGACTTTAGGTCCCACAAACTGTTAAGTGGGTTTTACGTTATTTGTATGGTGTAAATAAATCAACACTCCCTGCTATAAAGGAAACTGATATATCAGGACTTCAAATAAGATTTGTTGAGAACTTTTTAAAAATTAACTTTAACTGCATCCAATAAAACCTTAGGACTATAATTTTTAGCTATTAAATGTCTTCTCTAACAATAAAGCCAAATAAATACACGGAAAGCACTTCAAAGTCTGCCTGAATGGGTAGGGTGGGGATGGGGGCCTGTCTGAAGACTACTTCTGAATCCTGCCCTGAACAACCACAGGCATCCCTCTGAAATCAGCTCTATTCATTCTAGTCCCCCACTGCTCTGCCCTGCAGGATCAGCATATGAAGAAATTCATGGGCTTTCACTCCATAATTATATCCATGTATTTCTTATGTTAAGCCTGTAATGTTAAACTCTGGTTTTTACAGAGTTTCTTACATTAACCCCCAGACTATAACAACATTATAAATTCTATCTTAAAGATATTAGCTTCACAGAACCTAGCATTTTGCCCTATACATAGCAGAGAGTCCATATAGTTGCTGTTGAAAATGATAACAGTTACAAGACAGTTCAGTGCATCAATGGAAGACAGTTTTTTTTTGACATTCTTTGGGTAAGACATAGATGTTTTTAAATACTCTGAAGCAATATCTTAATTTCTAACTGTATAACTGAAAGTCTTCATTGACCAAAGAAAATCCAGTACAATACAACCTAAAATCCTGTCAGGAAAAAAATGTAGAGAATTATTCTTATGTTTTCATATCAAATGCCCACAGGATTTGATAAAAGCTCTATAAACTATGTTTAAGGAATTAATTTTCCTTATCCACTTCCTCTGTTATTTTGAGTTGTGTGCATTAACTCTTCAAATCCTCACAATCATGACATGAGAAACAATGAACTCATCCTCATAGTTGAGGACACAGTGAACTAAGGTATTAAGCATCTTAAATTTTCATGTCCCAAACTGACACCTAATACCTGTTCACCTCTCCAAAACACACATGCACACATCACACCTCCCTCTCAGTTTTCCTCATTCCAATAGTGGTGAATCCATGTCTGCAGTTTCCCCAAGGCCAAAACTCTGGAGTTACACTTGACTTGTTGGTTTCTTTCACATTCCACATCTAAGTTGGAGAGCAATTCCTATCAGCAAATCTTGTCAGCTCTACCTTCAAAATGGAGCCAGCATCTGACCTCATATTCAAGATGAGCTGAGAATTCTTTTTTCCTTTGGCCTCTCCTCTACATTTTTCACTTATCCTGTGCATATTCATTGAAAGTCCACCAGCCACAAGTACTTCTCCAGGGCCCTGAAGGACTAGCAGTGAATAAGGGGAGCCTTGAGGTTGAGGATAGGGTGGAGTGAGAGAATAGACAGTGGGAGGCAGGAATTCAGGGCCTCTGGGAAGAGGAACTGGGACTATATGTTAAATGGAAAGGCGTATATTATAGAAAACCAGGAAGAAGAGATGGTAAAAGAACAGCAAGTTCAAGGAATTGGATGATGGCCACTGTGACTAGAATGTAGTGTTACAAGATCAGATGGGGAGACCCCTGGCCTAAGGAACACTGAGGCAGGGACCCCATGCCCCAGCTTTAGCCCTGGGACCCCCAATCCAGAGACACCTATCTCTGTCAGCCAGAATACTCCTCCTCGGATAACACTGCTAAACACAACAGAAGAGAGACTCCGGTAGTCTTCAGCCCACAGCAAAAGGGAAACACACTTGTTCCTATTTGAGGAAATGTTCTTTTAAAAGGTATTCCAAAGTGAACACATCTCCCAATGGCTAGAAATGGAAGAAGAGCCTCAGATCTGAATAAATAAAGCAGGAAATATGTCTCCATCAAAATAAAACAATGACTCCCTTCCATTTCTTGGAAAAACAGAGGACATTACCAAAATGTCCGAGAAAGAATTTAGAACATTCATGGTGACCAAATTCTATGAGTTGGAACAAAAAAGAGACAATGAACTACAGGAGATTAGAAAGTCCTTCCATGATATAAAAGAAGAAATGGACATGCTAAGAAAGAACCAGATGGAACTATTAGAGGTTAAGTCTGTAATACAGGAAATCAAAAACTCTCTTGAAAGTATCAGAAGTCGATTAGACCATGCTGAAGATTGAATCTTTATCAATGCAGAAGATAAAACCTCTGATCTAGAGAAAACCACCAAAAAGATAAGAGAAAATAACAAAAAAAAAATGAGGATAACATACAAGAAATTCTAGATTCCATTAGATGCCCTAATATCCAAATAATTGGTATGCCAGATGGTGAAGAAACTAATAAGGGCATGGAAAATCTATTCCATGAAATCTTGGAAGAAAATTTCCCAAGTCTAGAGAGGCACTCAAATATCCAGATCCAAGAAATACAAAGGACCCCAAATAGAATCAACCCAAGAAGATCTTTCCGAAGGCACATTTTAGCCAGACTAGCAAAGACCACAGATAAAGATAATATACTAAAACTGGCAAGAGAGAAAGGACAAATGACTTACAAAGGTCACCTTGTAAGGCTAACACTGGACTTCTTAACGGAAACAATGCAAGCAAGAAAAGAATGGGAAGGTGTATTTAAAGTGTTAAGACAAAAACAATTTCAACCAAGATTATTATACCCTGCAAGATTATCCTTCATTTGGGAAAAAAAGATTATATTCTCAAACAAAACCTGAAAGAATTTTCCAACACCAGGCCAGCTCTTCAAGAAACCCTGAAGAAAGTACTGTTCCAGGAAAACTAAAGAAGTAACAGCCAGAAACAAAGGAATAAAAGGCAACTAAGACAATGGCCAATTTAAACGTTGGGACAGGGCCAGTAACATTGATAATAGCATTGAATGTTAATGGATTAAACTCTCCAATCAAGAGACACAGACTGGCCAAATGGACTAAAAAACAGAAATCCTCTATCTGTTGCCTACAGGAAACCTGCTTCATGGATAAAGACATACATAGACTGAAAGTGAGGTGTTGGAAAAAGCTTTTCCATGCAAATGGAAATCAAAAAAGAGATGGAGTCGTGATACTAATTTATGACAAAACAGGCTTTAAAACAAAAACTATTCGAAGAGACAAAGAAGGGCACTATATTGTAGTAAAAGGGTCAATCAATCAAGAAGATGTAACACTTATTAATATCTACGCACCTAACACAGGAGCACCCAAATATGTGAAGGAAAGACTGTTAGATCTAAAAGGGGAGATAGACTACAACACCCTAATTATTGGAGACCTTAACACTGCACTATCTCCTCTGGACAAAAAATAGGTAAAGAGATAAGGGATCTAAACATCTAGACAAAAAATATGTAAAGAGATAAAGGATCTAAATGATACCATAAATCAAATGGACTTAAAAGACATCTATAGAACTTTTCATCCCAAAACCATGAAATACAGTTTTTTCTCACCCCCACATGGAACCTTCTTGAAGACTGACCACATCATAGGGCACAAAGCAAGCCTCTACAGATTCA